>NC_077224.1:77979945-78299529 GCF_024763615.1 Phlebotomus papatasi | reverse complement strand
TTCCAAGAAGGCATACATCCTAAGCAATTAATACTTCTACAAGAAAGTAATTTACAAAGGTTTTTCTTATTGTTTCTTTATGTAAATTTTCTTTCGAGAGAATTGTGTTTTGATATTATTGCCCCTTTGAGATTGAAATGTTTAACATTTTGTAAATTCTATACGGTAAGAGCTTACATCTTTCAGGAACAGTGAAGTGAAGCAAATCATCGAATTCATCAACCAGTTTAATATAAATACTTAAAGAGATTTTTTGGGACAAATTCTTTTAGAACTCGATTTGTTTTCTACAAATTTAGAACATTAAAGTATTTTACTTACCAAAAATTATCACAATTGCGTTAATAGTCCCTCAAATTCTGTGCCAGATCTTTAAATGAGGGGCACACAATTAAATAAATAAATTAATAAATATTGCACAGAAGAAATACACATATTATTTTCACACTCTCTAGTCTTTGATTTCTTAATCATTAAACCTGACTTTAAAAGTTTATTAAAGTAATATAATTTAAAATTATTGTTTTTCTCTTTAATCCTATAGTACGCAATGGAGTCGTACTGTATTCAAAAATTCATACAAAAAAAGGATTTCATTAAAAGTGATTGAAAATTGATAAATTCAATAACTTTCAAAAAAGGAAACCTAGGTTTCAAATTTTTACTATCTTCATTATACATTATCCAAAGTTGTAAGGTATTCGAGCAATAAATATAATTAACAGAAAATATGGAAAATATTGACATTTTGAGAATTCGTTTTTAAATATTTTCTTCGCATAAAATATGTATTTCTATAGACTTCTTTTTAAAAATTTAAGCATTTATGAGTGTAAATTAATTTGAATCCGCTGAACATACAACCGTTACTCATTTCAGGACTTTTCAAAGGGTTTCTCCTTTAAAAATTCTTTCGTTTCCAATTCGCCTTTTCTACTCCTTCTAAATCAGAAACAATATTTGTGTTATGACAAAAATAGACTCAGGCTGACCTTAGAGAATATTTAGTCCAAAATTTTCCAGTTAGGGATTAGGTTAAGGAAATTTCTGTAAATGACCTCTAATAGATTACCTTTATTTTTCAATATATGATAGTTTGAGGTAAATCTTTGCCCTCAAATTTTATAAACTAAATATTCTCGAGGATCAGCATGCATCTACTTGGACTTGGACCCTTACAAAAAATAGCTTTTCGCAAATTACTGGAAAGTATTACTTTTTCGTTCAGATAGAAAAAATAATCTGTAACAAACGAACAAATTTCTCTTAAAAGTATCTCAATAGAATAATTTTATCATATACCAAAACCTGCTTTTAATTACATTGAAATTACATAGGGTAAGTTTCTAAATTTGGACACTTTGAGGATAAAATTGGACACTATAAATAAATTGATTAAAATTATGGATTTTTATTCCAATAGTTGATGAATAATGAATTATATCTAAATATTTGTTCTTTTTTGGAAGATTTTAGCACTAAATACGTTAAATTTTGAATATGATTTGAGTTGAAATTGCTTTGTTGTAAATTCAGTATGAGCAATTGCTTACGAGAAATATGACAGAACTACGTGTTTACTTCAATCTTATTTAGCTGTGCTGAAGTACTAACAATTTTTCTTCGCCGTTTTTAAGTAATATTATTAAATATTCGTTGAATATTTTGTTGATTCACATATATAGTGACTTGTTGATTTGACCTGAAGTGAGATTTGCCTTGTGAATTATATTTTTCGTGTGAAAAATGGGCAATTTTCTAAGAGATTCACGAGTGAAGTGATTCTCCTTATTTTGGACAGGTGTTTTTTTTCTCGAAATTTCGTGAAGACTAAGTTTTGTGATGACTAGTTAGTACAAATGCCTGGAGAAACAAAGGAGTATCATCTCTACGATCGAGATGTAGTATTAAAAGCCTTAAAAAAGGCTCCCGGAAAGGCCAGGGAATGCACAAATCCTAGCGTACTTGGAGTACCCAAGTCAATTCACTTTAATGAATGATATGAAAAGTTTTCGGGCTTCTTGTGACATTCTACGGTTCTCTTACATAAACAGAAAGAGGATTTGGTAAGATTTGTTCTTGAAATAAAGAACAATGGGCATCCTATTGAGGCGGATTAGCTGTCCAAATATACATCCAAGGTGTCCAAAATAACAACCAAGTTGTCCAAAATTCGAGTCAAATTCACCTCTACATATCAATTCATTTTTAAACGTATTAAGACTAATTTTAGTAAAATCAAAGACAATAAACCCTTACCAAGTTTCTAAACAACCCTTCTGAAAAGAGAGTAACAAAAAAGGTCAATTAGTATTGAAAATATCGCACTTCAAACTTGGAACATTGATGCTTATGAGCACCCTGTCCAAAATAATGAGCCCTTACCCTAAATCGTCCCATGTCCATCCCCAATATTGAATTACAAGAAAATCAACTTCCCAAAAATGCTTAAAAAAATACAATTCCCTTCAAGATAGAGGAAAAGGGTCTGATGCAAAGTTGTAGTACGATAGATTTCCTATAAGAATATGCTATTAAGAGATCCCTAAGGAAATCCCTCATGTCTTCTGGGAGACCTTGTGAAAAGTAAAACATCCATTATACCACATTTTGCCCAAGATCCAATGTTTTAAAATTTAAAACTTATTCATAGAATGTGAACCAGAATTTAAGGTTTTAAGGGCAGCAGTTTATTGAGCAGTATTCTTGTAAAAATATTCAGTAAAAAAAATGAAGGTTACCAAAATTGAATTTATTGCTAACCAAATTTCTCAATATAAATATTGAGATAAAATATAAAATCTCAATATTTAAAGATTAAACATTTATCTTAGAAAATAGATAATCAACAAGCCTTTCATTTAGTTATTCAATTGAAATGATGTGATGTGAAACACAAATTTTATTGTACTATCAATTCATGTTTAACATTTCACTATATTTCAATGAAAAAACTCTTAAAGCGTTAAAAACAATTTTATCGTTCAACTAACACATTTTGTGAAAATCTGTAAGAACTCTCAAATGACTTGTGTCAACCTTCCTCAGGAGATTAGGTCACTGGGCAATTTTAGTCCCTAATTAACTTTTCGTCCAGCTCATCCCAATCACTGGGGCCTTTAAATAAACTTGCAAATCTCTTCAATAAATAAAGCTCCATGGGATCTTTTTTGCCATGGCCCGGGGGCAAAGTTCACGTTTGTTTTTGTGGAAATGCCATATAGATTTAATGATAATATATGTCGGTTAAAATACTGGCAAAATTATCCAACATGAAAATTTCATACATCAAATGACAGCGACAAATCATATTTCCTTGCATGTATCATCTTTTCTCAGGCAACACAATGTGTTATTATTTGATATCCTTATGTATACATAAAACCCACCACTAATGGTTAGACAAAGGCTCATTGTCTCATCACTTTAACGCTATTTGCTCAGCGCTAGACGGTGAATAGCAATGTTTCCATTGCGAAAGAAGTCATAAATCACTGAGCTGTGACTCCCCTGTTTTATTCCTGATGAACACCATATAGACATGAGTATTTCTAATAGTCTTCGCTACTTGTGGTTGCTGCTGGAGAATGTGCTATATATGGCTGCGGGGGTGGATGATGTGGGAACGAAGATGGGGCATAGGAAAAAAAAGTTAAGGGTGGCTTCTGAGGATGAGATTGAGTTCAGCCTCCCGACTGAAGTTTAAGTATATCCCAAGGAATTGTTGCTATTATTCCTGGGGTAAGCTTAAGCAAGAAGATTCGAAATACTGAGTTCCCTGTGATTCATGACTTTTCTTATTTCCTCTTTAAGACATCCTCTATATGCGCTCCCATACTATTCCTTGGGGAGGGGGGGAGCGATATGGTTGAAAGTTAAATGCAGCCGGAGTTTTCTGTTCAAATTCACTCACTCGAGAGAAGCTTTTGGTTTATTATCATTAGAACAATAACGACGTATTAATCTTACTTTGATTCACTTTCCACAATTCGATTCCCATTTAATTAAGTTTGAATTTTGAAATGCAAGTTTCCATCAGATGCCTCTATTATTGTGAAATTAATTTCTCAAAAATATTTTAAATAAAACAAATAATAAAATTGAATATTCAAAAAATAAAAAAAAAATCAATTAAAATATCATAATGATATTTTTATAGTACAACAACAAAGATAATGCATAGAGTAATGAATACAATAAATCATAATAATACGAAACTGTTTCTTTTCACTAAAGTTATTCAAACTTAATATATAAACTCAAAAAGGTATAATAACTTTTATAACTATCACTCTAATATGCTAAATTATTATCATTTTTGCGAAACAAAAGCACCATCTTCATCAGTAACGTTATGATTCTATTTTATTACACATATACCTCTTAAAGTGCTTCATTCATTTCTCAAATTTTCTAATTTAAAATTCTGTAAAGAAATATACAAGTGCATTTTACAGCGGTGTATAATTAGTGAGAACTAAATGAGTTGTGGGGAAGTGTATTTAGCACGATAAAGTAAATGTCCCGTATTCGAATCTCCTTTAGGTCACGACCTAGGTTTAAGGTGTTCGAATTTCATCCAAACAATTTCCTAACGCTTATTTTCACCAAGCCTACAATTGATATTACTATATTTGTTTAAGCAAGAATAATGACAATGAATGATGTCAGATTCCATGAAACTGGCCAAATTTTTCCAGGAAATGTCTCACTTACGACTATCTATTGAAATATTTTGCCATATAGGGGAAGGTTTTGAACCTTCGTACTAAAAAAGGAATCCAAGATTTAAGATTTTTTACTGAATGCCACACAAACCGAATCAATTATATCACTATGCCAAAAAAATCTCTCACTTATTGGGTTCATAATTCTGCCTCACAAAATTCCTGGAAGTCCTTGGATTTTCCTCTACAGGAAAATGAAAATGTAGTAGCATTTTTTACGAATGTATCCGGTACCGGAATGCTTCGTACCATTTCTTCCAACCTCTGTAGGCCTCATTTTCCCCGGAAACGTTACACCGGAAACAAAAATTTGGGCATCACTACTTAGATGGAACTTCCATCAACTTCTTTTCACTGTTTGTAGAAGGTATCACGCATTAAAAGATCAATTTTAAGCTATTTTTCTAACACATGTTTTTTGCAATCGGAAAACCATGTTTTCCATGCATTCTGACAGTCAGTTCAGGGCTCGGTTAGGTGTGATTCTCTTATAATCACACCTATTGTAATCCTCGGATTTTCTCTGACACCTCCAAATGTCTTACAGAACATATTTCGGACACAACTAATTTAAAAAATGACCAGCCATCAATTTAAAATGAAATGTGGAAAGTTTCACTTTAAAACAAGGAAAATTTTATGAAAAATACTCGAAATACATCGAAGTGGCAACAAAAGAATCACATCTACCTTAAACAGTCTAGTTTCATCACTGCACAAATCAGAAAGAAGCAATCACACCTATTGTAATCCTCGTAATTTCTCTAATACTTCGAATCTGTCTTACAGAACATTTTTTGAACATCAGTGATTCTTAGAATTACCAGTGATTAATTTAAAGTTAAATGAGGAAAACTCCACTTGAAAACAAAGCAAATTGTGTGAAAAATGCTTAAAACGTACCGTATGGACAATGAAAGAATCACACCTACCATAAGCAGATTTAGGCTTAATGTTCGATTTGACAGAAGCGAAACAAAAACATCTGATGAAGTCTCACTTTGCTGTGGAAGTGCGTGTTTTTCTTCGAGATTTTCTTGAAAAATGTTGTAATCGTTGTATTATCACAATTTTCTTGTCAACTTGTTCAGTGGAATCTCTGGATGGGTCAAAATATCCAGAGCGTCGTGCACAGTATGTCCCAAAACAGTCTGGAATTCACAGAGTTGGTAGTCACTGATTTTGACTGATATTTTTACGAACCTGCAACTGAAGGCAATCTTTGTGAACTTTTCTTCGCCCACAATTCCACCCCCTTCTAGCGAAAGATTTTCACGGTAAATATTGACCCTGATAAACCCTCTATAACTTGGAATGTTGTTTTTCTTCGAAAAGACTCTTGAAGCGTGAAATATGCATAAAATAATACACATCAGAATTGCGATTTTAGGCCCATTTTTTATTTTTCCTTCTAGAACCCAGGAAAAAGGGTTTAGGCTCCCAGGGTTGTCCGGAAATGTGAGATGTGGGATTAGCTATAAGAATATATGACCATGGATGATATTTATTCAGCAACTTGGAACAAAATCAACATTTACGAACCTGCGACGTTACGAAGGTGCAAAACCTTCCCCTATCAGAAATCATTGAAGGAATGAGATATATTACAGGTATATTTGAAGGCAGAATATGTGCGGTACGAAGCCTAAAAGCCTTTTCCTATAATGCTTTAGAATTTCTCCTTTTTAGTATAACAGTCTTTTCAATAATATTTAATAATCATGAATCTTCATAATACTACCAAAAGCACAGAAAATTTCGCAGAAATTATTCTAAAAAATTATCATTACAATGAAATTGTCAATTTAATATCACTTATTTTAAACCAGGGGCCTCTCGACATTTCATTTTTCCATACGTTTTTGCATAGAGGCACTCAGGACTATTGGCAAGTTTCTTCCTAAAGAAAATTGACTTATCAGTCTGATATATTTCGAAATCGTGCATTAAAAGCTATCTAAAAATACATATTTCATAATGTTCGCCAAAATTATACAAGAACTACGAGCAAATTTGTTTAAGTCCTGGTGGAATAGCTGCAAAATTTTTACAAGGAAAAGTGAAAAATAGCTTCACTTTTTATTAGGCTTGATGGGCCCCTGTTTTAAACAATAAAAGACTATTTTTGTTTATTTTTAAAATTTTGTTTTAGATGCACTTTTAGAAAATAGTACATATATTTCTCAAATTTCGCACTTAATCGATTAAAATAGTTAGCAAAACCTTTTCATTCATTTTTGACGTTATTTTTTAATCAAAATAATGAATTATTGACTAACAACAAAAGTCCCCATGACCCTACAAGAAACTACCTACCCCTCTCGCACCTTCAGAACTTAAAGCAGAATTGTCAAAACCATCATTAAACTGATAATTCAATAGATAACTGCAACCAGTGCAAGATCAGAAAATGATGAAAATAAGGAATCCTAAAAAGTTTCATCTTGATGCGATTTTATTAAATCAAACGAGAAACGTTACGAAATTAATATTTTTTTGTAAAAGTAAGGCAGAGGCACTGCTTTAGTAACTTAAAGGTTCTATCAACTTCTCTTCAAAAAGTTAAGAGAAATATGAAATAGTTTAAACTGCCCCACCCTTTCCCATGTAACTCTATATCCTCTCTGTCGTTTCCAACAGCTTATAGGGTGAAAGGAACGTCTATTGACACTTTAGGAACTCGTGTCAGTACCTATTGACACCCTACTTTGTACCATTTGGAATATAAAATTTGAACATCTCTGTTTATGTTTATAGTAAAATGTAATATTACAGAAAAAACGTTATATTACTTATATTTTACTAGATACATTAAATAATTTTCAATATTTTGACAAAAGTGTCAATAGGGGTTCCCTGTCGAACAGACGTTCCTCCGACCCTACACAATCATTTAAATCCAAGAGGTGCTAGTACGTTATTTTTTAAACTATATTTAGTAAAATCGGTAATTTGAGCAATTTCTTGCACAAAAATTGCTAAATTTCTGCTCGAATAAACTGAAACCCTCAATAATCCTTTATTATAAGACTAGATTATCCTGATTTTTTTTTTAATAATTATATCGACTTGTCAGAATATAGTGGAATAAGTCGATTTTTTGCAAAATTAGTTTTTTCGGCTTTTCGGATACCTCTATCTTCCCTGCGAATATTATACCGAAAAGTTAGGGTAAGTGTGCCAAATTTCGGCATAGGTGCATGCAAGCGTCAAAGTCTCAAGTTTGAAATGTAATATTTTTAATACAAATTGATATTTCGATCAATTGATATCGATCAATATCATCAATCAATCAATCAATCAATCAATCAATCAATATCGATCAATTGATATTGATATTGAAAATTGAAATTCGAGGAACAAAATATGTGGCCGAAATTGCAAGCTGGCCGGAATTTGGCACATTTACCCTAATTATTCCTAAAGTTATAGGGGTATCGAGTTTAAAAAATCCCATACTTAGAATGTGAAAGCTCAATTTGAAGTCGCACTCCTATAAAGCTGGCCATTTACGACTTATTCATTTTAAGTTCTGAGCCGTCGATATGAGATTAAAAATAGATCGAAAAGCAAGGAGGGTGAAAAATCGTTTCTAAATAGTATCGGTTTATGAGGAAAGTGGTTACCGAAACCGCAATTCGATATTACTACACAGTTTGACTAGTTTGAGTTATAGACTGGTAACAAATTTTCAGATGAATGAAAAACCCGTACTTGAGAAAAATAAATCAATTAAGGCTACTTTACTGATTTATTGCCGATTGAAACTGATACATCTGTGTTGAAAATTTCAAAACCAGTCATAAAACGGTTTAACAGTTGAAAAATAAGCCATCGAGAGTGACTGGACATTGATAATTGAAAACTTAATTTTTTCAAATTTCCGATCATTTGTATGTATGGACAAAAAATTCACATGGATTAATCTTAAAATATATCCAAAAATATAAGAAATCGTTGGACTCATTTTCGAAATAAATGTAATTACGATTTTTAAAGGATTGTCACTGAAAATCGTAAGTTGGTATCTTTACTGTTGGCCTCTAGCCGGGAAGCAATTTGAGAAAATCTGGTTATTGCTCTCTCTTTGAATTCTTAAATTATACAACCCCATAAATTCAAATTTAAAATCATTTTCAGGTAATTTAACATGAGCTGATAATAAGGCTCAATACTACAATTCTTATTTCTAATAATAACATTCTGTTTTCAAATTTTGTTGAAAAAGTTAAAAATGTTGTAAAAATAGATGAACGTCTTTAAACAGTATCAACATAATGGGATGGTCGCTAAAGACTTAAAGTCAATATCTCTTACCGATTGTCGTCTATGCCCACAACTGCCAAATGAATAAAAATAATATTTCTTTCTTCGAATTTAAAGTCACAGAATCTGTGAATTTCACTAAAATATTGTAGTGAGAATAATCCAGGATGGAGTGAAATTACAAGCCATATTATTCGTTCTTAAATCTTGATACGGGATTTAAACATTGGCATATTTGAGATTTAGCTGCTGATGTAATAAGGACAAATTGTATACCGAGTTAATCCCACTTGATTCAGCATTGGAGACCGAGTTACAATCTTGGGAGTTTTTTGGGTATGCCATTTAATTAGTCTTGTTTGCTGGTATCCTGGCCCCAAGACCCCAACACCTCTCTCTTTCTCTTCCAATGTTACAAATTTCAATGCGGTGATTGTTGTGAATGTTAGGATTTTATTTTAATACTTTCCACTCTGTCCTTTTTCCACCATTTTCAAGCCTATGGCAAAATCCGTTTTAATTTGGGGATGGGGACACTTTTTGAGGGCGACAAATACAGATGAGTGTGTCGGTATTTTGTAGCACTGTAAATCGTATTAAAATAAGATGAATGGTATTGAAGATTTAGCATGACTTCATGTACACATTCTCCACTCATCAGTTAAGAATGTGTCTCTCTTTCACTTTTGGTACACCACAAGGAGCTTTTCTGGGTCACAATATTAATTTGAGGAAAACTCCCCATCAGCCAAAAGGAGGTGGATTGTTACCGTAAAATACCCAAGTTGGAAGAATTGAAAGCACTATGTATAGTGTTAGTCAATGTGGCGAGATGTCCAATGCCAAGAGGGATGTTTTTCCTGGGTGTGGAGAAAGAGTTCAACCCATTAAGGCGTGAGTCCTAAAACACCCCATGCTTTTCCAACTTTCTGGACGAGTAAACTCTTCGTGCCTCATTTAATTTTCAGAGAAATTATCATTTACAAATCAGCTTAACCTTCTGCACAGAGATACAGTATCGGACTCAATTTCGAGTGGTTCAGACGGTGTCCTTTTTCAGGATAGTATGAGGGCTTCTGTTTTTGTGCTGTCTCCCCGCCCCCCTTTCCCTCTTTCTCCCAGAAAGTTGTTTTGTGTCACTGAATTATCACATTGAAAATCAAATTAGCAAAGTTCTGGTGTGACCAACACTACTGAAAAGGGGCGGAAGTGTTCTTATCAGTCGCTGCCTCTTGTGCCACTTCTGTTCATTAGTTTCCCCTTTCAGAAAGTTTAAATTTGACTGCGAGATCCTTTTTCCCAGATGATTAGTTACATAGCCCCAAACATTCACATGACAACACGCAGCAATATCGTGAAAATTTGCTAACAAAACTTTCTGTTGAATTTTTCGGCCTGTCCCAGTGGACAATTATGTTTGATGACCTTACAAGCAATCCACCCTGCCATTATCATCTTTCTGTGGTTTCCGAGATGCTGCCTCACGATAACAGAGGGTTTGTTCTTTGGAATATTTTCCACCTTATATAACAGAAATATTGTCCCGAATTTTCCCTCCACATATCGCACTTAGCATCACTATTGAGTTACCATCATTTTTTTCCTGGTCAGGGTGTGTTTGTGTCACTGGGGGACCAGTTCTTTATCCAACCTCGTCATCTTTAGGGGTGTTTTTTTTTCTCTCTTTAGAAATTTTTTTTTTCTGTAACTTGGAAGAAATGTCATGTTTTGGTCTTTTTTTTTGTGGTTTCATGGTGGATTTCTTGCTCATTCTTCATATCTTGTTCTTTTTCTGATTGCTCATTCCAACGTCACAACTTCACAATTTTTCAATTGAATCAGGGTAGGATGCTTTATACGCTTTATACGGTAGCGCCGGTACGCTGACAACTAGGGTAAGATATCGTAATTTGGAATCATGTCTAATTTTGAACAGTGATTCCTAACAGTTTTAAATGGAAAAAGAAAAAAAACAACGAAGAAGCACTCTCGAATATATTTCACCATTCTGAAACAGTGATGAATCTCAAAATTTAAAAATTGACATGATTCCGAATTACCCCATCTTGCCCTACTCGCCGTTCGAGACAATGTTGCACAGTATTGTTTGAAAGACTGTTTTTAAAGAACATTTTAATGTTATAATTAAATATTAGAATTGAAAGTTGAATTAATTCTTTTCTTCCTATACTTGCACCAAAACAAAAAAAATGTCAACCAGTATTGATGGTGAATAAAATGAAAATTGAACATAGGGGAGACTGGGGCACATGTAACCATTTTCGATGCATGCGAATTTGAGGTGATTTTCCAAGCACACCGTGATTTTTTGGAAAATATTTCTTAGCTCATGTTTTACCCTTGGGTATAGGCAATTCGTCGAGGGTAATGCGGATGCTGGAAAACAATTGAGTTTTCCATAAAAATAAAATTTGTGTCCCTGTGCATTTTTCTCTTTTCACAAAATACCTGGGGTAGAAGTAACCACTTTCTGGGGAGGAAGTAAACACCTTTTTTCCCACCCTTGAAATTAACTTTGCACCACTTTCGATTATTTTAATTACTTAAGAGATATATAAAGACTGTATATTTTTCAAAAAATCACGACACTTTTTACAAAGAATAATTAAAATAGCAAAAAAACTAAAAGCATGCATATCAAAGACATTTTTCAATGGATTTTCCCCATATTTTGACATCATGTGACTTTTTATTGAACACAGCGCCACCAATTTTTTTCGTTCTATGAATTATAGATATTTCGCATGAAGGTCAATTTCCCGCTCTTTTACCTACTCATTTTGTGAAATTGAAATTGCCTGATTACATCTACCCCAAATGCTGTTTTCTGACCAATTATTAATTCTTTTGAAATAATGAGAATCTCAATTTCTCTAGTAAATGCATTAATATAATCCTAAAAGATGTAGGAAAGAACTGGTATTGCTACATTTCGATTATTTTACACAATTTTTAATTTCCAGGTGGAAATCCAAATGATCAAAATAATCGAAATATCAACATTTTCAGGAAAATGATTTTTATTTTTAAAGTATATTAGGATTTTATTGACCAATTTATCTGTGGACATACATCCCCATGGTATCTATGAATGCTTATGGGTTTTATCCTCTGGAGTCTTAAAATTAATGAAAAAAATCACAGTGTTTACAACTACCCCAGATTACTACTGCCCCAGTTCCCCCTACAATAAATTTTTAAAAGTAAATAAAACTAATTTATTTAAAGGCAGAATCATATTGTCAAATATTGTAATATCAAATATGTAAGTATTGTCAAATACTTACAATCACCTACAGTTCATTAATTTTCGCCACAAATTTCATAATGACAGTCTCGTCAAAGCATTAAAATATATTTAATATTCGAAATGATACTGAAACAGCGCGATTAATTACAGTATAATACAGCAATATCAGAGTAATTAATTAATGAATGCGACTTTGTTAAGGAACTAATACAAAAGGGGTAGCAAAGCGTTCCTTGTTCTACCAAATGCTCGATCTCGTGAATTAGAATTTTTATATTGTATATCCTAAAAAAAAACCTTTCGCATAACCTACACCGTTTATCGGTTCATAACCGATTTGACCCGATTAACAATTCACTCAAAAACTCGCCCAACGTAGCCTAGTAGACATAGGGGAAACTGGGGCACCACCAAACAGGGGTACCACCAAACACTGCGATTTTTTAAATAGGTATAAGATTTCAGAGAATGAAACTTACATGAAATCATAGATACTATAGGGATGCTTGTCCAGAGAAAGAATGATCCACATAGTTCAAGTAGTTTAGAAATAAGAATCTTTTTTCGCAAAATTGTGAGATTTTGATAATTTTAGTCATTTATATAACTACCTGGAAAATAAAACTGAAATAAGTTACATCAAATTTCACTACACCAGTACTTTCCTACATGTTTTGGGATAATATTTATGTATCTCCTAAAGAAATTAATGTTCACATTTTTTTAAAAGAATATAAAATTAATCACAAAACAGAGTTTGGGGCACCAACAAACAGCCAAATTTCTCACAATTGCAGATGTCGCGAGCGTAGCTTGAATGGCAAAATTTTTCCTCTTATCTTTCTTACTCTTCATCTCCCTCTTTGTTCGATTTCAGAAATTTATATCCATTCATGGGATTTTCATTCAAGACTCAGGAGAAATATAGTTTCAAGAACCCAATTTTGCATTAAATGATTCTTAATGATTCTTAAATGATTTTAATCAAAGATTGACGAATGATTTCTCGATTTTATTACAAATAATCAGAAGAGCGTGCAAAATTTGAACTTTAGGTATAGTGTTTGCCACGATTTTAGTGGCGCTGCTTTCCAGTCAGAAGTCGAATGTTGTCAAAATGATGAAAAATCCATTGAAAAATATGTTCGGTGTGCAGTGGTTTAGTTTTTGTTATTTTGGTCAGTCATTCTAAATTTTGCAGTGCTTTTTTGAGAATTATTTACATTTTCAATACATTCTTTATAATTAAGAGTTGTGGTGAATGCCCAAAATAACTTCAATGGGTGAGAAAAACAGGTGTTTTTTGGTGCCCCAGAACGTGTTTATTGGTACCCCATGTGGTTGGAAAAAAGCGAAAAATGCATGGTGATACAATTTTCCTTTTTACGGAGAATTGAAGTGCTTCACGTAATCCTTGTATACATTAATGTGCAGCCTATACCTAAGACTATAACATGGGGTAAGAAACATTTTTCTAAAATTCACAGTTTTCTTAGGAAATTCAGTCAAAATTGCATCTTTCAAAAGTGTTTGATGGTACCCCAGTTTCCCCTACAATTGAAATTTTGGTAAAAATATATTCCCGGTTTATATCCAGTTGAATGAGTTCATTACCGGTGTAACCAGTTTATTGCCACTTCATAGCCGTTTGGAATCTGTTCAGACTACTCAGAAATTCCAAAGCCTTTCCAACGAGTCCAAGCGTGATACTATGTGGTTCAGGAATACCCTCTCTAGAGTCATTTTTGATTTTGTTCTTGAAAAACTGTTGTTTCCAATAATTCAATGGTATTTTCGTGTGCCAACAAAATGTCCGTCTAGACAACCTGTAAAACATATCCAGAAAGTGTGGCAAAAAGTCCCAATTTTACGAAATGCTCGAATTAAACTCTATATTTGACACTCTATACCTCAAAAGTACCTTCGCTTAATTTACCTTTTACCGGATCACAACCGATTTATTAAACAGATTGAATCACTTTTAAAAG
Source organism: Phlebotomus papatasi (assembly GCF_024763615.1). Taxonomy (NCBI): domain Eukaryota; kingdom Metazoa; phylum Arthropoda; class Insecta; order Diptera; family Psychodidae; genus Phlebotomus; species Phlebotomus papatasi. Next base: position 78,285,277 of record NC_077224.1, on the reverse strand, counting down.
ATCCTCAAAGTAACTCTGGAATAATACAATTGATTTTCTGATAAAAATTACTTATCGGTTATAAATTGGTTTATTACCAGTTCATAACAGATTGGAACTGGTTCATACTTGTTAGGAATTCCAAGACCTTTCCATAACGAGTTCAAACATAATACTGTTCTTTTGATAAATACGTTTACTAGGGCATTTTAAGAATTTTGATTTTGAAAAACCGTTATTAGGAATGCTTCAACGATATTTTCGTATATAGACGAAATCTCGGCCAATATATCCAGAAATGGAAAAAAATCGCACAACGCGTTTTCGAGCAGTCCCAAAAACGTGGTTTTACAATGGAAGAAGAGGGGTGGGCTAACGGATATGTTAACGATCCTTGGATTGACTTATGGGAGGGGTCCCTCAAAAGTCTGCAGTCTCTATCTCTAACCGTTTGTCCTCTAAAGCTGGCGACAGATGGATGAAACAAACGGATAGACAAAGCGTAACATAATTTTTCAGAAAACGTCTGAAACGCGAAGATACATCAAGTAAAGTCTCTTAGTTTGTCAAAACGAATTGAAGTACATATGGCAATTGATTAAGATCAATAGCACAAAGTGGGTTCCTAAATTGCTCAATTGATAGAACACTCCCCTAGATTACGGGATGTTTCCAAAGTTCGATCACTCAGAAAATTCATCATGAGAATTTTCAATTGTCTTTCATTAAATAATTTTAATAGAAAAAGGCAGTGGCATGACATTTTCTATGTTTCCCACATGTTTCTAGCGCGCCGAAAAAACTTTTGAGTTTATTAGCTGTTTTCTGTCCTTGTAGAATGAATTAGCAAAAAATACTAATACAAAATAAAAGCCAATTTAATAACGAAGATGTAACCGAAAAGCCCAAATTGGCAATCTACGTAGTTTTGAAGATATCTTGTGAAATGTGTACGAAACAGGAAAAAATTTACACTAAAACTGGTCGCATTTTTTAGAGCTAATGTCATCCCCCTGGAAAAAGGTATTTATTCTTTAGATTCTTTATTGTTACAATATGTTTCTAAACAAATTTCAACTGAAATTTTAATGTGCATGTGTTGTGGATCCCCTTTGGGAATCTCACCTTCATAAAGCTAGGCTTATCAGTGACTTTGACTGAAAATTGATTTACAAAATTTCATTGCATAAAGATTAATAACATCGTTTTGAAAAATATTTAGCTCACTATATTTTGCATTGTTGTATAAAGTTTTCTGCAATTATTTAGCAAATATACCATTGAATCTCCTGAACTACCGCAGGGAATATATTTTCAACTTGGTTTTAGCAACAATAATTCTCTCTAAATGCAGAATTTCAGTTTCATGAAATCAGATGCAACTTTATTCAAATGTAATTTATGATTGCCTATCCCGTGGTATAAATCCCCACATCCCTCCACCCCAGGAAGGAATTAGAAAGCAATTTCTCGTAAATTGTTGTTTACCACGTGGAATTTATGATAAATTCCGTTACCTGCAAACGTGCTCTGCCCACAATCATGCACAATTAAGTGTTTTTATCGTTGGGACATAAATGTTTTAAAACGGAATTAGTGCCAAAAGTTAATCCATTTGTAACAATTTTGTCCCTCTCTATATCACTTTTGAACATTTCTCTGCTGTGGTGATAAATTGTATATATATTGCTGGGAGGGCTGGGAGGCTTCAGACGCACCCACCCAAATAAACCCGACAAACTACGTGGATGTCATAGTTTTTCATCGGATAATAAATTCTGAGTATAAGTTATATTGTGTTGCACCCTATAAAAAATCTCAGGAGAAAGTAACTCTCCCTTTGAACGTTCATGTCTTCAAATAATGTAATTTTTTTTTTTATTTTTCTTAAAGGACTTACACATAATTATCAATAATTGATAATATTTAATAGCAATGTGTAAGTTTTTTACGAAAAATAGAAAAAAAAATTACATTATTCGAAGGCATGAACCTTCGAACGTTCGAAAGAAGAATAGGTGAGACCGGGGCAGAATTAGTCACGCATGGTATTATACAGTGGGATGATATAGCTTGCCTTAGAAGAAATATTAAAGAAACCACTATTTATTCCTATAATCTTTCTTCCTATTCATTGTAAGTATTTATCAGCTTGACACAAACAGATTTTTACAAATCATACGCAATGAAAAATTTTATTTACTGGCTAAATCTGCCCAGGCCTCCCCTACTGCTCTGTTGCGTCTCAGTGGAGACGACTTAGAATTTTCCAAACGTTTTTTCGAACGTTTTAAGTCGCGAATGGAAAATAGCCATGACATGTCCTCACATAATTTAATTGTTTTTACGGTCTGAGACGGAAATGTCCAAGTGAATTCCCTAGGAGTTCCAAAGGACTTTTCATTGTCTTGATTATTTTTAAATCTCGTCAGAAACCATATAAAATTTCAAATCAAATAAAACAAAACCAGACGCGATATGGATATTTCCATGCCTTACTGTAGACATTTCCATGTCATTCTGGTCAAAGCGACACACTTTTTAATGGGTGGACTTATTAGAAAATTCACTAACTGGAATAGCCCCCTAAATTCCTAAGATAGAAGGATAAATTAGATTATATAGTTGGTAGAAAAATGCGATGGTAAGATTAGGGGAATGCGGATGTCGTCAGAACCTCAGAAAAGTGAATGGTTGTGTCACCTTCTCTGCCTTTTGCTTTTTCTGACTCAATTAAAGAATCCCCACTGGAGATAGCAACTTAGGTTCTTCCCACCTCTAGTCACTTATCTAAAATCATCTTAAGGATGGCACAAATATTTGCATAAAACACTCCACATTAGTATCACGCTTTTTTACTTCGCACAGTTCTAAAGGGTTAATTACCCTACCCCATGAAAATTCATAGCTCTACTTTTTGGCAAATGAAGTCATTCTTCTGGCTTCTTGTTCTTCCCTTTTAGGGATAAAGCTTTGCTCAAACATCCTCAGCACTCCCGGAAAACAGAATAATGCACAGAAAGAGAAAAAAAATAGAACGACGAAAGAAGTTAAGCGATGAGAAAGCAGTGAAAACTTCCTCGCTAGAGGCGTAAAATTACAAGAACACATGAAGGCAAAGAAAGAACAAAAAAGAGAAAAAAACGTAATGCTGAATTTTTATTATTAAAAAGTTTGCAATTGGAGTGTATTTCGAATTATGACGTTTTAAAACCAACAGATGCTATCTGGTGCGAGAAAATCTTCAGGAGAAAACCGAGAAAATTGCCGGAAGTTCCAAGCAACAAATTACAATACTAACCCATAAAAACAATATCAATTAAGTATAACTGCGGATGACAAAATAATCGTTACAATAATTTCATTATGTTTATGGTAGTGTAGTAAAACGGAGATGGGAACTTCTGATAGTGAAATTGTAATCATTTACTGCTTAAATGATCCCTTAAAATTTTAAACACATAAAGAAATAACAACTTTGAATACTATTAAATCGATGTTCTATGTAGATAAGTTTTAGACAATGTCGATGATTCTTTTGCATACTATTCTATCTCCGTATGAAACATATCTATGGAAATAATTTAATTCTAAGCTATCTTTAAATAGTATGGTGTAGAACAGTTGAAATATTCTTAAGAGAAATTTATGCCATGAGAATAAGTTGTAGTAATCTGTTTGGAACTCCAATTATTCTTAGAAACAGTTAGTCAATTAAATTATTATTGAAGTTAAGAACTATAATAATTTCCAAGTTATTCCTTTAGATTTATTTTATTGGATTGAAACCTAATGTTTATATTACTGAAATGCTTCTACGAAGAGCAAATAAAACAGCTAAATTTACAATTAATCCTTTAATTAAAATTTTAATTACAAAGAAATTTATCATACGTGTTCATTTATTGATAAATGAACACGTCAGAAAACATGAAAATTTTTACGGTATACTTTAAACAGAAAAGAGTTAGCAAAGAATCCTTAGCTTTGTGGAATGCTTGAACTCACGAGATAGTGCTCTCCGTGAATTGTTCCTTTGAGAATGTTTTGGTCGTAGAGGAGACCGAGGAACATTTAGCTAGGGATAGAATTAGCCAGAGGGATTCTTCTAGTTTCCCTTAAAATGTACATTTGTCAAGGTATTATTTTTAATAAAAGTAGAAATACATTCCCATAATCCTTGAAATATTTAAGGAGGTTAATTAAGAAGCAGTCGCGATGGTAAGATAATTTCTAGTGTAGAGCGTATGGCCTATTCGACACATGTCAACCCAGTCGACGGCTATGACCCACCAATCCTAATCCTTTATTCCTTATTCCTCTACCATCCGTATGGGAGCTGAAAGGTTGCTTTAGGGTTTTTATTTATAGGTAAATGTCTTCAGTCTACAGTGAGTGAGCATCAGTCGCCATGGACGGTTCACTTTCATGAAGTGAAAAATGGGTGGCACCTTCAGTTCTCCAATTTCCTTCTTAGTTTGTAATTTTATTTAAGTGAGCTTCATCTGGTCTTACACTAGGGCCTTAAAAAATGCAAGTTTTACAAAATCGGTTGAAAATTCGCTTCTCTAAAGTAGAAAAATTTTGACTTCGAAAAACTCGAAATTTTGAATTTTTAGATCAAGGTATGTGCGAACGAAATATTCACCTAAGGTTACATACTAAACTTATCCGGAAACAAAACAAATCATAGGAACTGTTTTCAAAGTAAACGAAAAAATGATTTTCTGATGCCCTAGAGCCTAGACACACTTACGATTTAAGCCGAAAGACGGCTTAACGTAATTATAATTAAAATAATGATTCTACTAAATTCCATCAGTTTCGCACTAACTAAGCCGTTTCTTGACTTAATCCGAGACACAGATTAGTCAAAAACTGATGACGGTGTTGAATATTCCAAGGATTAAGCTTACACCGTTGATATTCGGTCAGTGAAAAATACGTCGTCCTTAAAGAGTTAATCCTTTTACGACGAGACGCTTTTTGCGGACTGAAAATCAACAATAAAAATTAAACTGAGAAACATAATCAACGATAAGTCTTACATCTAACCTTGGAAAGCCCAACAGAGTTTGATTCGGTGTATTTTGTGCTTCTATGAACGATAGGGATAAAAATAGACCAAAAGTTAAAGTAATTTTTCTGACGATACTAATGAATAAAATTTTTCGCTTTAATGAAAAATATTACGTATGAGTATTGTAGTTTTTATTGCCAAAAGAGTTTTGCTTAAAAAAATTAGAAGTATAAAAAAAAAATAAAATAAATTATGAATTTGAGAATTTAAAAATTCACCATTTCTTAGCTTAAATATTTACTACAGCAAGTAACTAGAGACTTGCAAAAAATATTCCAGATTCCTTCAACCTTCTACTTTACAATTATGTACAGACATAAGAAAAAAATAACTTTAGATAGTGAGGAAAAATTATTTTCTTTATGGGACACCGGTGTTCCAATCGTCCTTAAAGTGTTAACGCATTAAGAGCCCATGAACTTAAAAATGCTTATTTCCAACCGAATTCTGATCAAAATTGATTGTTCTTTTTAAAATCTAAAAATTCCTAAATGAAAAACTAATGTGCGAGACAATAATATTCCAGATAGACCCTTAATAAAAATTGAAAAAAAAACTAATTTACTGATAAATCTATAGCACAGTCATTAATATAAAAGAATAAATGAAGGGGAAAGCGCGCTACCTTCGAACTACTCAAGCTTCAGACAATTCAATTTTTTCTCTATGTTTCTTTTGGATTTCATCCACAGGTCTTTTCTGAATATTTGAGGCATTGGACTAGCTAATAAAATATAATATTATAATGGGCCAAATTCATTTATAACACATTGAAAAAAAATTATTTGTGCGAAGCATAATCCACTTGTCCGAAGGTAGCGCGCTTTCCCCTACAGCCTTCAATTTGTATTACCTATTTACACGTTATTAGGTGAGATTCCTAATAATCTCACCTACTATTTTAGTTGATTTTCAGATGATTTTGTATAGGGCTTAAATCAGTATATTACTGGGACACACAATTATACTGTGATTTAAATATACATTGATTAAGCTAATCATACAATTGGTTTTCAAATGACCTAATTCTTGTCAAAACAACTAACAAATCATTGTTTAGAAGTGCTATTCAATTTTGGTTTTCATCATTTAGTGGAGATTACAGCAGATTGCTCCTTGGGGGCATGTTAGTTTGTATGATTCAAAGTGAACATTAAATTACTTGACCAAAGTTTTATTCTAATATAATAATCTTGCAAATATAGAAACAATCAAATAACAATTACAACCAAGGCAGTATGTGAAAAACAATAGCCCAGAAAAAATTGAAAAAAACAGAATTTCTTCCAAATATGGTGAAAAGTGCTCAAAATACCTTCAAATTGCTAATGGTAAAGTGTGTGGGAGTGTCGCGAAAAAGGTTGATATCTTCATTGGGGACAATCTGAATAAATGACGAAATGACTGCAATTTTATTTAATTTCCGGTGGCTTGGGTGGAAAATTCAGATGGGGCGACCGGGCATAAATTTTATGGTTATTGTAGTATTAATCAAGGGTGTAACACTCACGCACCAAGGGCGTTGTGCGTAATTTTATTGCAGTCATCCTCCCCAAAATGGCACGGGGGATGTCTGAAAAGGAAATTTATTTATCGTGTATCGTGGATCCCTTCCGTCTCTCCATCTGGAGCAAGATGTCACGTGTACTGCACAGTTTAGCCAATAACCTCGAGCAATGCCAAGGAAAATAGGAAAATAATCGGATGGGTATGAGTAGCGTGATAAGAGGTCGCACTGTGAGGAGACTCCGGTTAGGAAAACTATTGCTCTTTTCGTACCCAGAAGAAGGGATCACACTTTACGCAATTAGATCCTTGGACGCTTGATGTGTGACCTCCAGGGACTAAGCCCAAAAATAACGACGGTCACGTTTTACGACCCGGAAAACCTTCCTTGGACTGAGTGGGTGGATGCAACATTTCTTGGCTTATATGCTCCAACTTCCAAAAATGGTGCTAAATTGAAAGAGCAAAGGACACCAGCGAAATTATTCAAATGCCATAATACCTCCACGAATTAGATACTACTTTTGCCGCTTTTGCCTGTCCAAACTTTCTAGGCTTTTCCCAATTACTTAATCCTCCTTCTTTTTATTGCTATCTCTCACGGGAACATTCAATGAGTCGCTTTGTGTATTTACCAAAATACAAAAATTTTCTAAGATCTTGTTAAATAATTATACTTTTAATTTTTAAGGATATTAGTATTTAATAAATATACCTTACAACAGTTTTACAAAAAAAATCACAAAAAAGTCTGGAAGAATTTCTCTTAACCCTTTGAAAGTGAGTCATATGTGTTTATATTCATAGAAAAATTGTTTTTTAATTATTTATTTAAATTTGATTTAATTATCACAAGACTTCCATCGGTATTAGAGTAGAATACTGTTAAGTAAAAAGTGTTTTACTACCTTTACTACTGATAAAACCAGGGGGTGACATTAGCTCCGAAAAATGCGACCGATTTTAGTGTAAATGTTTCCCTGTTTTCGTATGAATTCCACGAGATATCTCTAAAACTACGTAGGTTGCCAATTTTGGGTTTTCGGTTGCCTATTCAATATTAAGTTAGCTTTTATTTTGCATTTATATAAGATTTTTTTTTTTACTAATTCTCTCTACAGTGACACAAAACAGCTAATAAACCCAAAAGTTTTTCGGGGCGCTATAAACGTATGGGAAACATAGGAAATGTTATGCCCTTGGATAGAACAGTGTAATATTTTTTTTTTTTAACTCAAGCCCTAGGGGAAACTGGGGCACCACCAAACACGGGGTACCACCAAACACTAATTTTTATTTCTAAACTAGTTGGACTATCTCGACCATTCCTTCAGTGGACAAGCATCCTATAGTGCCTATAAATTCTTATCAGTCTTATCCTCTGATATCCAATATCCTATTAAAAAATCGCAGTGTTTGATAGTACCCCGTGTTTGGTGGTGCCCCAGTTTCCCCTATATAATGTATATAAAAGTTTTGTATGCTGCTGTCTCAAAATCTCTAAAAATAGACTCTTTCTTTAGTTCAAAATAAATACCCAGGGGCCAAAATTCCGGGTTATTTTTATACTTTGGGATACCTGGATTTAAACATTTTACTGATCCTGAATTACGGGATTCCAAAGTAGAGCTTCTATTAGGTAATGAAATTTTCTTGTTCCTGGAATATTCGGGACTTAAAACAAACTTCTCGGAGGAGATTTAGACATTTCGAGATTGAATTATTTCAGGATCTTGGGGTATTCTCTCACTCCCGAAATTTTCATAATCAATTGATTTTAAAGGTCTCGGGTTTTACAGTAATACGGTTTAACGCTTTTAAAACTTTTAGTACAACTTGAACACCGGCATCGGTAAAAATTAAAGGATCAAATTGATCCAAATTCGATCCTTTTGCAAAAGATGGATCACATTTCAAACTTTGAATGCACATTTATCATAATATATAACACATTTTATCATAAACTTATTATATAGAACGTATTTCTCTTATCAGACCGAATTGAACACCAAAGATCACTTTTCATTATTTATATATATATTATTATTATTATTTATAGTGATACTTTTCAAATAATCCTTGATGGTCCATTTATTTTTTCCAGACAGTGGGTGTATCACATAAAAAATTACCCTACGGCCATCTAAAGTTGTGTTTCATCTAAAAATTCAAAATACTGATTTTTTTACCCCAAATTTTGACCCTGTCGTCTCATAAAGAAAATAATTTTTCCTGACTACTTAAAGTTATTTTTTCCTTAGGTTTGTACGTAATTGCAAAGTAGAAGGTTGGAGGAATCTAGGATATTTATTGCAAGTCTCCAGGTATTTGCTATATAGTAAGGCCATGTAACTCCGACGATTGCAAAACTCGGATGCCGCGACCGATTTAACTCGGATACATCCACTTAAAATATAATTTATATTTTTATTTCTGTAATTAATTACTGAAGTATCATAATATAACTATTCTACTTTAAGAAAAACCAAAAATTATATTTTTATCGGTTTAATAAGTGGGTAAAAGAAATATTTTTTAAGCTCGGGTCAGCTGGGTTGTGTACTAAAAATTTAATTTCTGAGAAAATTTTGCTGTTGACAGCTCGTCGCTGGAAAAAGTTTAGTGTTTTTTCTATATAATAAAACATTATTTGCAATCAAAATTATTAATAAAAGTTAGTGTAGTTATTGATCTACAAGGTGAGTAAGAGTTTATTGATAATATATTAATAATTCATACAGAAATAAGTGATTTTTGTGAATGTTTACATTTCGATGCAAGTCGGATGCGGTGAAAGTCAATGTTTTGGTTCAGAATTTGCATTGTTCAGGACTCTTTTTCTGTTTCAGATGCCAAAGGGAACAAAAGAAAAGACATATAAGGACAAGCCCTACTCTAAGGAAGGTCTTAGGAATACCTTGCAGTGTGTACGAGATGGTTCTACCATAGCATATGCATCCAAAACATTCAATGTCCCAAGAACAACACTGCACAACAAATTGTCTGGCAGATACCCGGAAGAGTGCCCCAATGGCAGGCCAACAATTCTTTCAAAAGAACAGGAAAAAGAACTTGTCAAATGGATCCTGGGATGTGCGGATGGCAAGCATCCCATCGGGAAGGAACAAGTTCTGGACAGCGTTAAACTCATCTGTGAGGTCTACAAAATTCCAAACCATTTTACAGCTGGAAGACCCGGAGACGTTTAGTTCAGGAATTTTCTTAAGCGTCATCCAGAGCTCAGCATGCGCAAGCCAAAATCCTTCTCATTGGAAAGAGCTACTGTTACTGCTGAAGACCTCACGGAATGGTTTCAGAATTGTCTTGGATATTTCACAGAACACAACCTTCTGAGCATTTCACCAGACCGTGTTTTTAATTGCAACGAAAGTGCCTTCTTTTTGACACCGGAAGATGGAAATGTCCTGTCCAGGAGAGGTTCACGTGTAGTTCCATCTCTTAAAAATTCAGGACCGAAGCAATGTATCACAGTACTCCTCAGGGTGTCAGCTACTGGCGAACTTGCTCCTCCAATGGCTGTTCATAAAACTGACATTACTCCAAAAATTGCCATTCACAACGCAGAAGGATGGAAAATGGGACCGTCACCACAGAGTGGCTGGATGGATGGGCCACTTTTCTATGCTAGTCTTTATTTCCCGAAAATTGTTTTCCAACATTCAGAGGAGTCCATTATCAATAACCAGCACGATCAGGCCACCGACAATAATCCTTCAAATGATCCAGTCATCCCTGGAAACCAACTCTCTGCAACTTCTGAGACTCAACCGATCTTCGACACACTAAAACAATGCTATTTCTGGCCAGGAGAAATTCCAAAACGTCGTCAGAAGAAGAGGGTCAAAGCCAGCAATGTGAAACACCAGTATATTGTATCTTCCGAGGAAATTATCGCGGAACAGGAGGAAAAATTGAGGCAGGATTTACAAAAAAAGAAAGAAATTGCTGAACGGAAGTTGACCAGAGAGAGGAACAAAAATATAAGGGCAGAAGAAAAGGAGATAAAACTAAAGGAGAAACACATGGTAAAGGAAAAGGCTCAAATGCCAATTGAAGCTGAAAAGAAAAAACGTGGAAGGAAGTCAGCCAAGAAAACCGAGGAAAAATCAAAGAATTGAGTGCAATCTTAAAATAAATAAAAATATATATAATTAAATAATAAATTAATGAAATAAATTGATGGAATAAAACTCTAAAAAAATGTTTTTGAAATAATATTTTCTCATTTTTATGCATTAAACTTTTCCTTAAAATGAGCATCCGAGTTTCATCGAATTCAACGGAGTTACAAAAAAGCATCGCAGTAACATTCTTGCGCATATATTAATATTATCGTAATTTTATTAATTTTCATCAATATTATTGCTAAAATTCTATTTCTATTATGAATCTAAATTAAACAAAGAATAATTCTATTGATTTGGAATGGCGAAAAAAATATTTCATCAGTCCAAAAACAAGCATTAAAGTCGCACTCTATGAAAAGTATCCGGATTACCTCTCTTTACTATATATAGTAAATTTTCGAGGCCAAAAATGACGAATTTTTAAATTATCATAATGAAAATTAATTTAAATTTTTTTATACTTTCAATTTTTTTGAGCAAAACCGTTTTGGGAAAAGAAACTATAATAGTCAAATATAATATTTTTCATTAGAGTGAAAATTATTATTGGTATCGACAGAAAAATTACTTAAATTTTTGGACAATTTTTGTCCCTATTGTTCATAGAGACAAAAAATGCACCGAATCAGACTCTGTTGGATTTTCTAAGGCTAAATGTAAGACCTTTTACTGATTTTGTTGAACGGTTTCATTTTTATTGCTAATTTTTGGTGCGAGAAAGCTGTCTCGTCGTTAAAGACTGTGTCAAAGTTATTTGACACAGGAATACAACTAATGCGAATTGATCTCTTATTTCAAAGATATGTGTGGTCCTGTCCGATATTTTCTGCAAATTTTGTTTATTATTTGGCTCACAATAACACTCTTTTCTGAAAGAAAACAAAAACTTTTAAAAATTATATTATTATTATTTATTTCCCAAAAATGTGCTTAGGTTGCGTTTGCCGCCGACTTACCACTGCCAGTCTCCCCAGGTAAATGGCAGAAACCCTGGTTCAGTAGATCGTATAAGTCAACTCATAAAATCGAGTTACATTATTACGGGCTACATTATATTGTTTATAATAGTGCTAAGTAAAAGAGAAAAAAAAGAAATACGCATTTCTACCCAGACGCTATTTATTATGCCGTCTCCTGAAAAATTGCTAAAATAAATTGTTCCACTATGAATTCGAATGAACAAAATACTTGATTGGAATTAAAATTAACTTGTCAAATATTAATGGATCCAATTTGCATAATGTGCAAATTTGTTCAGTTGAAAATGCAAAGTTCAGTGAAGAATAACTGACTGGAATAAACCAAAAAGGCATCATCAATGGTGAATAGTGAATATTTATTATGTATACAAAAATTCAAATTGTGTAAAATTTATGATAAAAGGAAAAAAATACTTAATAAATTTAGGTCAGAATTCCGGTAAAATCATTTTTGTTATCCTGGGAAAGTAGCAAAAGGGATTTCAATTAAAATTTTCTCCAGTATTATATACTCTGTACTCTTGTGGCAGAGCACTAAATGTTGGCGTTTGAATTGTAGATCACAACATAGAGGAGCCTCGATGGTGGTCTTTGGGTGCATTTTGAACTACCGGCAAAGTGGGGTCGGCCAAGTTTGGGGCGGGAGGCGTGTGTTTGTTTAATGGAAAATTCGAATTCAGTGGTTAAATTAAATGACAGTGAAAGCGGCGAAAAACCACAGGCACAATAATGCTTGAAAGAGCGGTTTGTGATTTATTGTGGTACAAACTCGCTCCTCACTTCACCATGTCCTCAGCTATGCTGGTTCCCTCACTAACAATTTCTAGCCCATCCTTTTGTAATAGAAAAGGCAATGGCATATTTTGTCCAGTGCTTCGCTATTTCGCCTTCATCTACACCTCCCAGACACCCTCTTTCACCAGATAAAATTTCATCCCCCAACTGCATTTGTATATAACATCCATGAAAGAGTCATGAATTCTACTATGGGGCTGCATTAAACTGCAATGTAATTTGATTACATTCACTATAAGGGGTAAATTCGAAACTTGCATTCGCTTATTCACCAGTAATTCTAACAAAAAAAAATCTCACAAATGGAAATCATACAAATAATCGTATTTAACATAACCATTTTTGCTCTCATCTTTCTTTTACTTTATTCAAAAAGACTTGCAATTATAAAAAAAATATTTCCACTATCAAAATTGTTATTGGACACTAAGGTACTTTTCCATAATTTTATTCTGAGAATTGGAGTCAATTGTAGTATACCGCCGAGAAAAAATGGAGAGGTTCTTAAGTTTCCAAATATTTACATATTCCTGACGTAAATCTTACCTCGAGAATATAACGTAAATATTCTATGCAAAAGTTTCGGAAAGCTGACATAAACTTTATGGTTAGTTCTGACATAATTAATAAAAAAAACGTTACAATAACTTAAGAGAGTTGCAAGCGCTTAGGGCTATCTTAAGTATTTAAAATAACGCACCACTAACTTTTTCAGGACCTAATTTACAAAATAAGGAAAAAACCTTTTACTTGGGTCATGAGTGTGATTATTCTCTCTTTAAGCCCAAATAGATTCATCTTGATCCTCGAGAATATTTAGCACACAGAAAAAAAAGTATTTTACAAAATTGTTCGTAAATGTTTGTTAATTCCCACCGGCTACATACGAAATTCTCGTTAATCGCACAACACGCTAAGAATTTCGTAGACGGTCGTACCTTTTCATAAACATTAATCACTTAACATTGATAATCACTTAACGAATATTTTCTGTTTTTATAAGCACTTGTTCGTAAACATAAATGCTCGTAAACATACAAAACAATGTTCGTAAAATTTTGCCATTTGTGTTCGTAAAGTTTTGTCAGAGAAACATAAATACGAACACAAACTTGCAAAAGAACAAAACTTGCTCTTCAAGTAATCATATTACGAACAATGTTTGTGAAAAAGTACATTGTTTTACAAACTTTTGCGTTGATTATACGATTTACGCATATTGCCCAACGCACAATAAATTTTGTTTGCAAACATGTTTTCAAAATTTCATATGAGGGAGAGCGAGATGACTAGATCTAGATCTCACTCACTCTCATTGAAATGTCAAAAACATGTTTACAAAACAAAAGTTATTGTGCGCTGGACATATATTGTAAGTTTCCAAACAATAAAATTGCTTGTAAATTTTTGTGAATTCCCATTGGGTACTTACGAAATCCACATAAATCGTATAACCCACAAACAAGTTTGTAAAAGTTGATACTTATTTTACAAACATTGTTCGTAAAATAATTATTTGATGCACACTTTTTGTAATTTTACAAACATTTGTTCGTAAATGGTCGTGAAAACACAAAAAGTTCCAAGATCAACAAAAAGACCAACAAAAATGTACGAATAAAATTTTTGTAAAAAAACAAAAAATGCTTGTCATTTGATCAAGTTACGAACAATGTTTATGAAAAATTACAAACTTTTACAAACTTGTTTTCTGTAATAATACATTCACATAATGTTCGTTTCATAAACACTCACGATCAATTTTACGAAATACAGTGGGACGTCGATGTCAACTAATTACTTCCAGGTATATTGACTCCATTGGATTCGGTGGCTCTATCGGAGTCCGAAAAAAATCAATTAAAGTGTGAAATTTTGATATTAAGGAGTATTATTGTATGTTTTTACTAGATAATTGGTAAATTTAACACAATAGTAGAGTATTTTGTTCAATTAATCCATAAATTCTACACCCTCTGGCCCAAAATAGTCGTATGTTTGGGCAAAAGTTGGAGATTGAGGAATGATTTTACGAAATTTTTATTAGTAAATGTCTTAAGTATAAATTACTCTCAATGTGGGAATTTTGAGTTTCACCGACGATGTTAAGATAAGGAAATTGTGTTTAAAAGATTTCTCTTTTAACTTTTTTTTAGAAAAGCTCCGGAAGATATTTAATTGTTGATAATTCTGATGCAATTAACGTTATTAATTAGAATTTGTTTTAAACTTTTATTGTATGAAAGAAGATATTGATAGTTGTTCTATAAACTTCATAAAAAGAACAATAAAACCAATTTTTCTCATTTTCCTTGTTCTGAAAAATGGGCGTTAAATGGTTAGAGATATCTATTTGAAGTCTTCAGATGACCCCTAATAAGTCAACCTGGGCATTATTATTATGAGCAGCAAAAAAAAATAGCTTTTGACTCTATTGGAGATTGACTCTATCGGGAGTTGACTCTATCGAGGTCCCACTGTATTTATTTCTGAGCTTGCAAAAACTACTGGTAGAAATTTATCCCAAACTGACATACAATGAAGGTTTGAGATAATCAAATAGGGTCTTTGCATAAATTTTCTCTATCACTTCCTTTACTACACCAAATCACACAGACTAAGTATTCCTTAAGATAAGCCTGAATATATTTGGACCCTTACCTTCGCCAAAAAACGAAAACACGAACCTCTAATTTAAAATTTTGAATGAAAATGTTGGTATATTACCTAGGATTTTGTAAAATAAGTTGATCAAATTAACATTTCCTTAAAAGTGAAATACTTTAAAAAAGCACAAAATTTATTTATTTTTTATTTTTCATTTTTCTTTCTCTATTCTCATAAATCTTAAGACCTTGAGAAGAATTTATAGAGAAATATGAAAAAAAAACTTTTTAAGCTTCTATCTGCTTTATTTTGGAAGATATCTAACACTGAAATCCTTTTTTTATTCAAAATTGTTCACAAAAAAGCAACTCAATTTTAAATATAATATTTGCTGATATTCGAGTCAATTAATTTTACTTTTCCGGGTGTTTGCTTCATATCCAAATATATATTCGAATTCTTTTACCTGAATTACCTAAATTAACCGAAAAATTTTATATTAAGATATAAATGCACATAATTAACGATAATACAGTTTAACAGAAATTTTATAATAAATTTCACAATGTCTTCATTAAAATTCAAATATATAATTTTCCGTCATTCCACGGACAATTAAAAAAGCTTTGATGCAAATTATACAGCAAAAAAATCTTTTATGTCGCAGTGGTACTCATTAATAATTCAAATTTCACCAATATTGTATATTGCACCAATGATTTTGCTGTTTTTGCGATAATTGAACAATAATTCAAATAATTGTTTGTGGTGAGGACGGGTTACATGTGTTTTGTTTGGTGTGACCTAACAAACTATTATTTTTTTTTTATTTTACAAAATTCGCATAATAATAAACCACAGTAGTATAACCAATTGGATACCTATATCAATCTATTAAATCCAATCAAAATTGAATGAATTTTATTAAGAGGTAAACACTTTAAAATAAAATTCAATGTTCAATATTATTGAATGTTCGAAAATTGCCAAGAGAAAATTGTCCCTGAAAAAAATCATTTTCCCTAATTTAACATACAATGTTGTATATCTAGAATAATGCGCCATCTCCATTAAATAAATCAATAACAACGGGAGCAAATAAATCTACCAGCAAAAAAATGGTTGAGACGTGTATACTGTCAGAAAAAGAAACCACGATAGAATGTTACCATGAAGAAAAACAGAATGTTTCAATTTTCTGCTTACATATAGCTATTGATTCTGCAATATTGGCAACTCCGGATAACCCAGAAAACATTTCACGAATTCGTCTAATCAGCAATTTAACAGTGAATCTCGTTAAATCGGATTGTCTTCTGCACTCACACCGAACATGTCTTACATCGAGCCACAATAATCCATTGTGACTGGGAGACATTGTTGAAATAATGGCGTTCTCCAAAATATATAATGGTGAATAAGGGAGGAAAAGTGAATATTTTAGCTGCGGAAGAGACTCACTTGAAAAAAAAAACTCTTCAAAGAAAAATCAAAATGCGATTGGAAAGTTAATCATTATAAATTTAGGAAAAGAAAAGGAAAATTCCGTTATTATTAAATGGCGGTTTCATATTGATTGTGATATATTCTAAAAATTTTCTGGGAAATACAGTCAATTAAAATTTCTAATCATTTCCAAATTTATTAATATTCCATTTCTTAGCCTGTACAAAATTTGTAATAAGGATCCTCAATCAATGGAAGGTGAGTTAAATTCCCACGAGTTAACTTTTTTCACTTTGCGAAAACAATACGAACTGCTCTCCGTGATGAGTTATTTGGGAGGAATTTTCATCAATACTCGATAAAAAAAATTCCAACAATTTTCGTGCGAGTATTACTTTCTGGAAAACGAAAATAAGAATTGCACTCAAAGGGTTGATATCTCCCAAGAAATCAAATTCTATTATCTCTGGGAATTCTGGAGAAATTATGTTTAGCTTTTCACAAAAATAACTCGGAATGCTTTCAAATTCGATTTAGAGTTGAAGTTGGGGGACGCCATTCAGTTATCTTGAATCAAATTCGTGAAATTATACAAATTTTGTATTTAAACGAAAATATCAAGGATTTGAATAGACTGACAGAAAAGTGATATATGGGTAAAATGTAGACCAGAATGTGCTCTATAATTTTTGCTGAATAATTTGCTGCTCTATAATTTTTACTGGTTGCTCTGGAGCCTAGATCAGAGGTGTGCAAAAACCGTTGAAACCGAATTAACGTCAAAATAAGTTTATTATAGTAGCGTTTTGACCATTGACGTACATGTTTCATTTGACGTTTATTCGGTTTCAACAGTTCTTGCACGCCTCTGGCCTAGATAAATAAGGTTATTTGTTTTTGAACTAATTTTTTGACTCTAGCGACCCTAGCGTCCGTATGACGAACTTCGATTATGTCAGAGAATTGTTGAATTTTGTGAAATCTTTCATTTTAACCTCACTTTAAATAAAATAGTAGAATAAAAGCGATCATGTAAGTACCTGTGTACTGTGTACTTTCTCTGCGCCATTATTGTAAAAAATCAATTTTTACACTAAATCGGCAAAATCGCAGAGAAAACGCAATCTGAGCGGAAAATGATGTATGGTCAAAATGTATAACACAAATATCGTCTACAATTATATCGAAGTAATCATTAAAATCGGTTCAGTGACAGTCGAGATAATTGAGGTTATGTGATATTCAAATTGGTTTTTCAACTGCAGCACCCCTATCGTTCATCCTACGAACTTTAAATGCCCCAGAAAGTTGTAACGCTTTGCGAGACCTTTCATTTACGCCATGCTCGATCTCCGCGAAAGAGTAATAATCACAATCGTGTTTTTCTCAACTTCTCTCCATCCTGGATGCCAAACGGTAAGAGATATTGACTTCCGGTCTTTGGTAACCCCCCATAAGTCAACATTCTCTATCGAACTAACCTACCCAAATTATCCCCCGCACCTCTTTTAACCCCACCAAAAACATGTTTTTTTTTACTTTGCAAAGAATTGGTCCTGGCGATTTCGTTCATTTTTGGATACGTTTTGGAGATAGTCCAGATGGACATTTCGTTCTTAGCTAGTCCCCAGCGAAGTGTTTTTTTATATGGAGCTGTTTGAAGCCAACTCACAAATTGAACAGAAACTCAGCTTACACTTCTCAGAACAAAACCGCATTTAGACAGATATATAGTATATTTATCCCTCTTTACAAGGCTCAGAGTTTTGTATACAAGGCTCACCCCAATTGTGACACATATCGTGTAACGTGACCGTTAGGGCAAAATCACATTGACAGTAAAATGCTCACCGTCACCGTCAAAGCCCTCACCGTATTTCGTTGATTTACGTATTTTCATTGTAATTATTTTTACGCAAATTCTCAATTAACGTGTTACATTATCTCATACTCGGTGGCAATAGGTGAAAATAATATAAGAAAATTGAAGAAATAAAACGAAAATGCGATAAACGGTTAGCAAAAAAAACTGTACGAAAAACTGTAGCAAAAAATCCTACAGTTTTTTTTTTGCTTACCGTTTATCGCATTATCGCTTTATTTGTTCAATTTTCTTATACTATTTTCACTTAGTGCCACCGAGTATGAGACAAGGTAATATCGTAATGGAAAATTTGCTAAAGAACTGCAATGAAAATGCGTAAATCAATGAAATACGGTGAGGGCTTTGACGGTGACGGTCAGCATTTTACTGTCAATGTGATTCTGCCCTTACGCAGAAACATTCCCATACACATTTGTATGTGAAAGTAAGAAATTGGCTTCAACTTTGAAGGCCACTCGCCGGGGACTAAGCCCTTGGACACCTATCACCGGAAAATTCGCCATCTTGAATTATTCCTCAGAGAGAGAGAGTCTCTGTCAGAGACAAAGACAAAGACCAACCGCAACAAAAGTTAGTTTTTCTCAGAGAAAACCACCAAAAAGTTCAAAAATAGTTGCGAAAAGTTCTCCAGAAGGAAAATCGCCCCACACTGACATCCTGCTGGTGATGATTTGGAACCCCATGAACCACACAATCCCTTAAAAGACTCTGGAAACACAAATTAGTTGACCACTGAAAAGGATCCCCATCAGGATCGAAAGCTCTGGGCAAAACCAAAAAAGTGTTTAATCTTAGAGACATCCCTCTAAAGTCAATTGCGCCAGTTCATCGTTGAGAGAAGTAAAAGGTTAATGATTTTTTGAAACCCTCCTCTTGAACAATTTTCAACTTCAAAATGGTTTTGAAGTGATTTATAGACAAATAAAATTGGACAATAATTTTAAATGCACTAAAAAAAATTGCGAAAAGAAGTATAAGGCAAAGCTCCTTCTCGGGAGTTCGAGCAGCTCACAAAGCCTCGGACGCTTTGCCACCCCTTTTTATATGAAAGTACTTAAACACAATTCACAAATTGATTTCAAATATAGCTTAAATTTCACACAGCGAACTGATACTTAGATAGAAATCTAATATATTTATTCCTCTTTACAAGAGGTAGTAGAGGCCGGTACACAATCCCAATATAAGAATTTTCATTATAAAACCACGCTTAATGTAAACTCCTGACATTTATCTGCAATGATAACAATCTGCATAAACCTGAAGTGAATCAAGTAAATGTCACCACTAATGAATATCATTCTTTTGCACACAATGGTGAATTAATAGTTGATGTTGCTGAAGTAGCGGTGTAATCAGTATCCTTTCATTCTCTGAGAAAAGTCACATTGTCCTCGTAGAAGGAGAGCAAATGGTATTTTATAGTAAGTTTGTTGAAATGGAAAAGCTTAAATCTTATGGCGAATAAGCTGAAATTTGCCAGAGAGAAACGATTATGCTCCTCAGCGGAATCGCTGTCTTCAATTCGCGACATAATGCACATTGTATCGTCATGGTGTTTGAATAAAACATCCCCTGAAGCACTTTAATCTCCCCGCATCACCGATCCCTATGTTTTTCCAGTGTCGTCATCTAAAGCTCTCCTGTATTATTTTACTATGGGACATGGGCAAGTTTCACGGTTTCTCCTTCTCTCTCTCTTGTGCATTTCTATTTTATCCGATTTTGATTTCATTGCATTTTATTTTATTGCTTTACTGGTGGGTGGTGCCTGGGATGTTTATGTAGCTCTTGAGGCATCAACACACGCAATTTCTTTTATTTCCCTCTTCATCATCATCATCTTTACTGTGCTTTTGACTGAAGCTGAGTTGGTATTATACATAGTGAAGTGAACACTTTGTTATTGTTTACCCCTAAAACCCAAATGCACTATATATATATACATATATTATATATAGGAGTACTCTGGTGGTAATCTCAATATTTACCCCAGAGAGTGTCTGTTCTTACTTTTATTTCACCATTCCCACAATCCTTTCCTCTTTAGTTTTTCTCTTTTATCTCCAGCTGTTAAGATATTTCATTATAAAAAGTGCTTTCACTTAAAAGCTTTTACCAAAACATAAAAATCAATAGACAATGAAAAGACGCATTAGTCGAGAAGCACTTAACCCTTAAGTGACGACTTAAAATTTTTGATAAGAATCTCTTACTGAATTCTCTAAGTTCTAAGCAAACATCTTGGACATTTTTGGGTTAACCGATTATCCTTAAATTCGCAATCAAAATATAACGTACAACAAACTTTATGAGAAAGAGGAAGAGAATTGCTTTTATAAAAGCTTAACTGGGTTAACTGAGCTTTGGCATAATAATTTATTTTTAATAATAATAGTAAAATATAATATATATTCTTTAGAATAAACAAAAGATTGAACTCTTTTTGAGTAAATCGCAATTTCTATTAATAGGTCACGCTTCATTCACAATCTCATAGCCACTTTTTTCTTTTCCTTAATTTTTTAGGCCTAGGAGTGAAAAAGATATATAAGAAGTTTTATAACTGACTGAAATTAAAATTTCAAATATCTCTGACCCTTCTCACGAAAAAGAAATCACGCCTATTATAAGATTTATACAAAATTTTATGTGAAATCTTATATTTATCTTATAGTATTATGCATTTATTTGATTTTTTGTAAAACCTAGAATATTTTTAGTACTTTCTAAAATTTTAGGACAGCGGCGAATAATGCTCAGCGCACATTAACTTTTGTTTTGTAAGCATGTTTCTGACATTTCAGTGAGAGTGAATGAAATCTAGATCTAGTCATCTCACTCACTCTCATTGAAAATATTGAAAACATATTTACAAACAGAAGTTATTGTGCGCTGGGCGTAAGTCCAATATAATATTAAAATATTTGATAAAAGTCAGAAACCATTTGTCTTCCATTTCAACTTAGGTTGATATCATAAAATTTTAAAAGGATATGAACTAAAATTATTATTAAAGAAGCTCTTTATAAAGTGTAACGATTCTTTAACCCTTTAAGAACGAGATGAACACCGGTATCGCAAAAAGAAAAACTTTTTTTTGACTATAGAAAGTTATTTTGTTCTCTAAATAGTCCGAAAAATTAGTTTTTATTTTTGGGACATCGGTGTCCCATTCGTTCTTAAACAGTTAACTAATTAATATGGAAATTAAATTAATAAATAATCTCAGATAACTAAATCACGGCTCTTCGTTGGCGTAATAATATTATATTTTAAAAACGAATTTACAATATATTAAATTGAAGCTATTTAAAATTTATTAAATCGTTGATAGCGAAAAGTCTATATAATAATAATAAGAAAATAAACATCCCAATCTTACAACATGTTATTGTAAGTAAGCTCATAAAAAACATCAATTTTGAATAACAAAAGAAAGAGTAAAATGAAACAAATATATTCCATGAATCTTTATAAAGTCTAGACACAGTATATTTTATTGATTACTCAATCAATTTTTGATTTTGTCGCACATCTGGCATAATTTTTACAAGCTGATAAAATCAAATAGAAATAGATACTTATTAAAAAAAAACAATTGATGTAATTTCTATAAATATACATTGAAAATTATTATAAAATTCATTCTGCTCTTCATAAGTACTTGCTAAAACCAATAATGACGCTGTACGATATATCTTACGAAAAATTGATCTATTTTAATAGTTTTCTTTTTTTCAAAGAGTCAAAAGAACACCTGTTTGGCAGGGAATACCACGCAAACTAAAAAAAAAAACGTAATACTTCCTTGACATACCTTTCAAAAGAAAAATATTTAATTCGATCTAGGCATATAAAACTACAACATTTGAACCATATTTTCTGAAATATTCCTTTTAAGATTTTAAAGATTCAATCTTTACGACCTGATTGTTGAAGACATTTCTTTTGAAAAAAAAAACTTTTGGACGAGATTTCTTAGATTATCTTCATCTGACGACAAAAAAACTAATATTTCCTGTTAGCAAATGAGTTAATAACACTAAATCGTTTATAGCCCAAAACCCGAAGAATTTGTCATTTTAAAAGATTCGTAAATCAAACAAATTGATCAACTAAGTAAAGCGAAAATTATTTTTGATTATGTAGAATACAGTAGGGGAAAGCGCGCTACCTTCGGACGACTCAAGCTTCGGACAATTCAATTTTTTTCAATGTTACTTGTGGATTTCACCCATAGCTCTTTTCTGAAAATTTGAGGCATTGGACTAGTTATTTAAATATAATATTATAATGGGCCAAATTCATTTATAACATTATAACATATTGAAAAAAAAGATTTGTGCGGAACATAAATCGTCCGAAGGTAGCGCGCTTTCCCCTACGACTTCAATAGTGTCAACGTGTTTGCTCCTCATGTTCCTGGAGTTTTCTAACTTATCATTCTTTGTAACTACTCCTAGTTCACTCGTAAAAACTTTATCGGATTATGGGTTAGCAAAAGTAACTTTAAATTACAATATATTGATCAATACTTTAGTAACTGTTTAATTTGACAAAGGGAAACCTTAATATTATCTATCTCGGAAATTTAAGTAAAGATTAAAATGTTTTTTTTTTTGATAAATTCTAATTTATTTAGTCACCAAAACAAAATATTGTCTTGATGAAAATTAAATACTTTAGTAAACATTTTGATTTTGAAGTTTTTGTTTGCAAAAAAAAACTAAACTTCTGTAATTTATTAACCAAATATATTTCGATTCTAAGATATTTTAAAGTTTATGGTATCAACTAATATAATTATTATATTATCACTAATATTTAACATTTTGATAAAAAAACAACATATCATAATTATGAAAGAACGGTGTCTTCATAAGAGCTATTCCAGGTACATCGGAATTCATCCAAATATCTTTTAGGGTATGCCCTCGAAAGTGTTTTATAATACCCTTTTAAAACAATAATAAAAAAATTCTCTTAACATATCTTTCGAAATGTTTCATTAAATTATAACAAAATTCTTTTTATTTTTCTATTTCAGACTCAAACGACAGTCTTCGCTTGACAGAAGTCCGAATACCCAATCACATAGTTAGAGATAGTTTTGCTCGACTTGAATGTCATTATGATCTGGATGGGGAGGCCCTGTATTCAGTGAAGTGGTATAAAGATGGAAATGAATTCTATCGATATGTTCCGAGGAATATGCCTCCAGCCCACGTCTTTACACTGCCCGGAATCTCAATAGATGTAAGTATATAGTCCATTATTCCACTATCAGTGACGTAAGTATTAAAGTATAACTTGAAGGTACTTTAAAGACCATTGTACTCAAGAGTTCTCTTATCCATCATTAATAGCTAACAAATCGTCCCATCAATATTCACTGAAAATTCTCCTTTCGTAAAATGCATTTTTATCAATAAATTTTTTTTTCTGAACATGATTTCCTAGTTTTCTGCTAAAGAATGGAAAGCATACCAGACATTGTTAAAATGGAACGGAATGTTATGTATTGAACTAAAGTATTGTATATATGGTTGGTTTTCACATTACCATGCGCCTTCCCCATATGAAACTACCTCATTCCAAAAACTCAATTTTCAAGTGGTCTTTTAAAAGGCAAAACTATGTTGAATATCTGTAGGTGAAAGAACAAGGCAATTGTGTGGACCATTGTGTTCACTCTCTTGAGTTTTTGGTTCCATATTCCTAAACAGAATAGAACGATTTTCGACGATGAGATGAAATCCAATTTGTATTCCACTAGCAAAATTCCCATTGGGTCCAGTGACTATTTCTGTGGTCCTTACCCCCACAAAGTATAGAATATCACCAAGGGGTGACTCATGCAGAAAAAAAATTATTGCAATTTTGGAGAAAAAAATATTTCGCGAAACTTAGTTTTCTGATAAACCCAAACAATGATCAAAAAACTTGTGAAATTCGATAAAAAATCTTATTATCATAAAAACCTGAGAAATCTTCAAAATATTTCGTGATAACTGAGAAAATAAAATAATTTAGACAAATTTAAGTTTATTAAAAAAGTATTACTTCCGCGATCTAATATTAGATTCAGACTGGAGGTTTAGCCCAGTTCCTGAAGGTGTCAAAAATCTTAATAACAAACTATTTTGATGATTTTTCAAAAGCTAATAGATAATATCCTTAATATCCAATTCTAAGCAAACAATTTCCTCAAATATCTTGCCGGATAAGGAATTAAAGGAACTAAGCTATATGGCTAAGCCTCAGGTCTGAAGCCCGTATAAAGAATTTATTAAGGCCAGATTTCACCTTGGACCACAGAAGCTGGGATTACAAAGAATTTTTAAGGATCTTTAGCTAAATACCTTAGTAATATTCCAAGATATCTACCTTAAAGGGTTCAAGTATTTCAATGTTATTCACGACTGAGATGGTAGGACGAAGGTAGATCTGTCATCGTGGATCGGCCAAACTTCTGCAGTAATGAAAGAACTTGGCAGAAGCGTTGTGAAGAAGACCAAGCTTAGAGTTGTTCTGCGAAATTATTGGTTTCTGAAGCTAAGTTCATTCCTATTCCCACCATGGTCATGAGATTTGAGTAATGACCGAAAATACAAGATCGCGTGTTCAAGCTGCCAAGGTAATGCGGACTTCAGACCTAAGGGCCTTGACAGACTTAAGGATTAGCCGAGAGACGGCTTAGCGTAATTATATTAGAAATAATGGTCAAACTACATTTCCATAATTTTCCACTAAGTCGTTTCTCGACTTAAGTCGTAAGTCTAGGGCATAAAGCTTAGGCATATGACTTAACTTTTCTAATTTCTTATCAATCAAGACTTTTTGAAAACTGTCACTTAAGATTGGACAATATGGGGAAGTGATCCATTAAATTTTGAAAAGCAAAATAAATTATTGCTCTTTTGAATTTCGAGATCATTGGGAACTGAGCTAAACCTTAGGTCTTAAGCCAGTCTAAGCTACCTCCGAGCGATTAAGGGAATCACTCGTCGAGATCAAATAAGAAACATAGCTGTTTATGAGGAATTAGGAGTCGAGGAGCTGCTTTTTCGTGTTGAGAGATCACAATCTTGATAGTATAGGATGTCCAGTGCATGAATAGAGAAAGATTACTCAGAAAAGCTATGCACGCCATTGTGAGGAGGCGTCGATCTCGGGGAAGACCTAGGACAAGGTGGCTGAAATTTAGGATCTCGTCTGGGTGCGCCTTTGGATCGACTTCGAATGTTTTCCTGAACAGGCATAGGTTGTTAACGTGAATGTCCTGGGCCCGTAGCCCCAATGGGGATAAACGGTAGAAAATGATGATGCTTATGGCCTACCTAGAAGGTTTCATGACACCAAACAAACCAGAGACATTCGAGATACTAAGAAATCTTGAAAAGGTTTCATGTAGACAGAGAACTTCAAGAAACCGACAGGAGATTATACGAAACCAATGAAACCTACAGCATTTAGAGATAGAAAATTTCAAAAATTTTCACAAAACCTGAAATTCTGCAATGAGTTACCCCTTATAGATACCTCATGTGAATTTTTAGTCCCTATATGGCCTGCCCACTGCATTGTGATAGCTAAGTTGAAATTAAGTGGCCGCATATTTGTTCATTTCCATTCATCCCAGCATATCATCCCACTTATGCCATCACTGTCATCATTTTGTCCACACTTTCCATTTCCCCCCATCCCTTCCTCCCCAAAAAAGCTAGGAAAGTGCTGCCTTTTTTGTCCTTTTCATCCCCAGGAATTCATTGTGCATTGAGCATCGACTCGAGCCACTACTTTCCACATTCCAGGCTCTGTTGCTTCTCATACTTGAAGTGCTTTCTTCCCGAAAATTTTCCTCATTGACGCACCCTTGTGGTAGATTTTTCCCGCCGAAAAAAAAAATAACAGAATGTGAAGCAGTGTTTGCCAAAAGGCTGCCACGCACAGCGGAAATGACAGTCGCAAATCTTCATAATAGCCACTCAAGGCAGATTACTCCTTCATATTTTGCGCCTTTAACAGGCGGTATGCATTAAAAAATACTTTTACGGTATTCTTGCGTCTCGCATGTTTTCTCCGAGGTTTTTCCTCAAAGGAGAAAAAGAAGTCTTCGTAGGTTGAGGATAGGACCAAAAGGCAGATTTTCTATGCACGTTTTCCTGCTCTTTTATTACTTTATACACCAAAAACCCGGCTGTTTACTTTTGTAGTATCTCCTCTCCCTTAATGTTCCCCTCTTGCGGTCCTTGCGATTCTAACATTGAACATCGACATCATATTGCGTGTCGATGCTCGAGGTACAGGTTCTTCATTTTGGGATGCCAGACAATATAGATATAGACGTCGATGGGTAAAAATTTGCAATTTAAAATCAAACACGATACTCCTCCTGTAAATGTGTAATGGTGATGTTCTCGTTAAGAAACCTATTCATGTCCTTTAAACAGATAAACCTACCAACATGGAAAAGAAGTAAGAACATATTGACATATTGTCACATTTATATGTGGATCTTGTTGAGAACGATATATTGCTTCATAGTTGTTTGCAACATATTAAAATTAAAAAAGAAATGCAGTTAGCAAACTTGCTAATCCCAGCAATGACATATAATCAACTGATATGACAGCTATGACAGTCATAACATAAAGCTGCACCATTTAGTCACATGCTATGATTGCCGTTACTTTCAAAGTTAGATGCTTATGCAGCATAACTTGTATGTTTCTTAAGGGGTTACGTGGGTCAAAAAGACTGGAAAATGGCATATTTTCTCTAATTTATTTTGAATATAATAAATTTTTATTTTTATTCAAGTTCAAAACCAGGGGGTGACATTAGCTCTGAAAAATGCGACCGGTTTTAGTGTAATTTTTTTCCTGTTTTCGTACACATTTCACAAGATATCTTCAAAACTACGCAGGTTGCCAATTTAGGGTTTTCGGTTACCCCTTCGTTATTAAATTAGCTTTTATTTTGTATTAGTATTTTTTGCTAATTCATTCTACAATGACAGTAAACAGCTAATAAACTCAAAAGTATTTTCGTCATGCTAGTAACATATGGGACGCATAGGAAACGTCATGCCCCTGTTAATAACCATATAAAAACATAAATTAATCTATATTTTCTGAAATTTACATTAAAAAAAACTTAAAACTTCAGCTGTTGGGCCCCGATTTTCGGATACCTTCTTTACTTACTTACTTTACAATGATAAGATTTTTCAGAGTATATTCATCTAAAATCATAAAACCAAATATTTCCTGTAAGCAGATGAGTTAACCTTCTACTTAAACGGTACATCGTTTTGTAAAATTAAATTTGGTTTTTTTTGGGAAATTTTTATTCAAAAAATAACCACTTTCATCGTATTTTACATCATGTTTCGTCTTGTAAAATAAGTTGCTATTAAGGTAAAAATAATCTACCATTCAAATACGAGCTTAACTCTTTATCTATCAGGAAATATTTAGTTTTTTGTCATCAGATGAATATACACTTACAAATCTTGTCCACCGTAAGGTAAGTTTCTTCCAAAAACCGTTTCCAAAAATCAGATCCCAAAGGCTGAATTTTGAAATACAGTTCTAATGTTGATTTTTTATATGCCTAACTGTGTTATCACACTTGCACATTAAAATTTTAATGTGATTGACATTAATTGTCGCTGGTGAGAGTCCAAATGTGTAATTTGTGTGTTTGAATCATTTTATACATATTCAAAATTTGATCTATTTGTTGATAAAGAGGTAGACTTGGCCCGCAAAATTTGAAATAAATTGATTTATAGCATTAATGCGAAAAATTAATGCGATTTTCTCTTAAATTTTTTAATGTGAAAAATATTTATGCTTTGGGTAAATTTAAACTTATTTTTGCAGGCCAAGTCCACTTCTTTATCAATAAATAGAAAAACCCCAAATATTAAGTGACTCAAAGACACGAATAACATATTTGGACGCTAACAAGCGACAATTAATGTGAATCACATTAAAATTTTAATGTGCAAGTGTGATAACGCCGTAAGGCTCGAATTTAATTTTTTTCCTTACTATGTTGACAAAAGATGTAAAGAAAATATCCTGTTTTTTTAGTCTGCGTGATTCACGTAATCCCTTTAAGACCTTTTATTTGAAAATAATATATAATTAAAAACGGCCAAATAGAATCGTACACATTACATCTTAAATTTCCCACAATGATTCCTCAGAACTTTGGCTACAAGATACAACCACCGGTTAGAGATAGTTGCACAAAGTTATGATGTTGTTGCAATACCAATAACCAAATTCCGAGAACAAGTTAGTGTTTTAATTGACTACTATATTACCACTAATTGTATTCAATATTGTAAATACGAAATTGTCATCAAAATGAACGAGAGTTATCAAACAGAATGGTACATTTAATTTAATTGAGATAATTCTAACCACGTAATTGTCACCTTCAAAATAAAGCTCTAACTAAAAGCTCAGAACTTTTTACTTCACCAATAGGGTAAAGTGTTCTCCCTTCGAACGTTCATGCCTTCGAATAATGTGATTTTTTTGTTTTTCGTAAGAGATTTACACTAAATTATCACGGAATTATCAACAATTGATAATAAGCTAACTAATATTTAATAGAAATGTTTAAGTCTCTTAGAAATAATGAAAGTAAATTCACATTATTCGAAGGCATGAACGTTTGAAGGGAGAATACTTTCCCCATTTATTTTTTTCTCAAATTATTCTTAATATATTAAAATTATTCTTAAAATGGGATGGCTAAACGGCTCAGGCAGGCATTGCGAAGTGCACGAACTAGAGACTTAGATGTTACACCTCAAAACTTTTGCATCATTTCTCGTTTTCCAGTTCTCAATCGCTTTGGACCGATTCATAAATCACGCAAAAAACCCCCAAACTAGTTTTAACAATTAATTTTTGGACAAAAGTTAGTTATCGGTTCATAACCTTTACGTTACCGGTTCATAACAGATTTGAACCGATTTATATATCACTCAAAATATTTCCCAAATTATCCTAGGCAAGTAGCCCTATTCGGTTGAGAAATACGTATATAGAGCCATTTTTAAACTTTGACCTTAAAAACCCGTTATTAGGAATGATTCAGCGATATTTTCGTATAAGGACAAAATATCTGCCTGGATTATATCTAAAGCATATTCAAAAATGAAAAAAACGCACCATATGTTTTCGAACCACCCCAAAAAACATTATTTTGGAGGGAAGGGTGAGAGGAAAATGTGGGACATGTTAATGATCCCAGTGTCGACTTTTGCGAGGTCCTCCGAAGATTTTACCTTCGTAATACGGGCTTCAGACCTAAGACTTAGCTATCTGGCTTAACTCCTCTAATTCCCGATCAGGCACGATTTTTTAGAAAATTGTTGTTTAGGATTGGATTATAAGGGCAAATGATTCATTAGATTTTCAAAAATCAATAAAATTGCTCGTTATTTAAATTTTTGAGATCTCCGGGAACTGGGCTAAACCTCCAATCTGAAGCCGGCATAACCGTTTGGACTCTAAGCGTGATAACGGCCATACAGGTAAACAGACGGACAAACAGTGTGCTACCCAAAAAACTCAAAACTTCTTCCAAAATTTTATCAAAATATGACTCAATAGAGAGTAAGGGGTCGAATGGAGGGAAAGGATCCATAGTCGTTCAAAGCGACCACGGCTATATCGAGTCAGAATTATGTCAAACTGATTTATTCCAATGTTTTTTTTTAGTTCAAAGTTTTGTATTAACATAAATCACTGAAGTATCAGGAGACCAAAATGATCTAAACAGGAATGTAAATCATCAATTCATTACACAATTCCATTTATTTTAGTATCGTGCATGTACAAACTATTCTTGACCGACGTTGTGATGTACTTGTTTAGTTATTGAAACTTCTAAATTGCATTTTCAATTTATTTCTCTTATATAACAATCCCAACTATTGTGTTCACTATTTAAATGATTTATGCAAAATTTTAACCAAATTCAAATGTTTCAATGTCTTTTGGATACCATATAGAATATATATACAGATATAACATGAACAAATGTATTATTTAAATGATATAGAACTATTCTCCATGTCTCAATTTATATGAAATATCGTACCACTTCTCTTCTATTTGCAAAATGATATGTGTTCGCTTGCATTAGCTTTTTCTCGTGAACAGTACTACTTCACGAATCAACTTTTGACACATACTGAATAGGTGGTAAAATATTATATTTCAGGTCACTAAATGCAATGCAGATCAAATAATTTCAAAGCATATCAAATAATCGTAACATTCAAAAATTTCTTCTTTCAACAACCCTTTGAAAACGAGTTTGCAACTTCAAAAAATTAGTATAAATTCCCAAAATTATTGATTTTCTACATATTCAAACAGTTAACAAATTGATTCAGCTTTCTATAATTGAACGAATTTAAGTTTAATATGTATTTTACCACAAAAAATGTACACATTAAAAAAACAGTTTTGCTTCGAACAATTTTTATTTCCATTCCGATATGCAAATTAAATGTTTCAGTTCTCATGCTGCAGTGTCCTGTCCAGTGTAGTATGCGGGTGGTAAATATAAAATTCTTTTCACTAAACATGGAATACTTCTGCAATCAATATGAAAGCATAAGCTGGAAATAATATTAAATGGTTGTAGGGAAGCATCCCCATGTGAATTGCACAGTAGTGACGATATGCATGAAAAACGTTCTGAGTAATGAGACTGTATTCGGTGACATGATGCAGATCGGGTATTCTAACAATTATTCCCATAGAATTTAAAGCTCTTGCAGAAATTTTCGCATATGGCATACACGTGAATAAAGTTATCAGCAAACAAAATCATTGCAAGAATGAAAGTGAAAAGCTCACTAAAACTCAAGCGACCACAGTGAAATATTTTGCGGCATTTAAACATGTTAGTAGTTGTTAGTTACATGAATATACAAAAGCTACTGATAAGCCTGAATTAACTTACAGATTGGTGAGATGTAAATGAGAACCAATTCATATCCGGTTTATAGATATCAGAGATTAGTAATGGTAACGATTACACTCTTTTCAAATCAACTGTCTTATTTTAATCATGTTATTTATAAGATAATAAAGAAATTCATTAGGCTCATTAGGTTCTAAAATATTTCAGGGTAAGTTTTGATAGAATAGATTTTTCCGGAAGATTGTTCCTAGGGCAATCTTCAGACTGCAGTCTAAAGACTTCCATGGAAGTTGAGCTCACCTCTCGAAGACCTCAAAACCTTAAATAAACAATCTTATTGACTTTTTTTAATCCAATGCATCTTTTACCCTTAATATCCAATCCTTAGTCAAAATTTTCCAAAAAATCTTGATTGATACACTGAGAGAAATCCGAAAAAGTTAAAATAACATTCCGGAAATGTTAATTTTACCCTGCATTATTGATCCGAAATCGGTGTAAATATTACCCTTTACAGGTGTATTGGGGGTTAAATTAACCCTTTTTCATATTAATTTTACCCTTAAAAAGGTGTAAAATTAACATTAAAAAATGTTGATATATTTTTACACCTAAAAACTATTAAAATTATGAGGAAAAAAAGATAATCGCAACCCCATTTTTTTCTCAGTGTAAGAATATGCAAAAGTTAAGATATATAAGTAAAGGCCCACATCCCACATAAACCAAGGATGATCCTTGAGAATATTTAGGCTGTAAAGATTTTTTTCAAACTATCATACACTGAGGGATTAGGATTATCGGTTACAGGTCTTTTCCAAAAATTTCTTTTATCTATATGCCGTAGGAATTTCCTCGCAAATGAAAAAATCTTTTATACTTACTTACTTAAATCAAAAAAAGATCAAGATAAAACATCAAGATTGAGAGTGTTTAATAGAATTTATCTGAAAAACAGGCTTGCTTGAGCAATCTTGCCATTAATAGGGGCTAATTTAACTGGGGATGCATAATAGACCTAACTAGAGCCCTGGGTACAGCAGCTCCACAAGGAGCCGTCCTCATGTTAATCTAGTATATTCTAATTGAAAGAACAAATGGAAAAGACAATATTTTAAAAAGAATTGTCCAAAATCAAATTGTAGACCTGAGAAAGGAGCCAACCAATCATCGAAACGTTCTAAAAGGAGGAAATAGAGGAGATTTCTTAAACATCTTTACCATGTTTTGACTTTACTAATCTAATCTAATTCTCGAGAATCAGCCTAATCCTATTTCGGCACTTAGCCTGTATTAAGGCGGTTTACTTTCTATTCATAATTGCACTATTTACTTAATTGAGCCTGAGCTTAGGAATATATGAAGGTGGTTGTTATTGTCTATATCTATACTTAAAGAAGAAACATATTTTCTCAGACTACGGCCATACTCCTAGTGTGTTCGAATTCAACTCCTAGACTATAAGAAGGTAAAACTACCCACCTTCCTTTATAGGTCTTTAATGTTAGGTTATAGAGATCTAGTGGTACCCAGGGCATGGAAGTAGGCTTACGCTACGCGAGTGCTAAATGGTAAATGGGGAAGATAACTTGCAAAGCGCTTTAGTGAAGTTCGGCTGTCATCTGTTTAAAGGGAAGAAGAACTGGAAGCCAAAAAGAGAGTCCAGCTGTGCTACGAGTATTGGATGATCAACCCTGGTTTTGACAGATTACCAAATTAGAGCCTATTCAATTCAATTAAAGCGATGATCCAACGGTAGATGTAAGCTTTTTCTTTAGGATCAGATGTCTTTGCGGTGACGGTAAGCTCACAGGAATCTTACTGGAAAGTGTCTCTAAGATTCTGAATATAACATGAATCTTTATAAAAGCCAAGCCTTTAAATTTTCTTGCTTAGACGAAGTTTATCTTCCAATGCAAATATCCTATTTATTATATCCCTATTTATTATTATATCCCTATTGTGCAAAACTTTGCATTACAACAATATTCACTTTATTTTCGCTGTATATTAACAGTTAATTTCACAAGTCGTTGAACTGTCATACAAAATGAAACTACCATGGAAATTATGAAATTTATCGTCGCTTTTAATTATCTTAATAAAACAAAAGGGAAATTATTAAAGAACACGATAAATGCAAAGCAGGAATTACTCTATTGTCATAAAATTGCAAAAATATGCTGAAACAATTTTGCAATCACTCATAATTTGCTAGTTCATATACCACTGAAAGGTTAAGAATAATTTTTAAATGATTTGGAGGATACTAATTTTTGTTACGACTGTTAACTTGACTCATGAAAAGACACTTAATAAATGTAAACTCAAGAATTAGGAAAAGCTTTTAAAAGAATAATGATAGGTATAATCCTGGAATTAAATGATTCCAAAAATGTTCCTTAAATTAAGAAAGTTTCAAAACTAATAAGTTTCTCCGGAAACAATTTCAATACAACCCAACGTAAGTTTAAGTCAAAAATATTCCGTTGCCCCCTTTTTTTGTCAGAAATGTAAACTACCATGTCCGTATTTTTCTATTTTCTCTTTTGTTGTAAATTGCTGAAAAATATTGTACATTTCGTTGGAGAATAATATAAAGAAAAACTCTTAATTGAATCTTTTGCCATAGAGAAATCCACGACTGTTACACTTAATTTAATTTGATCCACCTTGCAAAAAAGGGGGTGGATGCTTCAGGTAAAACAGCAATTTTACACATTTACTCCCAAAATCGTGGAAAATCCGAGAAAATGGAAAAGGATAGCGCCATAGATACGGGCATTACTTACACTTTATCCCATTCTATAAATTGTTGAGTAAAGTGGTTTCGATGGTGTTTTGCTCTTTTGATTTGATTCCCACTTTCTTCATCTGGGGATGCTCTCTCCTTCGTGCTCTCATTTATAATGCTTTTTGCCATTTTTCACACAAGACATCCTTCTCTAGCACCATCGTCTGTTTTTTTCCACCTCCTTCAGACTCTCCCTTTTGTGATGAATTCACGCCTTTTCACAGAGAAAATTTTTCAAGTATCCAGATTCAATACCCATGGTATTGATTTTAATCCCACCATTTCAATACCAAAATTATCCCAAATTTTCTTGAAAATAGGTGCATATTGGGATTGATTTTAGTTTCTGGAACAAAGTTAAGAAATATTGGGATTACTTTAAGGACATATTGGTATTAAATTTATGAAATTATTTTTTTGAGGAGGAAATGGTATTGTTTCTATCTCAATTTGAGATTGAATTTTAGAAATCGTGGGATTAATTTAATCCCATTGCAGCATTGATTTTTGAAAGTCATTATTTATTAGGAAACAGTATAAATTCTATCCCATTCTGGTATTGATTCTATCCTATTTTGGTATTGATTCTATCCCATTTTGGTATTGATTCTATCCCACTCTGGGATTGATTCTATCCCACTCTGGGATTGATTCTATCCCATTTTGGGATTGATTCTATCCCACTCTGGGATTGATTCTATCCCATTTTGGGATTGATTCTATCCCACTTTGGGATTGATTCTATCCCACTCTGGGATTGATTCTATCCCATTTTGGGATTGATTCTATCCCACACTGGGATTGATTCTATCCCACTCTGGGATAGATTCTATCCCATTCTGGGATTGATTCCATCCCACTCTGGGATTGATTCTATCCCATTCTGGGATTGATTCTATCTCACTATGGGATTGATTCTATCCCACTCTGGGATTGATTCTATCCCACACTGGGATTGATTCTATCCCACTCTGGGATTGATTCTATCCCACTCTGGGATTGATTCTATCCCACTCTGGGATTGATTCTATCCCATTTTGGGATTGATTCTATCTCACTATGGGATTGATTCTATCCCACTCTGGGATTGATTCTATCCCATTTTGGGATTGATTCTATCCCACTATGGGATTGATTCTATCCCATTTTGGGATTGATTCTATCCCATTTTGGGATTGATTCTATCCCACTATGGGATTGATTCTATCCCATTCTGGGATTGATTCTATCCCACACTGGGATTGATTCTATCCCACTCTGGGATTGATTCTATCCCATTTTGGGATTGATTCTATCCCACTATGGGATTGATTCTATCCCTGGAATTGATTCTATTGTGGGATTGATTCTATCCCATTTTGGGATTGATTCTATGCCACTCTGGGATTGATTCTATCCCATTTTGGGATTGATTCTATCCCATTTTGGGATTGATTCTATCCCACTTTGGGATTGATTCTATCCCACTCTGGGATTGATTCTATCCCATTTTGGGATTGATTCTATCCCACACTGGGATTGATTCTATCCCACTCTGGGATAGATTCTATCCCATTCTGGGATTGATTCCATCCCACTCTGGGATTGATTCTATCCCATTTTGGGATTGATTCTATACCACTCTGGGATTCATTCTATCCCATTTCGGTATTTAATTTAGCCTTCCTAAGTGTCCCACTGCCAAACCTCCCCTTCACCGCATGAAGTGTTCATGTCCATGCCTTCTTCAGAGCCCAGTGCTCGGCTTTCGACATGGGTCTTTGTTGTGTTATACAAGAAATACCGAGCTCAGAGGAAGAAAAAGAATGTCTTCCACTAATCCCCAAATAGCCAAGAATTAGGCAATCTAGTCACTTGCAGTGTCTTATTGTGAAAAGTCTCACAGATACTGGTACAGTCGAGTTCATCAAATTTGAACTACACAAATTTGAACGACGGTTGAGTTCAAACTGTAAAATTTGAGGTTATGTGAAGAAAGGTTTTTCACAATAAATTAAATTGATATATTCTCTAAAGTTTTTTATCTTAATTTAAGAAAAGTAAATTTCACATGAATTCCGTTATGTTTTTGGAAATATTGTTGAAATTTGAGGAGTGAGAAATGTCATCTTTACTCTCCAAATGTTAAAATTTTAGGAACTTTTTTATCACATTAATTGCCTTGACGGATTCGTAGAGATGCAGTGGACAAAATCCTCTTTTATGCTAAAAATTAGCATCCTCTTTGAGGTTACACAACACGTGTGTGTACACTGTATCCACTGCAGCCCTTTTGCACAAATAACCAGGCACAAGACAGCACACCTTCATATTTCGCTTTAAATACAGAACACTCGTACAAGACATGTCATTACCATCCTTCTACCCAAACCGATTCCAAAATGACAATAGGTTATTGATTTTATCCCACTGAGGTATAGATTCTACGATTATGGTATCAGTTTTATATTATTAAGACATTCTTATTCCCGATGGGATAGAATCAATCTCAGAGTGGGATAGAATCAATCCCAGAGTGGGATAGAATCAATCCCAAAATGGGATAGAATCAATCCCAGAGTGGGATAGAATCAATTCTGGAGTGGGATAGAATCAATCCCTGAAATGGGATAGAAATCAATCCCAAAATGGGATAGAAATTAGAAATCCCAAAATGGGATAGAATCATCCCAGAGTGGGATAGAATCAATACTGTACCCTAAACTCAATACTGAAATATGAAATTAATCCCACAATGGGATGAAATTAGAAACTCATTGTGCATTCAAGGAGCCCCGTGGCGCAACTGGCTAAGGCGTCGACTCTCAAGTGAAGATTTGCTGCAAAGTTGTGAGATCGAATCTCAAAAAAATATGGCCGATGCGAAAATCAAAAATATGGGATTCTTCAATGGACTTTGAAAAATAGGAAAATCAATCCTAGACTGGAATAAAAATAGAATCAATACCAAAATGGGATAGAAAAAATCAATACTGGGACAATACCCTAAAATCTCTATAAATCAATACCAAAATGGGATAAAAAATCAATACCCTAAAAAATGGGATAGAATCAATCCCAAAATCAATAGAATCAATCCCTGGGATAGAATCAATCCCAGAGTGGGATAGAATCAATCCGGAAATGGGATAGAATCAATCCCAGAATGGGATAGAATCAATCCCAAAATGGGATAGAATCAATCCCACAATAGAATCCCCAAAATGGGAAGAATCAATCCCAGAGTGGAATAGATCAATCCCAAAATGGGATAGAATCAATCCCAAAATGGGATAGAATCAATCCCAGAATGGGATAGAATCAATCCCAAAATGGGATAGAATCAATCCCAGAGTGGGATAGAATCAATCCCAGAGTGGGATAGAATCAATCCCAAAATGGGATAGAATCAATCCCATAGTGGGATAAAAATCAATCCCACAGTGGGATAGAATCAATACCAAAATGGGATAGAATCAATACCAGAATGGGATAGAATCAATACCAAAATAGGATAGAATCAATACTCATTGCGATTGAAAATTAATGAATTTATGGTATTAAATCAATGACAGATATTTTCTTGAATTTAATCCCAAAATACCCTAGAATTTAATACCACGAGGTATTGGAGCCCTTTTAATACCAAAAGTATCCCAAAAAAGTATTGATTCTAGGGTATTTTTTTTCTCTGTGTTTCTGCGAAACAATAAATTTTCCACCCATCCAAAATCCCCATCATCCCCCCAACCAAATAGCACATCATCCTCCAAACTTCCCATAACTTCAATTGGGGCTTGTGAAATATCTAAGAGGGTAGGGGTGTGATAAAAGACATTTATAATAAAATAAGGTAAAATATGTATGTGAGAAAAAAAAACAACAAAAATTATATGAATAAAAAAATAGGTATGCGGGAAACTTTTCTTCGATACATAAAGTTAATACTTGTTGTAGAATAAGATATTTCTCGTTCCATCTTTGCCAAGTTTTTCAACAACATGTTATAGAGTTATGAAAAATTCATTTAAAGTGTTAAATACACATATCAAACTCTTCACTTTGCACTAAGTATACTTGGAAGTTGCAGATGCTCGATTTAAAATGTAAAGACAAAGAAACCACAAAGAACTTTATATATAATGCATCAGCATAGCTACTAGAACAAGAAGTCAGAATTCAGACTAGTTAAAAGTAAATATTAAAATCATGAGAAAATTAGTATACACCTTTGAATTATAAATAAGAAACTGAGTGGTAAAATGTCCAAAATAAATCCTAGCAATTTTGCGTGAAAGAGAAAGTGGTCAGTTTCTATCAGCTAAAGTTGTTTTTAGTTAAAATTGGGAAATATTTATGCACTATATATATTCAAACTAATCTAATCCAACTAGTTTCAGTTTCTCTCGAATATTGCATATATTAGAAAATGTTCAGCACATTTCCAAATTAATATATTTATTATTTTAAAGTTTTATGTTTTCGAAAGTTCTGTGTGCCTGAACAGCCTCGCATTTCCTTCAATGAAGCATCGAAATATTTAATTAGAAACGTGATATCATTTAAAAAAAAATTCTTAAAAATTATCTGTGATTCATTTATAAAACCTATTTCTATATCTTGCACTCAGGTATTTAGCGTCCTGAAACTCTGAAATTCTGAAAAACTGAATGTTTTTGAGAATTGAATTACTTGTGCAGCTGTTTTTAAGTGATATGATGAAAATAAATAAAATTGTTAGATTCTTTGATCGCTCAAAATTTACTCTTACAACCGTGAAACCATATTTTCGAATGCAAATTAAACGAATTTTAAAAAATTACAGCACACTGCTCGTGCTCACCCATTCATTCATCAATCATCGAATTGAGAAGTCAAACGGTGATAAATATCAAATTGGATTCTTCGGAGACCACTCTGTAAAGCGGTCTTCAGACTAGAGACTTGGCTTAACCCACTTCCTGAAGGTCTCAAAATCCTAAATGAAAAGCAAATTTATTGATTTATCAGATTTTAATGAATCATTAACCGATGATGGTAATATCTAATCCTAAGTTAAAATTCTATAAAACAGGACTGATAAAATATTGGAGAAGTTAAGCCAGATGAACTTCAGATTTCCTGACAATTAGGGAATGCCGCGACACGAGGCACTCCATTTAACTATTCATTAGTCCGCCACTCCATAATTTTTTTTAACAATTCATTTAAATACTTTAAATGTATATAAACACTTAGGGTAAATTAAGCTAATTAAAACCTACTTCAAATAGAAATTCTTCGCTGCTTCAAATGGAAACGTCATTGTTTTCACGATAAATACAGTATTAAACCACAATTTCATTATTTAGTTAATTTTGCTCCAAATAAAGCGAAAATCCATTCATATTCACAAATTTTAATTTGTTAATTTCTCAGAAAAATTAAAGTGTACCTTTTCACCATCGAATTTTTCATCGATCGACCATGTTTTCCAATGAAAAACACAATGAGGTGATTATTGTTTATTCGTTTTGTATAACATTTTGATAAAATTTTGCATATAACATTTATGTCATATTTCTGGCTAATTTTAGTTAAATTAAGTACTATTCTATATTGTCAACTGTACGTGAAGTTTTCAAATGAAATAATTACCTATTTCGTGATCAAAAAGGGTTTTTCTGAAGTGTCTGCAAATGCTTCAATAGGAAATTATATTAGATGGGAAAGATGAAAGGACTAAGAATAAGAACAAATCCTGCACTCAGGAGCAACTCAACAAGGTTTTGGAAGCCTTTCGTTGCGGTTTAACTTACACTGTTTGTCTCCAATTACACTCTTAGAAAAGTTTAGACGTGATTACTAATGAAAATTAGTTGTTCGGGCGATTATTATCAAATCTATTTAAAATAGTTCTTATATTCTTAAAACATTATACTCATAATAAATTTATTAGTAGTGAGAATATAAGACAATATTTACGTGGATAAGTTGCGGCAATTATTTCATAATGCTTTCATACAATTATATTTGCTTGTGTTAATTAAATGAAATCATTATCCCAACTAATATTGGTCACTAATTCCTTTTAGTTCTCACAACCAATGTAAATAGATGGGCCTATATTTTCATAAAGTTATGACTACTTTTCCAATAGTAAAGAGTGGTTTTTATTTTAGTAATGCGTTGAAGCTCTTTCGAATTTTAAGCAACTAATAAGAAACATGCATCACAATGAATGCTATATAGTAACCACAACTAATATGATATAGTTATTACAGCCAATAAAATGGGTATCAACCCCATTTATTTAGTAATTGGAACTAATATGTTATAGTACCCATTACTATTTTGATTTAGTTGTGATAACTAAATGAAAAGGATACTTTAACTAACTGTGGTCAACTATTTCATTTAGTTACCCAAACTAAATATATAGTTGGGTCTATATTTACTATATTTTATAGTTCTGATAACTGCATATGAGCTTGTACGAACTAATTTTTTCTAAGAGTGTAGAAACTTTCCCTTGTCTCCATTTGCATTAATATGTTTCCAATAAAATTATTTTACACTCGCATATTTTTTTGTATTTAAGAAGTTTTCAAATTATATCTAAAGAATTTTCACTAAACAATAACATTCTAGAAGAGTCAAGGAGCAAATTTATGTAATTCTCTTCAGAAAAAATATGAACTTAATGTGTTGAATCTTCTGTCAAAGTTAAAGCGTCTTTAAATGGTTTTGAATTAGAATATTTACCCTACCAAAATTTTCAAGAAAATTTATCGTGTCTTTGTCGTCAAAAAAAAAAAACGCGAAAAATACCTCATTTCTAGCTTCCTAATTAGGGGAACAATAGCAGCTTCAACAATCTTATAATCTCCTGGCATATATTATATAATCTACGAAAGAGCTTTTCCATCGTTTTGCTCTAAGGGTTGCTCATCAACGCTAAGACGGCGGTGAACACTTTTAATATAGTAATAAATAATAATGCTGACAAAATATTCCATGAAGAAACAAGGCCTTCCCGCAAGGGGATTTCTAGACATGAATTTATTATTTTTTCCTATAACGGATGAGGCTGTCAGTCCCATGCCCGTGGAATCAAGTGCAGTGAAGCTCACTGAATGTAATCCGAACACCTTTAACGCCAGAAAAATTCCTGGTGACCTAAAGGAGATTCGAACC
The DNA here is from genome assembly GCF_024763615.1 of Phlebotomus papatasi. Lineage (NCBI taxonomy): Eukaryota > Metazoa > Arthropoda > Insecta > Diptera > Psychodidae > Phlebotomus > Phlebotomus papatasi. The sequence continues at coordinate 78,243,933 of NC_077224.1, read as the reverse complement.
CGGGACACTTGCATCATAGAGCGAGTGCTCTACCACTTGACCCATTCAGTGCCCAGGTGCACGCTTTTGGCTTCTCTTAATATTCCTACACTAACACACTAGAGAAGTAGCACATATCGACAATGAGGCTCGAATCGCCAGGCTTGCAGCGTGATTAGTCTTCCCAAGATAAAATGGATCTTTAAAAATTACTAACTACATTTTATCAATTATCTTGTGCAAAATATATTATATAGTCATTCGAGGAGAGATGGAACACCTTTTTTATATTCAATATTACGGATACATTTTGAATACGAGACAAAGACGAATCTCACTAATTTATCATTTGAAGACTCTAAATTTAAGATATCAATATTAGAAATGTCTAGATGAAAATAGTCACTTCGAAAAATAGGATTTAATAAAAGTTGCATTTTGAGACACTCAAAAAAAGTGAGGGTGAGATGGAACACCCCTAATTTTAGCAAAATATTTATAGTTTATTTTATTAATTTAGAATGGGAGGGAAGTGATTTTAGACATGAGCACTATTTCATTGAATTTATTGGAGTTTATTTTATTTTTTCAGTATAAAGTGATTTATTTTGTAGAATATGTGGCTCATATACTTCGATGGCAATTTTGCTGAGTATACTAAGTCAGTCTTACCAGAAATTTAGAGAAAATAATTTCTAAGATTTACTTGAAAAGATGTTGAAGAACATTGACCAAAATTCACACCAAAAGTGTTGCCAAAACTATTAAGTTCCATCTCTCCTCAATCCCCAAATACACGTATTCTTATGGCGAAATAAAAATTTTTGGCCATTTTTCAGACATCCAAAAAATTCAATTTCAATTTTCTCGTACAATTTTAAAGATAGAAAGCTGTAACTTGGGGATTTTATTTGGAATGTTGAAGGGCACAAATAGAGACCAAATGAGGTGGAGATCGTGCATAGGGTGTAGGCAGGAGGCGAAGTGGTCCATCAGTGGAACAATGGGAGTTCCAACTCTCCTCGAATGACTATATTGCGTTTGTTTATATGTATTTAATCTTGAGTATCATCTTTGTAATAAATGTGAATACAAATTTTCAAGAGACACTAGCAAACCTTTGAAAGGGATGATCCATCCTTTTGAAAAGCATCAAATATGATCTAATTTAACACTTAAATTTTTATCAGTGCTCAATTTGGCATATACGGGAATGTCAAAAAACTAATTTAGAGTTTATTATATATTAAGTTATGAAGCATTTTTCTTAACTAAAGGATCCCTACTTCAGGAACCCTTATTTAAAATAAAATGAAATAAAATGTTTTGAGTCAATGAAAATTGACCAACATAAATGTAACATATGAAATGGAGAAATTAAAGCGGATATTTTAATAAATTGAGCAAATATACAATTCTGTGTCAATTGAGGATGGTTGTGGCGGATGGGTGGGAAAAATCGATTAAGTAAATTTACTTGTTACTCAACGTTGAGCTTCTTCACAAGTGTATGTAGTTCTATGTTCGGGAATCTATCGAATTCTTGTGACATCTCATCCTTGGAATACATCATCATCTGATGCTCCCCAAAACCTTCGTCCCATAGCGTCAAGTCATCTCAAATACGGTGATATATCGCTGTCCGAATTAATAATATACCATCGTCTTTAGTAGTAATAATTTATTAAAGGGGATCTTTCAGATGGTAAATGGTTGTTTTTCTTGAGGAAAAACCATTATAAGTCAAAAATTCATTGTGATAGTAATAAAAGTGTACAGAGAATCAATATGTTAGCAGCATGACTGAAAATAAAGAAAAAAATCTTTTATTTGTATATTTATTCATCACCAAACATTCTTGCAGAATAATTGTAAATATTTTCCTATTGAATAATTTCCTTCAACACACTCTTCAACAATATTCAAATCGATGCTTCTACAAAAGCTGAAAGAGCAGAGAAAAATCACCCGAAATTGATTATCAATATAAAAGAAATTTTCCATTTATACAAAACATAAAGCATTGCTTCTCCATTTTGTACAAAATGCAATTCACTCGAGACTTTATGACTTCAAGACATGATTCGGTAAATAAAACATCAAATTGAAGACTTGAATTCATTGTTATTTATATGAATGATAATTCACAATAACAATGATTTATAGAGAGAGAAAAGGTAAGCATGAACCATATCTGGTAAATAAGATTCAAGAAGAGATATTTTAAGTAATTTTTTTTATTCGAAACTATAAATTTAAATTTAAACTAACTATCTAATTGGTCGGTTTCGTTGACTATTGTTGTATCTGCATTTCTTTTCTATTAACATTTTATGCAAAAGGCTACGTTCAGATTGCCGTTCACATCAAATGGAAACACATAATAAATTTAGATACAATAAATGGCGATGCAAGTAAATAAATCCATAAAAACTTTGGAAAGAATTTATTATGAGTCGATCTAATCCAACTAACGAAGACACCCTACATGCACTTTGCAAAAATTTTAGCCCGATCGAAAAGTATTAAATGGCGCTACGATTACAATACACCAACTTATTAAAAATTCTACTTCTTAAAAGATTTGTGAATAAGAACGGTGAAAGAAAAGGACTGCGCAATAATTCATACTTTTGCTCTAGTTCAATTGAAAAAAACTTTTTTCCACTCGATTTCAAAAAGTAAGAAATTTCTGTAGAATCCCGCGATTTTGCGATATCCACGGTTTGTTAATTTCAGACAACACATTTTACTTGCAAACTTTTAGAGAATAATGTTGCAAATTTCTGAAACTTATAACTGAATTTTGATAACCTTTTCTATGTACCTACTTACCTGAAATTCTTAGTGACAGAAATATTATGTTTCTGATAAAAGGGAAATAGAAGAAATTTAGTTCAAAAATTACCTAAATTTATTTAAATTGCTATCAGTAGCCGAATTTTACAATATCAAATATAAGAATGAGATTTTCAAATGTGAGAATCCTATTCTCAAACTCACACTACTCACATTGATTGAGAACGTTGTTCGAAAAATCGCATGCAAATCGCACAATAAGATGCTCAATTATATTGCAATATTCATAAAAAATAATAAATAGTATCATGTTAGATGTTTTTGAACATATTTGTTTTTAGTAAACGTGAAAGATGAAAATGTTGAGTTTACTCAATTACCAAACTCAAACTTTTTTGCTCAAACTCACACAATTTTACTCACATTGAGTTGAAACTCAACTCACATTGGAGACGCTTAGATCAAGAGTGGTCTCCATTGTATGCCATTCCCTATTAAAACGGTCCACTTTTGCTCTGAGCACCTCATTGTGCAAGTTGCATGCGATTTTTCGAACAAAACGTTCTCAAATCAATGTGAGTAGTGTGAGTTTGAGGATAAAATTCTCACATTTGAAAATCTTATTCTCATATTTGATATTGTAAAATTCGGCTACGTCGATATTTTATATAATCATGAATTAGTGAAAAAAAACATAGTGAAAAAATTGTGTTCAAGAAATTTCATAAAAAGACTCATCATGATCATTTGATTAAAACTCGATATTATTGTAATTGAAATTACGTCATCTTAAAATTAGATTTTAGGGATTATAATTCCACCAATCTCAGTCGTATAAACTTTGCATATGTTCTAAAATCTATATTATTTTAAAATTTGTATTTTTGCATTTTCATAAAAATCGAGAACACAAAATTTAAAATACTTTACAGTGAACTATTAAATTCATCTGGTTAATGTATGTAATTATTACAAAAATCTGTAGAATTTTAAATAACTTTTCCCAAATGACAAATTGGACTGATTGAACTGAAAAAGATAGCATGTATTTAACCTGTTTTTTTCTTTAATTTGTCACCATCTAGGAGCACAAACGGTAAGAAATATCGATTTTCGGTGACCCCCCCCCCCAACCATAAGACTGTATTTCGTCCTGGGACACACATAATTCGAAAATATTTCTATATCGAATTTTCGAACTAGATCGAATTTCAACCAATTTGCCTAAGTTTTATTTTTAAAAACCTTAAAATTTCCAAATCGGCAACATCGGTTTCAATCGACACTAAATTGATAAAATATCTGCTTCTGTAAACCAATTTTCTATTTCGGATTGATTTTCCTATTTTATGAATCAATTTAATCCTAAAAGCCATGCGAAAAGATTATTCACGGAGAACTCTTCTTCGTGAATTTGAAGCACTCCACAAAGCTAGGACATACTGCCTTCTCCTTTTTCTGAATAAGTTGCCACGTAAATTTTACTTTAATCAGAAAACGAAAATGAAGACCAAAAAAATATGGTAATCCAATGCATCAGGAGCTTGCCTATCCTAGCGTATATCCGCTAAAACGTGAAGCTCAAATAAAATATAACTAAAAAAATATTTTTCATTTTATGCTTATAAGAGCTTCAGCCCTAAGGCTTGTACCATTTATTCATTTGGCTTAACACAATTAGTTACACTTTACATTTTTGGAAAAAATATTAAGATTATAATAGGGGAGATCGAGGCAGAATTAACTAGCAAATGATTTTTTTTCTTAGAATTTATAGAAAACATGTTTGAATCCGACTGATACAGTAGACTCTTGCTGAATCGGCTCTTTTTCAATCGGGCGAAAAATTTTGTTGACAATTTTCACGTTTAATTATGAAGCTTATTTGCTTAAATTCGCTGTAGTTCTTCCTATTTTATCGTGATTCTTTACAATTGAGCGCCTTTTGTCAAGTTTACAAAAGCTTTGATGCCCAAATCTATCGATAAACCAGATGACATTTTGCCCCAAATGCCCAATTGAGAGAGAGTCTACTGTAAATACCTCAATGAATAAGGAGGGAGTAAACTACTATGAATAAATAGCAATTAACTGAATATTTTTTCTCAAGAAAACTATAATACTCCACTGTGTAATACCATCCATGGCTAATCTTCCCTGGTCTCCTCTATTCAGAGCATTAACCTTCTAAAGTACAACTTTTAAATATCCACAAAAGGTAGTGAAATATTTTTTCTAGACTAATTAATCAAATAAACTCAAAAATATTATCCGTATTTTATTATCTCTTTTGGTTCAGGCACAAAATATCAAAATATAAAAAAAATTTAAACTCTTTTCGCTCCTGAAATTCACAATTTTATTTTTTTAAATTTTCTAAATTAAAATTTACAAAGTATAATAAAAAAAAAACTTTCAGTAAAAAATAAATTTATTTTATTCAGATTACTTTAAACCGGTATTTTTCTTGAATTTGGAAATGAGATTTTTTGCACAAAAAGTTTTTTCTACTTTTTCTCTCACGTATCACACAAAACTGGGGTTAGCAACTAAATAAAGAATCAAAATTATTTCAAACCTTCAAAATATACATATTAGTAAGGACTATAGCACTTTTAATTAAATAAATCATTTATTGTCGCTGTAAATGCGATTTTTGTGATGTTACGCTGCACTGACTCTAAAACTTTAGAGACACTGTGAGAGACATCCGAAAAAGTTAAAATAACATTTCGGAAATGATAATTTTACCCTGCAGTATTGATCCGAAATCGGTGTAAATATTACCCTTTTTAGGTGTATTAGGGGTCAAAGTTATCCTTTTTCACGTTAATTTTACCCTTAAAAAGGTGTAAAATTAACATTAAAAAATTTTGATATATTTTTACAACTAAAAAGTGTTGAACTTATGAGGAAAAAAAGCTAATCGCACCCTCTTTTTTTTCTCAGTGGAGTTTTAGTTTTGCAAATTTTTAATAATCCTTAATAAATACTTTTTCTTTGGATATTCGAAGTTGTAGAAAATTATGCTAAACCTTATGTCTGAAACTCGTATTATACTCAAGTTTTCACAAATTTTATTTCATTTCGATAGCTCATTATTAAAAAGCCATAAAAGAAAATTTTCTTTTAAAATTATAATAATTTACTATCCAACTACCTTTCCGTTACAATCGATAGCTAATAATCTTTTGAAAATCAATATTATTCTTTCTTATCAATAATATTCTTTTTTATAAAATCTTTTTTATAAAATCATTATTATTCTTTTTTTGTTTCCTATTTTTTTCAGATTCATAATTCCACAGACTCTGTTGTGGTTCTACAAAATGTGAGCTTGTCAAGTACTGGTAAATACCGATGTGAAGTGTCAGCTGAAGCACCCTCATTTCAAACAGTTACAGATCATGGAGACATGGTTGTCGTAGGTAAGTTACCAGTTTACAAATAACAAGAAGAACGATAAGTTGCCATCTCTCTTTCTCTCCTATAACATCAAGAAAAGTAAACACATTATGAGATATGTGATAGGCAAAACTAAAAGTTATTTTTTGTACAAATGTCTAACTTGTTAATATACTCACATCCGTAGGATAATATTTTTCAGTGATTTGTAGAAGTTAAAATAATTTTAGACTGAAGAATCATATTGCAAGAAGAAACTCAATCTTCTGCCACATTTATTACTCAACTTGCTTGGAGCAATCTTGACGGGAAACTTTAAATGACTTTCCAAGACATTCATCTTAATGCCGCATTTAGGTCATACAAGTAGAATATTCACGTTGGAAAATGAAATCGATATTTTGAATTAAAGCCCGAAATTGATCGAAAAAAGTCAATTATGGACAAAAGTTAAGTGGCTACCAAATAATCGCTTTTGGAGAAGTAGTACCTATATTGTATAAAAGTTTTAGAGATTTCATTATGAACCCTAGAGCATTAATAATAATAACAATAATTATGGCAATAACTATGGATATAAAATGCGTCCATGTGGAGATTTAAACGGAAACGAATTCACAATACATGTATTATACGGTAAACTTAACAATACACCCCTACAATGACAAAGTTAACCAATTTTGTGTGCATTTTCATTAGTTGAATATTTCAGAATCCTCCATTGATGTTCTATAGCCATATACATACATTAATTTCTGAGCTCCAATAACCCTGAAATAATATAATATTACAGAGAGAACCATCCAGTCAATTTGCATAACCAATTTTACCATGGCATTGTTGCTAACAACGATTTTTAGCCGCAAACCATAATTCTCCATGTACCGAATGTAAATCAATATGACGAATATTTGGTGAAAAGATTTTGGTTGAATTAGATTTTTTTCTAACTACGGAAATTGACTTTATTTTGTACCAGAAAATATCTTCGCTTACGTCCAGAGAATTCGCTTAAATGCACACCGTTGCATGGCTGGTTTTCGATTGGTGTGAAAATCGATGCCTAGAGGCAAAATGAAATTCAACTTTGATTTTTTCGCACTAAAAAATATGTCTCTGAATGAATATTCAGAACGAGATTCACTTCTGGGTGTATTCCCTTTCTCATTTTTATCCTGAAGGGTCACAAAGTGCCACCCAAAAAGTGTTGAAATAACTCTTGCTTGCCATTGTTTCATGTTTTGGAGTGCTTGCAGTGGAGGTGCCGGGTACCAGGCGTCAACATACTGAAACAATTGTTGGGCAGAAGTCCTGCTTTGCCGCAGTTCGTGCGAAATTAAAATGAATTCGGCAGAGCAGATACCAAACACGGGAAAGTGCTGCAAATTTCAAAGTTGGGCACCTTTGAAATTGGGATTTTTCACCTATTTTTAAGTAAAATTATGCCTTTTCGTGATATAATTTAGCTTCACAGATTGTGAAGCTAAATTACATTATGACATGGCTCAGTTCCACCGAAATGTAGGGGAAAAATCCCAATTTCAAAGGTGCCCCACTTCCCCTATACAAACAAAAAACTTCAAAACGTAATGATCTCCACGCTTTAACTATGTCAACTATGAAACTTAAAAAATAATGAATATGCTATTTTAGTATCTTTTAGTAAACGGTTTAACCGATTAAAACCTTTTCATTCTTAAAAAAATAAATAAATGAGGCCATTTTCAAAGTCGCATTGGACTGAAATTGAATTGTCCAAATTGTCTCAGTGCGATTCTGGACAATTAGAACCGATTTTGGGGCAAATCAATCCCAATCCAATACGGTGCTGTAAATATCCTCAAAAGGCTCATATGCATTCTGTTTAAGATTTTGAGAACTTCAGTAAGGAAGTATATTCTAAAATTTTAAAATTTTAAAGGGCTGCAAAACATAACGTAGGCCATCATATCCGGACTCCATCTAAAGTTTATTACCATTTATTGCTGTACTTGGGTCAAAAACCCATTTTCGACGAGATTTAAATTATTGGTCAGCCTTTGAAAGTGATATCCCAAGCAACATCAGCTCCAGAACATGATAATTAAGCCATACCCGGATGAATTACAACTTAATTATTCCCGAATTACATTTATTAATTCGGAATGGCGTTTGGGATTTAGGCTTTCAGGACTTTGGCTTCCGGGACTTTGACAGGGCCCTGTTCTCAGACATAATAAACCGCAATCATTAGAAATTCCAAAAGTCTTAAATATATCAAACTATTGAAACACCTTTATTGTTTTCTGACACAAGTATAGTTAACTAATTTTGAAATTGATTAAAATAAATTTTGTTAAATTAGAAAAAAATACTAATGTTGAAAATAAACTTGAAAAAAAATTAGGTAAAATCTTAATAAAGACCCACTGTAATATTTTATGATTACAGGCATTTAGCGCCAAGTGAATAAGGGGTATCGTCGTAGATAAAATAATCTACGTTAGAAGTATCAAAATTATTTCTTGATTCTCTAACACAATATTATTCATTTATCTGTTTAAACCCTCAGTCTGAAATATGTCAAAGTTATATCCTTCAAGAGAAGTTAAACCGAAAATTAAAATAATTCATTATTTTTGTGCTTATTCTCGTAATAAATATATTGCCATTGTCGCCAGATCATAAATAGTAAATTCTTTTAGTGAAAATTTCAAGAATGTTTTTAGCGTGATGTGACGCTAAAGACATGTGATTGTTACTTATTTAGGTTTTCCCGAAAACATAGTCTTAAAGGCTACTGCAGCAAGAAAGACAAACTCTTTCCGCGTAAAAGAGATCCGTAATAGATCTGGAAAAATTCGAAAATCTATTTGAAGATCCAAAAAAGAGGCTTTCTCACTTCTTAATAGTTTCGTAAGGTTGCGAAAGTTACATCCTGTTCGAATTTCGAAGTGCTCAAGTGTCAAAATGTGATGGTCTTCACATTGTTGTGAGGGAAAAATACAGAATAACGACGTTTACTGTTCTTGCCCCAGTATTCAATAACTCCATAATCACTGAGTAATTCTTTTGCCAGTTTTTTAGTGTGATATTTGATAAATTTTCCCCACCTTGTTCGAAAATTTAGTATGAAAATTTGAAATTGAATTTGAATTCTTCGATCATCAATGACTTTTTGTGCAAATAGAGTTCCATTTACTTTTTATCCAAGACACTATTGGAGAATCAAAATCTACTTCTGTTTGGGCTCACTAAGGCCTAGGGGTAAGCGCGCCGCATTCAGACGACTCAAGCTTCGAACAACTCACTTTTTCAATGTGATGTTAATTTATTTGACCCATTATAATATTATATTTTAATAACTAATCAAATACCTTAAATTTCCCGAAGAGAACCATAGGGACCATAGTTCAAATCATTGAGAACATACAATGGAAAAAAAATGTCGTCGTCCTAAGCTTGATTTGTCCGAAGGAAGGTAACGCTCTTTCGCCTATTTTTTTTTTAAATTATAAAGAATTCGAAAAATATATCAAATTATCAATCGAAAAAATATTGCGTTTTCTATCTTAATGCTCTTGAAGTTTGCGAAAATGTTTTGTTTAAGATTTACTATAGTAAGGCCATGTAACTCCGACGATTGCAAAACTCGGATGCCGCGACCGATTTAACTCCGATACATCCACTTAAAATATAATTTATATTTTTATTTCTGTAATTAATTACTGAAGTATCATAATATAACTATTCTACTTTAAGAAAAACCAAAAATTATATTTTTATCGGTTTAATAAGTGGGTAAAAGAAATATTTTTTTAAGCTCGGGTCAGCTGGGTTGTGTACTAAAAATTTAATTTCTGAGAAAATTTTGCTGTTGACAGCTCGTCGCTGGAAAAAGTTTAGTGTTTTTTCTATATAATAAAACATTATTTGCAATCAAAATTATCAATAAAAGTTAGTGTAGTTATTGATCTACAAGGTGAGTAAGAGTTTATTGATAATATATTAATAATTCATACAGAAATAAGTGATTTTTGTGAATGTTTACATTTCGATGCAAGTCGGATGCGGTGAAAGTCAATGTTTTGATTCAGAATTTGCATTGTTCAGGACTCTTTTTCTGTTTCAGATGTCAAAGGGAACAAAAGAAAAGACCTATAAGGACAAGCCCTACTCTAAGGAAGGTCTTAGGAATGCCTTGCAGTGTGTACGAGATGGTTCTACCATAGCATATGCATCCAAAACATTTAATGTCCCAAGAACAACACTGCACAACAAATTGACTGGCAGATACCCGGAAGAGTGCCCCAATGGCAGGCCAAACGACGCTTACAAAAGAACAAGAAGAAGAGCTTGTCAAATGGATCCTGGGATGTGCGGATGGCTGGCATCCCATCGGGAAGGAACAAGTTCTGGACAGCGTTAAACTCATCTGTGAGGTCTACAAAATTCCAAACCATTTTACAGCTGGAAGACCCGGAGACGTTTTGTTCAGGAATTTTCTTAAGCGTCATCCAGAGCTCAGCATGCGCAAGCCAAAATTCTTCTCATTGGAAAGAGCTACTGTTACTGCTGAAGACCTCACGGAATGGTTTCAGAATTGTCTTGGATATTTCACAGAACACAACCTTCTGAGCATTTCACCAGACCGTGTTTTTAATTGCGACGAAAGTGCCTTCTTTTTGACACCGGAAGATGGAAATGTCCTGTCCAGGAGAGGTTCACGTGTAGTTCCATCTCTTAAAAATTCAGGACCGAAGCAATGTATCACAGTACTCTTCATGGTGTCAGCTACTGGCGAACTTGCTCCTCCAATGGCTGTTCATAAAACTGACATTACTCCAAAAATTGCCATTCACAACGCAGAAGGATGGAAAATGGGAACGTCACCACAGAGTGGCTGGATGGATGGGCCACTTTTCTATGCTGGTCTTTATTTCCCGAAAATTGTTTTCCAACATTCAGAGGAGTCCATTATCAATAACCAGCACGATCAGGCCACCGACAATAATCCTTCAAATGATCCAGTCATCCCTGGAAACCAACTCTCTGCAACTTCTGAGACTCAACCGATCTTCGACACACTAAAACAATGCTATTTCTGGCCAGGAGAAATTCCAAAACGTCGTCAGAAGAAGAGGGTCAAAGCCAGCAATGTCAAACACCAGTATATTGTATCTTCCGAGGAACTTATCGCGGAACAGGAGGAAAAATTGAGGCAGGATTTACAAAAAAAGAAAGAAATTGCTGAACGGAAGTTGACCAGAGAGAGGAACAAAAAAATAAGGGCAGAAGAAAAGGAGATAAAACTAAAGGAGAAACACATGGTAAAGGAAAAGGCTCAAATGCCAATTGAAGCTGAAAAGAAAAAAACGTGGGAGGAAGTCAGCCAAGAAAACCGAGGAAAAATCAAAGAATTGAGTGCAATCTTAAAATAAATAAAAATATATATAATTAAATAATAAATTAATGAAATTAATTGATGGAATAAAACTCTAAAAAAATGTTTTTGAAATAATGTCTTCTCATTTTTATGCATTAAACTTTTCCTTAAAATGAGCATCCGAGTTTCATCGAATTCAACGGAGTTACAAAAAAGCATCGCAGTAACATTCTTGCGCATATATTAATATTATCGTAATTTTATTAATTTTCATCAATATTATTGCTAAAATTCTATTTCTATTATGATTCTAAATTAAACAAAGAATAATTCTATTGATTTGGAATGGCGAAAAAAATATTTCATCAGTCCAAAAACAAGCATTAAAGTCGCACTCTATGAAAAGTATCCGGATTACCTCTCTTTACTATATATAATGCTTCGCATTGTTTTATGACCGTTACAACTTCCAATATTTTTCCTTTCGAATTTATATTAATCTTTGATACCATTACTTATAAAAATTACATTATATTGTGTAGCTCCAGGTGCGTTAGATTTAATGCCTCCAGAAGCCATATTTGTTATCCCCCCCGATATTCATCTTGAGTCAACTTCTTCACCGTGTGATATACGTAAGATTTTCTTTTATCCTTTTTCCACCACTCCAATTTCACCTTTCAATAGTCTCTCATATTTTCTCAGTCACCAAGTTCTTTCACTCTCAGGAAGCTTTTCCCGTACCTCCGGACCTACCTTCACATATTATCACATATTTCATCGTGACTTTTTATGGTCGCTTTTATTCAATGGAACTCGCGATTTTCCAACGAGGGGAAAAAAAGAGTCATGTGGTTGAGAAAATAATGGTAAAGCACCTCAATACAGCTGAGTTTCTTTCTGCAATGTTAAGAAACTCCAACAATTATTTCATCTCGTCAGACGAAAGTTGAATTATATTCGTCGTTCACTCAAATTTTTCGCCTTCACTCTCACAAGACTTTTTTTTGCATTGAACCAAAAGGGATAAGAGTGAGAGGAAAAGTAAGAAGTCGAAGGGGAGGGGAAAAAAAGCCAAGAAGAGGAAACAAAGGGAGCAAGGTGGAAAAAAAGAAGATGACAAGAAATACGAAGAGACAAAAAGGCTTTTCACGTTATCATAATAGTATGAAGGATAATAGTGATGATGGTGGCTGATGATGAAAAGAGCTGGATCTCACAAAATGTACTACTCGGAAAATCTCTCTTTTCTACACGAAAATATAATTGCAAATGGATGTCGTCTTAGCTGAATCTCTTAGTTTCCCAAACTCATCCCATCCACCGACTTGGGATTTTTTTTTACTACCAACACTGCGTGATTTGAGAGTGTGAGAGAAAATGGGAAAGATTGAAGGTGGAAAATAATAAATGCAAAAAGAAAGGGATGAGCAGTAAGTATAAAGTGTTGAGGGTAAAAAAAATACGAAGGGTTTTCCGGTGTTTTCCTATTGTGCAGAAGCTAGAAAAGTAGAAAAAAAAGCGACAACTTTGTAGTGTAAAAAAATGCTTGAGAGGAAGTTTGAGAAAAGTCGACCTAATTTTATTATAATTTTTATTCTTTCTTTCCACCCTTTTGTTCTTCGTTGTAATTCGGCACTAATTGCACAGTTTTTAGTTTCCATAATTTTCTTCTCTTGCCCATAAAGCATTCAAGATACTTTATTCACATTCTCGCTACTACCACCCTTTTAACTGTAAAGGATACTGTGAATAAAAAAAAAACTAGGACAAAGGCCAAAAACCTCAAATTTCGCTTTTACAGTGGAAATTTAAAAGTTCATCTGGAAATTTTGCTTATAACATTTTTAACATAAATCATTAAAACTTGTTAATTTCCGAAGACCATAAATTGATATCTCTTTGCATTTAACTTCTCTGGGCACATACTTTGACATCAAAAACTAAGCTTTTTAGATAAAATTCCCATCTGTCGGACGCAATTTATAGAGTTTTCAAAACAGAATGAGATACCTTACTATTTTTTCCTGGAGTTTTAGAGATTATAGTTTTCTATTTTTATTTACGTTACCAGTTGTATGTATATTAGATTCCCAACACAGCAATTTCACAGAAATAGATCAGTTAGAAATAAAAATTTTCGATTAATTTAAACTTCAGATATGCCAGAATTGATTTAAATTTGCATTTTTAAATATTTTGGACTTTAAAAATATACACAATTGAGCAAAGAATTCAATATTGAATTATAATTTTAATACTAGATTTTTTTGTAAAAACGAAAACTTAACCGTGCTATCAGACTAGGATTTTTCAATTTATAAATTCAATTTAATTTTCAGATGAATTGTTCCTATGTGTTATTTTGCAATAAAAAAAATCATTTGAATTGATAAATTTTCGCTTATTTATTGATAAAAACCAATATGGCCCACCAAAACATGTTTAAATGCTAAATTTGCTGAATTTGAATTTAGCAAATTAAAATTTTAAAATTGCTCATTAATTTCAATTTTATTGCAGTTAAACAAGTTTGAACCAAATTGTTCTTATTAAATTTATTCACTCGTAATTAATTAATATTTGTGGCCAAAAAGAAATAAAATAAGTACATTGGTTAGTGATAAACTTGTACGCGAGTGAAGCTACAGTAGCGGGAGTAATTTGATCAGTTCCTCCAAAGCAATTCGAAGGAAATTGCTGTGTCAAGAAATCGCAGTTGGGATGACTTCATACAGATTTTCAACAAGACTGTATGAGAGTCTCTTCATGAGCTCCCTTGCCTACAACCCTTTCATCTGGCTTTGGGGATTCTTTTTGCATAACAGATATGTGACTTATAAGACATTGTAAGTATTATTACACATTTTCCTGAGTAATTAACAATAAAAAATCTCGCGGCACTATTTAAAATTGAGCAAATTTCTTACAAAATGTGTCCTGGCTGTGAGACTTTTCAAGTAAATTCTAGAAATCTTATAATGCTCAATTGGCTCAATTGAATTTAAAATTAAATTGTGAAAATCCTAGTGTGATAGCACGGTAAGAAATTGTCGTAATTCCCTATTGTTTCGGTTTAATTATAATTTAAAATGTTTGAAAAGTAAGTAGTTTAAACGAATTGCTCGTAATTCATCATGTAACCTACTAAAAAGTTCGTAAAAGTTTGTGGTTTTACACCATCTTTGTTCCTAACCTGATCTCTTGAAGAGCAATTTTTGATCATTTACAAACATATGTTATTTATGTTTATATAACAATATTTTAGGAACATTTTTTAGCATTTACGATCATTTACTAACAAATGTTTGTAAATTTTGTCAAGTTATACTATTACGAAGGACCAATATTTGTGAAGAAAGTATAAACTTTTACGAACTTTTTAGACGGTTATTCTATTTACGAGCATTATGTTAGTCCCTATTAAAAATTCACTAACATTTAAGCACAATTCTGTGAAGAGTTTTTAATGAACAGCTCGTTTAACACTTTTGATTGATTTTCAGCGAATATGTTGTATTCAAGTTACCGGGTGCTTTAAACTGGATGCATTCGAAATCACTAATATCGACCGCTCAGAATAAGAAACGAATAACTCGCTGTAGGCAAATTTTAGGGGAGAGCGATTTGAAGCTGAGATTTTACATGCAGAGTATAGGATTTTGAGATTTAAAATCTCTATAACTTTGAAAATAATTTTCTTTCAAGTATAATATTCACATCAGGGAAGGTAGAGGGTATAAAGAAGTACCCAAAAATGGCCGATATTATCTTGGATTTGTCTTACAGATATTTAATTTTGATACTTATTAATTGATCAATTTTGATAATTTTATCTGTAAATGCAAAAGCAGTCTTTTGAACTGCTAAACTACTTCGGAACATTGCAAGAGCATTATATAACGAAAAATCTTATACTTATCGATTTATAGTAACATAAAGGTTTTATCTAATTCCTTTCGAAGAAGTAAGAAAAATATGTTAAAAATTGATATACTGTCTCACCCTCTCCCATCTTAAAGTAAATTCCTAAAAATACCTCAAAACTTTCACTATGGAACACTAATTAAAATACTTAAAAATTGTCGAGATATTGCAATAAATAAAATCATACGGCAAATTAACTAATCAATTATCGTGTATGCGTCAAAAGTTAAACAAGTATTACTGTCATTTAAGTAAATAATCTCTTCTAGAAAATTTACTCAATTAATTTTGAATTGATGTTATGTTACAGACACCAATTACTTAATGTTTGTTGCCTCTTTTCATACATACATCACTCTAAATTTGGAATTTAGCATCATCAGGAAAATTTTCATAACTGAGATGAAAATTGACATGATATAACCATGATATAACAAAAGAACTTTTACCAAATGATTGTCAGATACAGAAAATCCATCCACCTCAAATGTTAGTTACTTAATATCCATTAAATTAGCAATGGTAATGTGAGACGATCAACTGGATGGTGGAATGAGGGGAAGTGTTTAAGTAAACCTTTAAAGGTTGCTAATGAACGTTTTCACCCTTCGATGGAAAATATTTCTGGCACAATATTAATAACTCCCAAATAAGAAGCCTATTCATGGGAATTCTATCATCTCAAATAAACATCCCGTATCAGATGCCATGGAGTCTCTTTTCAGTCACAGTATCTCTTTAATTAGTTGTTGAACTTTGAGTCACCTGTGTACGATAATATGACTCGTTGGGTATCATGTATCGATTTATGTGATACTAAATATTCCACGAAGACTCAAGAAAAAGGTGTAAGAGACGTTGAAGTTACCTTGTGTTAAATTTCATTCAAGAAGAATTTTTAAAGAAGTTTTTCCTTCTCAAACAAGTACTTTATCATTTTTTTCTAAATTTCAAGAAATATTTGAGATTATATTTTTCTTCTCTGGACATAAAAAATTAAATCTGGCTGTAATTTTCTTTTAAATCCGATTTGGTAAAAGGCATCTTCACATTTTTAACTTATCAATTTTTCATTACGAAACTTGTGGTCCCATACCTTTTTTTTTATTTGAAATTAGGCAACCCCCTAGCAGGGGTAGTTTCGAACATTTCGAGTTTTTTATTTAGATATTAAACTTCATAGTTACTACATGGTCCTGGTAAATCCGTATAGGATGCAGCTGGCGATAAAACGATGATAAACCGATAACTCTTTTTTATCAGATTTGTTTTGTACCTCACCTAGGAGATGACTTTGACACCCTCCTGTTCGTAAACTTTTCTTTACTTATCGAACTTAGGGATGGTCTTTACCGATCCGATATACCATGTCTGATCGGTAAGAACCGTTCTTAAACATTAGAATTAAAGAAAACTTGCCAACAGGAAGGTGTTAAAGTCACTCGCAGGGGACAAAGTCACCCGTACTTATACATGCTTCAGAACTAAGGCTTAGCTATATGGCTTAACTTCTTTAACATCTTATAAGTCAAGATTTTTTGGAAAATTTTGACTTAGGATTTTATTATTAATGGCAAATGACCTATTACATTTTGAAAAATCAATAAAATCAGTTGCTGTTTAAGGTGTTGTGACCCTAGGGAACTGGGCTAAACCTCTAGACTGAAAACTGTCTTACGGTACTCTTCTAAGCTATTTGATGGTTAGAAAGCTAATTATCTCTGCTTCAATTTTGATAATTACAAAAAAAAACTTTGTAAAACCACTCCTTTAGGGTGTAAAATTGGAATTTCTCTAAGAATTACCAAAAAAAATGATCTTAAAGTGAGGTTTTAAAAATTTGTATAAAATAAACTAAACAAAATATTAAAAATTCATTGACGTCAGGCGATAGGCAACACTAAGTACTACAATTTTATTCATTTAAGACATCGCGCTACGATCACTCTAAATGCCTCATTTGTTGGTTTTTGTCATTTTCCAAAAATATGAAGTATCCATTTTAGAGCAAATTTCCTGAAGATTTCTGAGAAAATATATTTTAAAACTAATGTGAAACATATATAAATGTTGAAATTTTTCTTTAAATTCATCGGGAAATCATCGACATGATTTTCATTTACATTCCTGAGATATAATTGAGATATAACGGAAAATGTAAGGCGAAACAGAAAAATATAAAAGTATTAATAAAAAAAAAACATTGTCAGGTGATGGAGCAAAACCAAGGTCAGATTCTTAATCAGGAGACTTGACTCTATCAAACGTACCATGTGAGATCTCCATTAGCAAAAAAAAGTTGTGAATTTGTTGCATAGTGTAATTATTTATTTTATTAAAATTTAAAGAATGACATTTTGGTTATGAATTCAGTTATTCCACAAATTTAAGACGCCACTCTTTGCAACTGATATCTATTACTGTGTTATCACACTTGCACATTCAAATTTTAATATGATTCATATTAATTGTCGCTGGTGAGTGTCCAAATGTGTAATTTGTGTGTTTGAATAATTTTGTATTCGAAATTTGATCTATTTGTTGATAGAAAGGTAGACTTGGCCCGGAAAATTTGATATAAATTGATTTATAGCATTAATGCGAAAAATTAATGCGATTTTCTCTTTAATTTTTTAATGTGAAAAATATTTATGCTTTGGCTAAATTTAAACTTATTTTTGCAGGCCAAGTCCACTTTTTTATCAAAAAATAGAAAAACCCCAAATATTAAGTGACTCAAAGACACAAATAACATATTTGGACACTCACAAGCGACAATTAATGTGATTCACATTAAAATTTTAATGTGCAAGTGTGATAACGCCGTTTAACCAATTAAAGACTCGTTAATTCCAAATTCGTACGAAAGCTTCAATGAAAATGCTATTTTTTTTTTTTTAAATACAAGGATTTCTAACAGTGTTGTCAAGAATTCTACGAATATCTGAAAATTTTGTAGTAAACATCGCTGGAAATTAAAGAAATTTCGCATAGTAAAGTACAGGTCGGTCAAATGTTATTGTCGCCTCATACAATATATTTCGTACGAACCAACAACTTTATTCCATTAGAGAATAGCGCACAATTCTAAAGAGAATTCAAACAACTTGTGAATAAAGAAACATTTGTTTCACTGGAAATTCTCAATGGTAATTGTTTTTACCACAATTTCTTTTATATAGTGTAATTATTCCGTTTATGCAAATCAAAGAGGAAGCAGCATTTCAGAACGAGAAGCATTTAACAAAAGTGCCAAAAAATTTTCATTCCTGGCAAAAATTGTTGAGAGTTTGGAAAAGAAAATAAAGGACAAAAAAAGTATTGCTATTTGCAAAAGTGTACTTTTTCCAGAATGAGAAGTTGAAGTGAATAAATTATGTATAACTAATATATAATTCCGCCTATGGAGGCAAAAAAAAAGCTTTTGGAGCTCAAGCGAGAAATCCGGGATAATTTCTGTGTCTTCTGTTTTGTTTTCCTTCTCACAGTCTATATTACATCTCGCTCTCAAAACCATTTTGAATCCCTGTTTTGTTATTATGCCTTAAATACAAAACAAGCAAAATAATATGTATTTTCCAGGTTATATTTCTAGAACTTTTTCCACGAATTTAATTTCTATATATAAAAACAATGCTATACCAGTAATTTGGCTAATAATCAAACTTTTACTGAGCTTCACAGGAGCTTCCTCAATTCTATCTCAAGTCATATACAGGAAAAGCTTCGAATTAGAATTGTATATAGCCCGCATTTCTGGGGAGGAAAAAGGTGTTCAACATAATTATATCTGACAGAAACATACCGAAACACGTAAACATAGAGAAAATACGATTCACTCATCATCATTGTCATCATGCTTCAAGAATCAATAATTTAATTTGTGTACAGAGACTCGGTGATTGAATTAATTTCAATAATATGAGGGCTGTACTTTTGTATTAAAGCAATCTCCATGCGTGTTGAGAATTTCTTCATCATCTCAACACCCAAACCTTCTCAAACCACTTAAACCAATTTCTTCCGCCCTTTTCAGCGAACACCCACCCACCAGGCCCTCCTTTAACCGTTCAGAACCATTCTTCGTGCACATTTTCTCCACTTTTGTCCTTAATATTGATGTACTGCAAACAATGAAGGAATTTGTACGAACAAATAAATTAGAATGAAAAGACAAGAATGAGTTTATTCTTGTCTACCCCTTTAGCTACATTCCTTGCGTTCGCTATGTTCTAATTCACCGATACATCAACGTCAATTGCAAGTGATTTCACCTTGCCAACAATCAAGAATACCTATATAAATCGCATAAAATGTATTGAGGCCAAGAGGATAACGAAAGAAGTATTAAACTCCATGTGCAACTTTTCCAATGCCCTTGCAATATTGACGCTGAAAGCAACACCATTTACCCCTCAGAGTTTTCCAATTGAAGAATAATTGTGAATCCGCCAAGAAGAATTTATTGCAATTGGTTAGAGAAAAGAAATTATATAAAACTGTAATTTTCCCCATTCTTCTCACCATAATTCCTTTCTATGAATAAATGGATGGCAGAGTGTCCAAGGCTTTACGAAATACTCGAATTCGTGACTTCGATGTTATATTTCAAGAGTACTTTCGCATGAATTACCGCTTACCGGTTCACAATTGATTTGAACTGATTCATAAATCACTCAAGGGATCACCCAAAATTGCTTCGTAGTAATATAATTGACTTTTAAACAAAAAAGATACTTATCGATTCACAACCAGTTTATCATCAATTGGAATCGATCTAGATTTGTCACAAATTCCAAGACCCTTTCAACAAGTTCAAATATGTCACCACTCGGTTGAGAAATGCCCTCTCTAGAACCTTTTTAACCTTACAAAAACCATTCTTAGGAATGATTCAACGGTATTTTCGTATATGGTCAAATGTTTATCTAGGCATGAGATACATTGAAAATAATAGAAGGTATGTTAATGGTTCCAGAGTCAACTTATGCGTGGGGTTCCCTGAAAATCCCAAATCGCTACCTCCAACTGTTTGGCCTCTAAGCGTGGTAATAACTGAAGAAATAAACTGTCAGACGGACAAACATGGTATCATAGATGTTGTTGTTTTTGGCAAAAGAAAATAAAGAGAAGAACAAGTAAAGAAGAGTCTAATTCCACTTTTTGGCAGCATCCATATCCACTAAATGGTCGAAACAAAGTTAGGGTAGAGTCAGCCCTTTTCGCCATGTAAGCACTATTTGGCCACCCAAGATAAAACAACTAATTTAAGTAATTTAAGGATTGGGTGGAGTAACCACTTATCGCCACTTTTAGGAAAAAGTGAAATTAACTGTATTATAACTTTTGACCCCTTATTATCAGATAACTCAAATTTGACATAAAGCTACTTAGATATATTGGCTCTAGATTCGTCAAAATAAAAGTCCTACAATACAACGCTTTAGTACATATAAAACCGATTTTTATTAACAATGCAAAAATAACCACTTCGTCGCCACTTTTTACCACTTTTCGCCAGTACTGTAACCACTTCTCGACACCCACTTGGTAAGGTTCAAACTCGATTATTTTCGGCAATCTTATGAAAAATACACGTTCAGCATAAACAAAGCAGATTTGACAACTGAGAATCTATGAAGTGAAATTAGCTTCGTGTATTGAAAAGCAATGGCGACAGGTGGTGAATCAATTTTATAATATTACCACTTTCCGCCATGGCTCATTTTTACATAAAAATAATATAAAATGAAACATTAACTAACTAAATACAAATTTATGTATTCGCCGAATGTAATTAATTTTTCAATAGATAAATTATTTATTCAAAATCGTTAATTTTGTTCGATAAAAGTTTCATGACACTTATTATATTTGGTAAGAAGTATTGGATTCGATGCACTTGCTTAAAATATTCCTCTAAAAAATGCTCAAACTTTTAAATTCAAGACAAAAAATTTGTATTTTTCGACTCTATAAATAACAGCAGTAGAGATACAAATAATTTTACGGCTAATTTATTTGACAAATAATGGAAAAATTGCGATTTCAATATAAGTGGCGAAAAGTGGTGATTCCACCCTAAGTTGTTGTACTTCAGCACTCACAATATGTTCTATTGTACTATTTTAATGGGTTATTATGTCTCTTAATTCTTTAAAATTCACTTTTAAAACTAGTGACGGAAAGTACTGAAACAAGCATAATGGAGAAAATGCATATGTTTCAATGAGATTCATCAAAATTCACGAGACAAATCCTAATAGATATATTGTGATATCGTTATTTAAAAATTCATTTTGACATTCTGACAAAAATTTCATACTTTACAAGGACATTAAAGCCTAAGGATGGCCAAAAGTACTAACTCTACCCTATGGCATGCTGAAAATTTATCAGAAATCGTTGGAAACGTGAGGATATGCTGGAAAAGTGGTCCTTGTGTGGCAAATAGATATTTTGGTTTAAACAGTGATATTATAAACGATAACGGCTTAATTCGAGAGACGGCTTAGTCAGAAACTGATTGGAGTGCACTCTAATCATTATTTTGATTACAATTACACTAATTCATACCTTGACTTATGTCGTAGGTATGTCTAAAATATAACCCAAAATAATTTCAATTAACCATTACGCTGTATGTAATTTTATAGAATAGCAGCGTAATCGCTTTCATCTTTTACATTTTACAGCATTTAGCTCAAGCTCAAAGCGTTTGAAAAATAAATCAAATCATAATTTAAAAGGGATGGCAAAGCGTCCGAGCTTTGCAGAGTGATCGAACTCATGAGAAGGAGCTATACGTGTTTATCTTCTCGCATGCTTTTTGGATACATACCGCTTTACTATCGGTTAAATTAATTAATAAATTTAAAAAAAAAACATTCCGAAATACTAAATTGCTTAAGAATAGGTTCCAGAATATTTTAGCCTGAGTAACAAGCATATAAACAATTAAAAAATAAATCCGAGAGAGGTAAACCATTTTCGGGTATATTACCGATTCACTTCCGATTAACTCCGATGCAGTCGGGTTGGAAATTTCAAGATCTTTCAAAAAACGATCCAAATTTAAACAAATCAATTGAAAAATAGACCCCCTAAAGTGGTCCAAACTTTGACCTCCGAAAATGCGATATCGAAATGTTTTTCGAGCATAGGTATCCCAGGAAGAAATATTCGCCTTGACTACCTCAAAAACATATTCGAAAATGAAAAAAATTGTAGGAGCCGTTTTCGAAATATATAGCACAAAAAACATGGTTCTGGCGAGGAAGGAGAGGAGTTCCGGGAAAAAGAAAAAAACCGGGCCTAGATAATGTTGATTTGTTGGGGGGGGGGGGGTCGTCGAAAACCGGAAGTCAATATCTCTTACCGTTTGACCTTTAGCCGTGTCACTAGTTGAGAAAAATTGGATTATATAATTGTTCTCTCTTTGAGTTCGAGCAGTAAAAAAGTAACAAGCCCAAATAAGCTTATGATATCTGAAGTTTCTAATAGATGACTTCGTTTGCAATTCAGAATACTAAGAAGGGGTAGGTAAAGAAGAATCCGTTTTAAATTTATTTTATAAATAAATTATAAATAAATAATTATAAATAAATGCTAAAAATATCAAAGTCAAGGGGAAGTCATTCAGAATTCACACATACTCTGGTTTCAAAAGCTTCATTTTTTTTTCTATATCTTTTAATGAATTTGAAATATTAGCAATATATTTTAAGAAGCTAGACTTAAGTCACACATTTCCTAAAAAAAGATAGGTAAAATTCATTAAAGGAATATGGGAAAAATATATGAAGTGCTTACAGCCAGAGCATGTGTGAAGCCTGAAACAGTTCCCCTAATTAGTTACAGACATTAATAATATTCATAATGGCTTAATGACTAAATCAAATTTATAAAATCCATGATGCTTTCTGTGAAAATACCATTCTCTTTGTTTTGTCTGTTCCAAAACTCCCAATCATAATTGCTCAATTAATTATTCCAAATTGACCTAGTTTTCTATGTGACGCCTTATTCGTTTTATATAATATTTACTCTCTACTGGATAAATTTAATAAATTTATTAAACTTTTTCTCCAAATCACAACTTTTGAAATATGTTTTATTTAGCGTTTTTATAAATTAAACATGTAATTAAAATTTAAATTTTAAATTAAATTGTGTAAATAGTCAAAATTAATAAATACTTGACTAGTAAATAATGGGTTTTCAAAATATAATTTAGGAACATATGAGGTAATTTTGAATTGTATCTTTGAGATAGGGCTTTTTCTTCTATTTATTGAAAGGAATTCAGCCTGATCATGAAGCAATTAGGCCTCAAAACTGTTTTTTTTTTTTAGCTAAATAATATCATATTAAGGTTCAATTCCATTTGAAAATAAGTAAATAAAAAACCTATTTCATAAGTGCCCCAATTCAAAGATGCTCGATTTCCCCCAATAGTTGTACAAAAGTTCTATACTTAATCTGTTTTCATAATAAGTGGTATCATTCCCTAAATAAAGAAATACATAAAAACAATGATATAGGGTAAGAGTGCCAAATTCCGGCCAGCTTGCAATTTCGGCCACCTTTTTTGTTCCTCGAATTTCCACGAATTTTTAGTTTTTACATACTCTAAAGATTATACAATGCAAAAGAATAACAAAAAATGTAGCTTCGACAAACGAGATGACGTGAAAAAGGCATTGGAAGAATTCCTGAAGAGAAAGGAACTATGAGAATGAAGGTGGCCGAAATAGGGCACCAAAGCTATGTCTACATTTTTATTAATTTTAAAATGTATTTAAAATTAAAAATAAATCAAGACGATAAACTGTCTACAAGGTTCTAAACAACACTCCTTAAGTAGATGGAATGAAAAAAATCAATTTCTATTAAATATATTACATTTCAAACGCTTTGGCGCTTGCATGCAACTCTATGCCGAAATTTGGCACATTTACCCTACTAATAATAATGAATTTTCCTAGTGAAGTCAAAATTTAATATCATACTGAAAAATAATAAACTTTCCAGGATAAAATAAAGAAAATCTTGCCACTGATGTTGAAGTTCCTAGCCGCAATGATATACTTTGAGGAGGGCTTGTGAAACAAGGCATTTCATGAATTTTCCAAAATGCTAGAAAGAATCTCCAAATTTAGGAGGAATAAAGAATTTCTCCCACATTGTTTGCATCATTCAAAGCTCGGCTGGGTTGTTTATTGCTCACTGTATATTCATTCTATCCCGGGAAAGTAATTCCCCATTTGCAGTGTTGGGTTTTCGTTTGAGGGAATTATTTTTATTTGCTGATAGAAGACTCTGGGTTCTGCTTCCTTCCGCTCAGAAAATGTTCTTCGTTTTCGGAGGGCATTAGACGAAGACGCTCTATGGCGTTGTCGCTGTTGCTTTTCTGCACGATGCTGATCTCAATTATATTCACACGCTGTCAGAGAGAAGGGTATATTGGCACCAAAACTATATAAGGCATCTTCCATGGCATCAGCTGCGTCTCACTGTTATTCTTCACAGAACCCACCATGAGTTTACCAACGTGGCGAATAACAAATGCCAGATGGCCACTTTCCCACTGGCATCTCATCCCCTTTTCTCCAGCTCCACAGAAAGCACCCAAGGAATTGGATGAGGAAAATAGCTTCCCTTGTGAGTTTGCTTCGGTACATTTTATTGCACACAAATAGTATTTAGATAAATTCTGAGCGTGTGTGTATGTGACTATTATTGTGTGGTTTAGAGAGACAAATAAATGATAAGGACTCGAGGTTGAGTGCAATTACGGACTTGAAGTTTTCTTGATGGATTTGGCTAAAAGAGGAGGAAATCTCCCTCCATATGTTGTCATTCACTCCCTCATGTCGACAGTGTCTGTCGACAAACACATCCTTAACATTTGGGGTCCCCATATCAAGCCTCCAGCCAACCCCTTTGGACCCAGCTTGCATCCAAAACCCAAGGATGATGGGAATGATAAACAGGCGGCCAATTAAGTAACAAATTCCAGGAAGATGAATCAATTTGCAATCTCTTGTTCAGACATCTTCTCCCACAAATATAGGAGCCATACATATGTGTTTATCTTATTGGGAAAATAAGGAAGATTCAGCTAGGAGATGGGTGAGACGTCTAATGTAAACAAGATTCTATTGTCTTAACATTTCTGGTTGAATTAACAAAATAATGACATTTGAGGCTCTACATTTACAATCCTCAGTAATTAGATGAAGAAATACCAAATGCAAGTACACTACTTGAATGCAACTATCTGATATGTGAACATGTCTAGGAACTTTATTAAATTATCTTAGTTCCTTGAAAGATAGTTGTCAGGCTTCACATATCACTTAGAACCATCAGGGAATACCAAAAAGACCCATATGCTGATATTTCACAATATATTTTGATAAAGTTTTGGATTTTCCTGATTACAATATTTATTAGCATAATAATTTACTGCTTTAGTCCTAACCAAATATATCCCAAAGTTATACTTGGAAACCACATGGACCATAATCAATTACAATTCTTGTTTAGCTATTCTTTACTATGCAAAATAGGGTTATATAGATAAGGATATCAATTTTGAATGTCTAGGTAACCTAGCATGATGCTTAAGAAAGCATTAAGTACAAAGTTTTAGAAGATTACATCACTATGTCAATGGATATCTTCAAGCTTTCAAATTCCCTTTTTAAAATACCTTTAGATATATTTACTTAACAGACCATACCAAATATTATTGAAACGCCCAAAATTTGTAATTCTCAACAAAGGTTTCTCATTGACAACATTTCTTATATTAGTTCTCCAAGAGTCAATGAATCTTGTGCACAAAAGAGTCATTATATTATATTCGCCATTAGGATATTAAGAATTTATTAACCATTGCTTTTATCTTATATTATGATCCATAAAATCCAAAACCAAATTAAAATTTTTAAAGGCCGATGACAATAATAAAAAAAGGTTTAGTTTAAGAAAAAAATGGTTTACATCCATGTCCTATATCAATTAAAATCAAAAATGTCCAGGATTGCAAGACCTTTTAAATTAATCTAGGGAAGACCGGGGCGGTGTTTGGACACTTTTTCATATTTTGTCTTTGAGACAGTATTCCAGAAAATCACGATAGTGTATTTCAATTTTATACGGTCTATAGTAGTATACTTATGGGTATTGATTTTATAAAGAATTACTCGATAGATCTTGAAAAGCAACTGACTTTTCTTGGAGCAGATAAAACATTTAACTTGACGTTTTGTCCCAAACCGCCCCGATTTGGGGCAGTATGGGATGCAAAAGGGGATGTTTGGGACGCGTTTTTTCTCGGATAATTTTCATTATTGGAGTATGTTAATTGATTTCAAAAAATTGGTTTAAAAATATTTCTAATAGAAAAATAAAAATATTTAATCATTTCAAACTTATAAATTAATATTAATCTTATTTGTACAGTAGAGTCATTTATTTTCAGTTAGTTATTTAAAGTATTTTCTTCTTATTTTCCATCCTAGCTTTCTTTGCTTTTTTTATTCTAAATATTGGAATCCTCATCACCAAATTCCTCAGGCGAATAGATTCTCTTGAGTGTTTCACATTATTCGGAGGCATGAACGTTCGAAGGGAGAGCACTTTCCCCTAGTGATTAAATCCTAATTAATGAAAATATCGCCTCGTCCCACACTACCCCTGTCCCAAACCTCCCCGGTCTCCCCTACTTAATTTAAATATTCATGGTCTGTTGTTATCCTAATGAAACACAACTGCATTTTATTTAAGAATGCTAGACATTTCTGATCGATGATGTCTTCCACATGGTCTAGGATAAAATTTCGAAAGACTGTCTGTTAAAAAAATACTTCAACTTTTAATCCATTTTTAAGTTAAATATAAAAAATATAATTTTTTCTTTTCTTGGCATTGTTTTAACGGTTTCTTTTCAGTTTTTTTTAATAAAAACTTCAATAGAGTAATTCAAAAATTGTACTAATTGGCATTCTCAAAAGTCGGACAAAACATTTTAAAAATTCTGAAAAAAAACAGTTGTGAAGTCGGACATAGTGAATGATGCCAAAATATAAATTTAAATGAACATCGAAATACAAAAAATATTAATTTAAATCGCACAAAGCGCTTTCGAGGTTTCTTTAAAAAGGCTTGGTAAAGCGTCCCAGGCCTTGCGAAATGTTCGAACTCGTGACTTAGATACTATATCTCAAAAGTACTTTCGCATAACTTACCATTATCCGGTTCACAACCGATTTGAATTTGAATTGATTTATAAATCACTCAAAAGATCCTTAAAAATATCTTAGGAATAATAAAATTCATATTCGCACACAAATTATTATTAAAGGCTCTCTAGAGCCTTTTAAACCTGTAACCTGATAAACCGGTGTCAGGAATGATTCAACGGTATTCTCATATCATTTCATCAATCGCACAACGCGTTTTCCAGCAATCCCAAAAAAAACATGGTTTTGGTGGGGAAGGGTAGGAATGGGGAAAATTAAGGGCACGTTATTGGTCCCAAGGTCGAATTATGAGGGCTCCATCGAAGGTCCTAAATTTTTACTCTAATCGTTTGGGCTCTAAACGTGGTAATATCCGGAGAGATCGATGAACAAACGTCGTGATGTTAATAAATTCGAAACTTTAGATTTCAAAAATTCTACCGACATACGGCCTCTTATGCCTTAGGGACTAAGGAGTTATCATAATATATATAACTCAAAATCGAGGGATTGTAAGATGCTGCTCTCTCTATGGAATTCGAGCAGTGACACAATTTTGTAAGGGGCCAAATAGACTCAGACTAATCCTCTAGGATATTTAGGTTGTAAAATTTTGCAGCAAAGATTTTTCAAAAATGGTAATACACTGAATGCTTAGGATCATCGATTAGAGGTCCATTGCATAAATTTTCTTTACCTAATCCTCTACTGTCTAATTTTGCAAACTAAATATTCTCGAGGATCAGCCTGAGTCTATTTAGGCCCTATGGAGCAGCGAGTGTGAAAAATTATCATCGTATCAATGCTAAATAATGTTTTTTTTTTTAAACATATTTAATTGTACGCTAAATGTGGCGTTGAATTATTACTGTTTTAATAATTTCTGAATCGGTCTTTAGAAACAAGGAATATTTCTAGAGAGATCTCTATAGGCTTTTGAGAAGTGTTCGAGATGGTCATATTACCCCCTCCGATGGTCGAGTTCTCATGGGAGAGATTCAATTAATCGACTCTTTATACCCCAACCCCAGAGACAAATGACACCCACTGGAATGCCTGACATTCATCTCCAGTTGCCCATGGATAAGACTTCTCGGGGGAGGCATCAACTCTTCTGCCAATAATGGAGCAATACAGCACACGTCCATCGTGGAGCTTTTAGTATTCTGATGGCGTACGTAACACCAAGATGTCAGACGATGTGTGTCGGTGCTCAAATGTGTTAACAGGCGTAGTTTGTATGTCACCCAAGCCCTACATACAATGTGTATTTGTACCTTATTATTCTCCCACAACCTCACACTCAATGCCACCGTCATCCCTTCCTGGGGGAGAACCCAGGGATGGAAGGGCTCACTTTCCAAAACCCACACTCTATCCTCGTGTAAGAAGTCGTATCCGTGTTAAAAGTTAGCACACCCCTTTTGCTATCCTCTCAATCCATAGCAGTTTAGAAGCATTTATCCGGAAACATGGAGATGGATTACAAGGAAAAAAATTCCTCAAGATCATCTTGCGTGCTCCTCGTCTGTTTTCATTTTGAAATCTGAGATGGAATTTAGACAGAGGGAGAACTAAAAAAAATCCGGTTGCTCTCTCTATAAGGATTCTTCTACAGAGTTCCTTAAATTCCTTAATTGAGTGGGAGCAGAGTAATTTAATTCCTGGATATGAATCGGTATAAATGCTATACTAGATAAACTTCATTTAACTGTTCGACGAAACAGGATAAAGACTATTTTTATATACGTATTTTCTCAAATATTAAGTGGGAATGATTAATCTCATGTATAGTAATTGTCATGAAACTTTATAAGGCAAAGTGCCTTCGAATCGACCGGTTCCTCGACTCGACCGGTGGGTGGTCAATATTTGAATATTTTAATGGGGAATTTCTATAAAATTATCACTGATTCGTATTTATTCGTGGAATAATTGACCTATTAAGGTTAGATCATACGCCAAATATTAATGCAAATATAAATAAATTGAATAAATAACTCTGTCGGTCGAATTGAGGTACCGGTCGACTTGAGGGTACTTTACCTTACCATTCAAATGAACTGATACTTTGGTACACTTTTATCGCCATTCGCAATAATCTTGAATTTACCAGCAAATATATTTTTTCAAATTTCAAAATTACGTAAATGGTGTTTTTATAACTATCAAAAATACTGATAACATTGCAAAAACTTTATTGATTAAAATTCACGAACTTAATATCCCATGCAATCGGTTTTATTTAACTAAATTTTATTATATTTTTTTCTAATAAAAAAACAACAATTTTCATAAAATATAACTTTAAATATTTTGACTTTTGATGAACAGATTTTGCAAAATTACTATTGTACAATTCTAAAAAAACTCAGGCCTAGGTTTCGTTTCTAGTCCGTTTTATGTCCAGATTACTCTAGCTAAACGATTTTTATAAGAGGTCTATTTAAGTGAAGAATATTTTAAAATTTTCATTTTAACTGAATATTTCAATAGAAAACTTGAGATTCTACATTGGGAACAGTTGCCAGCGCTACCTATGTGAATATACAGTTCCTTCATATGTTGAAAAAGATTGTCAGTATCAATGAGTTTGAAAGTGAAAGTGAAGCTTTCTCTCAAGATCAATAATGCATGAAAGTTTCAACTCATTTTTATAAATTAATATCGCAATTGCAATTTTGTGTACTTATGTCAATATTCTATTATTCACATTTTGTCATAAATTCCCCATATTACATCCTTATGTTCAGCTTCAAATAGGATTTACTGGCATTTCGTATAAACTCACAATGAAAATCTCTCTAACTATAAGCTTATTGAGGCTTAACACGAATTTTATTTTTGTACTTTCGCTAGGGTTTGCAAAGCAAAGCAAATACAATTTAATAGTCTGACAGGAAAAAGCCCTTTATTCTTCATAAACCAGCTATATTGCACTATGGAGTCACTTCACTTTGAGAAGTTTCAACGTTTCAAAAGAGGATACTTCCTGGAAGAGTATTTTTCCAAAAGAATCATCTTCTAAAAATGAGAAACACATAATCTCCCTGAGGATTAGCGTAAAATGCAGACAAAGGCTCCCAGTCGCAACAGACTGCAGTGAGCTCCATTGGAATTATAATTTCACCATCCCAAGCACCATTGACGTGTCGATGTATTTCCTTGCCGCATAGATAATATACCAAGCGCCTCTATCGAACTGGGACAACTTAATTCACCCTGGGAATCCTTCAACCCTTCCACCATAAATTCCAACGAGAGAGGATAGAGCAAAAAACGAGCAGCTTTGAGAGAATGTGCTTCTGGTTTTTCATGTTAATTCGATTCTAAATCTTCAATCCCTACTTCAACCTCCATCTCATTTTCCAGGAAAACTTCCGATGACACTTTCAAGACCATCTTGAGTATGTTTATCAGAGAATAAAATATACCATGCGTGGAAAGTGTGCAAAATAAACAAATTTTCAGGATATGCGGTAAGCAATGAAAACCTCTTAAGTGAGAAACAATAACAAACGAAAATTCGCGATGTGCTCGACTTTGAAAAAGTTATCCCTCGCAAACGCTTTTAGATAAAGTATAGCGTATAAATATAGTAATACATATTTAATTTTCCATCAAAAATTTTATTTCATAACTGTTGTTACTTATTAGAATATTTATATAATTTCAAAACCTTTCGAATAAAATTAACCTTATTATTATTTATTATTAATCGTATGGAAGCCTAAAATTTAGTTTGCCTTGCCCGAAAACAGGCCACGTCAATGGCAAGCGGACTTGCCGACATCAAATCCCGTGTTCCGTATGAGGCAGGGGACAACGAACAAACACACAAGTGGGGGTGGTTTTGGATCACCTCACAATCACATAGGACGTCATATTCACGAATCCCCAGCACAGTCTGTCCTGTTGTCTCTCGAGCGTGCTACGCCACTTCTCAAACGATTGAGAGACTTCCATGTCTGTAGGTCTTGGTCACCACCAGGAGGAAGGCCTTCTCTTAATTCGACAAAATCTGGTGGAAAGACTTTCTTCCACAGATTCATCGAAATTTTGCATCAAACTTATCACATCTCAAGTGTACAAGCATCCCCATATTGGTGCCGATTGGTACCAATAATAATAATGCTGGCACAACATTCCATGAAGGAACAAGGCCTTCTCGTAAGGGGATTTCTAGATACGCATTACTATTTTTTCTTATATGGAATAAGGTTTTCAGTCCCATGCCCGTGGAATCAAGTGCGCTGAAGCTCACCGGATGCAATTCGAACACCTTTAACGCCAGAGAAATTCCTGGTGACCTGAAGGGGATTCGAACCCGGGACACTTGTATCATAGATCGAATACTCTACCACTTGATCCATTGAGTGCCAATAGGTATCAATACCGCGTGATAACCGGCGCCTGAGGATCCTTTGATCCGAGAACCGTCATCCGCGCGTTCAACCCAATCAATCCTTGTAGGAAGTATTGCTTTAATTATTTTCTTGGAAAGTCTTCCCCCAACGTGGAAGTCATCTGTCATAAGAAGGTCTGGATGTCTAGCAACAAGCTTATCGAGTATTCTCATATGGTTAGCAGGCTGGCAAACAACTTTCCAAGTTCCAGCTGAGCGTAACCTCCGAGCTGCCATGCTCGCTTCCGACTTTTTGAAAAGCGGTAGTGGTGACAAGCTTAACGTGACCTTTATGACAGCCGTCGTTGCTGGCTTTATGACCCCTGTTATCGCAAGACAGAGCACTGTTTGGAGCCGCTGTTATGCTCGTGCCGAATTATTAAATTCGACCCTTGGCTACGTTGGCTACTATTTCACTAGCTCCATAAGATATTATCGAACTAACAATAGCTTTCTATACCCATAACATGCTTTTCGACAAAAGACCCTATGTCTTGCCCAAAAGCCGTCGGCAGCTGAAAAGGGATCCAGCAGACGCGTTAATACGGTTTTCCAGATGACCTCTTCAAGACAGTTCTTGATCAAGTAAAATATACCAAGGTATTTAACTTTTTTTGATGGAGAAGATCCTTTCCAAATAAGCTTGAGTAAAGTATTTTTTATTAAAGTATTTGATTGGCGAAATTTCGAATCTTCTTGAGTCCTCCCATCAAGGTCTCTACAAGATCATTACCGCGGTTCTTGAATGTTTCATTCCACTTTTTCTTGAAGTCCTCGATGTTCTCGACGCGTTTAGCATTCTTCTTCAGATCATATTTGATAATAGCCCAATATGTTTCAACTGGACGGAGATTTGGAGTGTTTGGCGGATTCATCTCCTTGGGTACATAACGAACGTTATTCTCCTCGTACCATTCTTTGGTTGCTTTTGTATAATGGTACGACGTTAAATCTGGCCAGAAGATCGGGGGTATGTCATGGCATCTGTACAGAGGCAACAGGCGTTTTTGGAGGCACTCCGTGATGTAAATTGATGAGTTTATGTTGCCCTACATGAGGAACGCCTTGCTCTGGCGTCCAAATGACCAGATCACCATCCAAACCATGTATTTTTTTTTTTTTTGGAAACTTTTCATAATTTTTGTACCTGTACTTTTCCTTACATCCTGCGCGAGACTTTTCGGTGTTATATTGCTGTCCTGGTAATTGTTCGAAGTCTCCTTTTACGCATGTTTCATCATCCATCAAGATGCACCTACTAAAGCCAGACATCATCTTATCGTACAACCTTTGATCTCATGTTTTAGCTGATTGACTTTGTGCATCCGTGCGATGAGGGGCTGCTTGGGCCTTAAAAATCTTCAGTCCATTGCTCTGTTTGATTTAGTGCAGAAGACTGGGAGAACTTTTAAGTTTTTTAGCCATATCCCTCACAGATGTCGAAGGATTGTTCTTGTAGCGCATGATCACCTTTTTCTCCAAATCTCGATCTCCAATTCCCCGTTTTTTCCACATCCAGGTTTCTGGGAAGTGGTTTTACTGTCGAGAAATCGAAGAATCACCCTCCGGACGGTCTGGCGTGAGGTATTTGTGAGTTTTCCAAGGTCCGCGTAATTGATTCCAGAATTTTTTTAGAGCAGTTCCCTTCTCTTTTTCATTATTATTTCGTATCTCGGTGAAAAATTAACAGAGTTTGATGAGAGTTTCACTAAAAGAAAGGTAAAAACACGTGTTACAATATTTACATACAACGAAAATGCGGAGCTAGTGACATCTGTTATAAAAATATCATATCATTTGGAACAATTTTATCGTGTACACGCTTTATTTAATAAGGGGCATTTTCTGTGGGATCTTTTTTAAAGTAAGGAAAGGTAGGGCTTAGTGGATTTAAATCACGAGTACCTTATTAGGCGTGTTTTTTTTTCAAAATTTACAAATCAGTAAATTATGTCAAAATATGATTTTCTGAGAGGTTGGGAAATATGTAGATATTGCTCACTCCTTGAATTTGAGATGTAAAATAGCAGTTATATTCCATCTTGAGTTTCAGTATCGCACAGAATCGTGTCTAAAAGAGCAACACAAGTCTTTTGATATTTTTTTTAAATACAAGTAAGACCATTGTTTCATTTTGAAACGTGAATTGCCTCTAAAAGAATTCTTTTAAATCAAAATTTAAAATTTCAACACTAGTAAGACGTAACAATATCATAGTCGTAACTCTTAAACAGGGCGAGCCCTAATATTTATTTATTATTTTATGGTTCGTAAAATAAATTAATAGGAGAGAGTAGGGTAGTTCAGGCAGCTCAAGTTTTTTTTTTAAAAGATTCATTTGTTAAACATTCATGAGCGATATTCAAGGTAGGGTAGAGTAAGCCCTTTTCGCCACCTTGTTTTGTATCCAACATAAGTTTTGTACCCTTGTAATTCTTACAATTTTTGTCGATATAAAAAGAAATATTCTGTACAAGTGCTTTGAAGCATTGTCTCTCTAATGAACCAGGAGACTTTCCGGGAATTTTTGGGCATCTAGTTGAAAAAATACATTTCCTGCAACAATGCATGTTTCAGTACTTTTAGCCACTTTGTAAACACTTTTTCGCCACTGTGTAAGCACTTTTTCGCCACTTGTTTTTAATTGATTTTTAAGAAACAGCAGCTTTCGAAAACCCGCAAAAGTACATTGCACAGTACTTTTCTTATTTAACACCTATATTAGACAATTATTAGAGTATTTCGAATGATTTTTTGCACATTTTTTGTGTGCGACAAAAATCAATTGACAATTACGTCTGTTTCAACTAAATTCCGCGAGGTGCGCCACTTGTAAAATGCTTGGAAAAATGAGTGGCGAAAAGTACTTACACAACCAAAAAAAGTAAGCCCTATTTCACCACATCCGTATTTCTTTATTTTTTTGGAAAACATTATTAAATAATGATATTAGAGCGAAGCTTAGTTAATAACAAAGTGACTTTCAGTGAAAAAATATCAAATACTGTACTGCAAAAACATAAAATATTGCAAGACAATTTGTCTGAGCGTTGACAAGTTTATTAAGAACTCCATATTTTTTTGGTGACTGTTCACCTTGTCGACAATTTCTTCAATTAGCTTGCAAATAATCTTGTCGGTGGAGCACCAGTTATGGTTTTCTGATCCGTTGGACTAGAGGTTACGAAGTAATAGTCATTTCGTAGTTCCATGAGCTCATAATTCCCTGAAAAAGTGATTTTATTTGTAGGTGGCGAAAAAGTGCTTACTGGCGAAAAAGTACTGACTCTACCCTAACTAAATCGAGGTAATTTCTATCGGGAGTTATATCCCACACATTAATTTATTTAATATCCTAAAATTTGATATCCCGTACATCGCATATGATACAGAATTCGAGTAAAATGAATTATTTCTAAATAATTTATAAAAAGAATTTCTATTAAATAAAAAATGTCTATACATTTTTTTACAGTAGGGGAGACTGGGGATGTTTGGGACAGGGCTAGTGTGAGACAAGTCGATTTTTTCATAAATTTTTTGAAATAAATGGGATTCAACCATTAATCAATCGTGAGCAACATTAAGATGCATTTGATGATCATGATTGGAATATTTAGAATAAAAAAAGCAAAGAAGGGTAGATGGAAAATAAGAAGAAAATACTTTAAATAATTGATTGACAATAAATGACTTCACTGTGCAAATAAAATTGATATTTATTAATTTCTAAGTATGAAATAAAAAATTAAACATTTGTATTTCTATTAGAAATATTTTTAATCTAGTATTTAAAGTAATTAACGTGCTCCAATAATCCAAATTATGCGAGAAAAACTCGTCCCAAACATCCCCTTTTGCGTTCCATACTGCCCTACATCGGGGAGGTTTGGGACAAAAGCGTCAAGTTAAATGTTTTGTCTTCTCCAAGAAAACTCAGTTGTTTTCCAAGTTCTATCGAGTACTTTTTATAGAGTCAATAACCATAAGTATCATATAGACAGCATAAAATTGTAATACACTACCGTGATTTTTTGGAATACTGTCTCAAAGTCAAAACATGAAAAAGTGTCACAAAACCTCCCCGGTCTCCCCTAATTACTGTAATAAAGTGCTTCACTATTTATTCCACGGTACAGCATTATTCCCATAGAGGAAAAGTTTTCACTGACATACAATCCTGCTCCATGTTTCCTTCTCTGCAACCTCCACTCAAAACATCTTTTCGCGGTTTCCATGGGAAAATAAAGAGAATGCTCAATTCTACATCCCCTGAGCAGAAAAATAAGATTATTTTTATATCTTTTTAACCTTTCTCTAGCTCCTGCTCTTTGAAATACTGCAGAAATATATATTGTGTATTCCATGTATTTTTTGCGGAAGAAAATTCCTTTTCATATTAGAGAGTCTGGAAAAACATTTTGCTTTTTTTTCTTCTGCTCGTATTTCTTTAAAGCATTCTCTCTCTTTCTAACATTTATTTGCAAAAATTTCCAGAGTGATTCTTCATGTTTTGCTGTTGCTGCTACTTTCGAACTTTGTGTGAAAAATTCTTCAAAAATTATTTTGATATTTTTCTCATATGACGAATATGTTGGTATGTATTTTTGTGCTGGGAAATTGACTCTTGAGCTTTACACAAATGAAAATCGAAGTCGAAAAATCGTGTTTGCTGAAATGGAGTATATGTTGGGGAAATTGTGAAAAAGTGAATTTAAGTGTTGTACTTGTGCATAAAAGAAGCAATGATGTGAAATATGTGCGAGGGTTGGTAAAACGAAATTCTCGAAGGCTTCTAACATTTTCAACTGGGCGAACCATGGGGGTAAAAGAGCTTTTCCACAAGACTCTTCAATATTATAGGGATACAGCAAAAAGGGGCGTTTGCAAGTACCACATTACACTTTTTTTTCGCACGGCAAGAGCTTTCTTCTTCATCTGTTTTCCATACTCCCCCAAACATTGGGGAGCAAATATTATATTACTTTTGAGAAGGCAAAAAGAATTATGATATGGCAAGA
The DNA here is from genome assembly GCF_024763615.1 of Phlebotomus papatasi. Lineage (NCBI taxonomy): Eukaryota > Metazoa > Arthropoda > Insecta > Diptera > Psychodidae > Phlebotomus > Phlebotomus papatasi. The sequence continues at coordinate 78,206,781 of NC_077224.1, read as the reverse complement.
GGAGAGAAATAAATATCGTGCCAGAGGATCTGGGCGGAGAAAAGGTTAAAAATGTGTTATAAAAGAAATTTTCATAAATTTTAGCTTCCTTACATATCTTTTTTTTTTGTTTATCGGCAAAAATAAAAGAAAATGTATATGGTAAAAATACAAGGCCATTTATCTGCTTAAATGGAATATAAAAGAAAATATTCTCATTTTTTTTGTTATTCACTTATTTCTTGTGCTCTTTCATGTTATATTTTCATGTGGAAATAAGCAGGGTTTACATTGGAATTAAAAAGCTATTCAAAACTCTATTTATACATCAAGAAAGGCAAGGCTATTTTAGGCATACATTGCATTTCTATAGAAAAGGAATTAATGTCCATAAAATCAGTTGGGATTTTATAATAAGAAATTTAACAGATTGTGGTTCTATTCAAAATAGTACACTGAAAAGCCAATATTTTTTTTTCGTAAATCAAAATTAATTTTGATAATATATATTACTACAGCTTAATATGTTTATTTCTGTTTTTTTCTCTATTTCTTAAAAAAATCAAATAATTTTTTAGATTCATAGTAAATATTATATTTTAAAAATGCAACACTTAAGCTTGAAAATTCTTTTTCACTTTTATATAAACTGTACATTTTAATTGAAACTAATAAAGATATCATCCGAATAACTCTGATCCAAATGAGAGATCCAGCACTGTAATTTATTTCGAAACGTTCTGAACTTGTTTTGAGGTACGTTGAATTGGGAATTTCCTAACAGAAATCAAACTAATACCGACCACTCAGAATATAAGTCGAACAACCCGATTTTGAAAGATACTTGAAAGATAATTATTTTGAAAGTTATAGAGATTTTTAATCTCAAAATCCTATACTCTACATGTAAAATCTCAGCCTCAAATCGCTGTCCTGTAAAATTTGCCTACAGCGAGTTATTCGTTTCTTATTCTGAGTGTTCGATGCCAAATGAATAAAAAAAACTTAATGAAAAATAAGTAATAAGGAAAAGGGAATGGGGAAGCCATCCTCTTTATTAAACTTATTCTATCGCAGGATTTTATATTAATGTTATTAATAAATTGACAAAATAACGTAAGTTGTTTTACAATTATAGCTAGTAATTGCAAAACAACTACTACTACTACAAAAAATTAGTTTTTATTTAAATGACTTAAGACAGACTGAATCTATGAAATTTTCCATTTTCGCTTTTCAGTTGACAAGTTTCATAATTGCATAAGAATGCCCATTAAGCAATTTGGTCATATTCTATTGAAAGTCCAGGGATATCTACACTGGTAAAAATAAAAGGATCAAATTGATCCAAATTTGATCCTTTTGAAAAGGATGGACCAAATTTCGAACCTGTAAAAGGATCAATTTGACGTTCTTTTTTACCAGTAGTGTACAGAAAAGAGTGTTGCACAGTACTTCGTGATCTTTCGTAGAAACAAAAATCCAGTTTTGTAGAGATAGAAGACATATGAACTTGCCGACTTATAGAGGGGGGGGAAGAGTTCACCGAAGATTGGAAGTTGATATTTCTTACCATTCGAACCCTAGACCGGTAACAAACTGATTTTTTACTACTCAAACTCCACAGAGAGAGCAATGTACATTTGTACATATAAACTCTCAATTTTAAGTTTTTTTTTTATTTTTTTCGTGTCTCTGCCCCCTCAGCGGTCGTATTTTGGTATGACATTGAAAATTTGAAGTTTCAAGTTTTTTTTTTCCTTTAAGGAATAATTCAACCCAGGAATCGTTAACATGCCTCTCATTTTCATCCACTCTGTTCCATCGCCTCCAAGACTATGTTTTTTGAGATTGCTCGAAAACCTATATCGTAGAAATTTCGGCAATAGGCGGTCATTTCGTCCATATACGAAAACACAATTGAATCATTCCTAATAATGGTTTTTCAAGGTTAAAGGCTAAAAATGCTCTATCTAGAAAGCATAATGTGTCCACCAAATTTGGTCATGTTGGAATCCCGGACAAACCAAAAACGATTCCAATCGATTTTGAACCGATTAAACACCGATAACTAATTTTTATCCGAAATTTAATTATATCAGTCTTAAGGTATTTTGGCCAATGTTTTGAGTGATTTATAAATCAGTTCAAATCTGTTGTAAACCGGTAATGAACCGGTTATGAATCGATAAATAATTTTTGTCTAAAATCAGTTCTATTACTTTTTAAACTATTTCGGGGGATTTTTTGAGTGAATTATGAATCGGTTGAAAATCAAATCGGTTGAGAACTGGAACACAATAAATGATGTAAAAGTATTGAGATATCGCAACAAAGTCACGAGTTCGAGCACTTTGCAAAAACTACTTAAAATATAATACACTGGTGGTATAAATTTATAATTCCACTCTATCAGTTTTAAAAGAATAACTCAACGGTTCAATTGTCTTATTAATGCGCTCTTACACTTTTAGAATTGTGCTATTTTAAAAGTGCTTCAATTAATTTTAATATAAACATTTATTTGAATAATTTATGAATTCTGGTGTGCGATATCCTTTTGAATTGCAATAAGCATAACATCTCCTTCAATTAATTCACAAAATGTTGCTAAATTATGAATAAATTCGCTATAAAATGCATAAAAATCAATTAACGAGAAAGTTTCAGGGTCGTCAAATAAACTTCTCGGATCATAATAACAAACTTTTGCCCCTGTTGATTGTTGGGATTCTTCTATCTTCTTGTCGATACAGGTCAAAGTCACTCTACTTGCTCTTCAAGCTCCTTTCGGGTGATTATGGAGGAGGTAGCATCTGATCATGCGATTTTTGCACTTTTCATCCAATAAATTTCCACCTGTGTATATTTCAATTGAGCCAATCAATAAATTGCCATCCTGACATAATGGCAGAAGTTTCTCATCCAACCGAGCAGATTCATCCACTTTTCAGTTGACTTTTACACTGTGACACCATCTGAAAAATTTTACAACTTTTGAACATGAAACAATCATAAGACTACCAAACTTTGGCAATATATATTTCTTTCGATGAAGCTTAAAGAAAATTTGTTTCACTTTTAATTGAATTCAATAGCTTTCAAACCTTACACAAATTTATATCACTCAATTTAACTTCTTTTTTTTAAATAATGTAAATCATCAAAAAAAAAGGATTCCCTAAAACCGTATTGCTCAAATATTCAAGGTGTTTTGCTAGAAGCCCGAAAGAGATGGACCTTTCAATTTGTAAACAAGATTTTCAAGTACTCAGGCTTATTTAAATGATAATTCAAGTGGGAATTCAAACACGTGTTCTAGAGAAACTTTCCCATCCATTTGAAGTTCGGCAAGTGCGAAAATTCTGTCAATTAGCATTCCATTAAACGCACGCGAATTTCCTACTATTGGAGGTAATCTCTAACCAAAGGTGGTGATGAAATCTTCGGGATTTAGCACATGACGTCTATATGTATACACAATTCCCTCTTTAATATTCATAATGCATTACTAGTGTATTTGGATGTGGTTTGCAGACAACCCAAGAATTCCAACATATAGCTACTACACCCCAAATATCCACCCCCAATGGAATAATCTTACGCGCATCTCATTAGTTATAATAGTTAGAGAATAGGTTATATAGAGAGGAGAGGGTATATACCAAGTGAATTGATCGTTGGTGCTCAGGCAATGTCTTCATCAAATACTCCAATTCAATAGTGCTGATATTTGCTCTTGTATGGTAACAATGAATAGGAATTGAGAACTGATGAGAATTGAATTAATTATGGACTAATCCTGTGACAATATTACGTATCATTCTTAATATTTTATGTCCACTTTTCCCTTTGTATTTCAGTACAAAATTTTTTTATTACTTAGTTTTATGTATAAAATAAAAATAAATAATTATTCAAATCTTTACCAAACCAATATCTTACAGTTACGCTATTACTGATCGAACTAAACTTAATTCGATTGATGTTAAATTTTATTTAACTATTTCTCGCTCTCGAAGGATCAAGGCTGTGTACATTTACAAGAAAAATAATTTCTGCGGTTTCTCTCTTGGTCCCCTTACCATCCTAATTCCAAACCACAAAAGATTACAAATTCTTAGACTTCGATGACCCCCATAAGTACAAAGGGGAGATATTTGACGGAGGTGGTGTACGTCATATGTCATTCTTTAAAGAGGTGAAAGTGAATGAACTTTTTTAAATAAACCCATGGTTTTGACATTTTTGTTAAATTAAATTGGTCGCTCTGGAAGATTTAATTCTCAATCGATTTTTTCAAATATTGATTTATATGAAAGATCTTGAAATTCTTAAGGCCGAATACGTCAGAGATAATCAGTAATGCATGGATTAAATATGAGTATACCATCATTATTTTCAACCGATTATCTCTATTGGAGTCACGCTCCCATTAGGGTGGAGTCTACACTTATGGATGTTATACACACTTATGGAGAACACAAAAATCTTAAGTTTTTACGTTAAACAGATTTCCAAAAATCAAAAAAATTATTAATTAAATCATAAACTAATAATTTTATAACTTTTCGAAATGTGTTTTACGTAAGAACGTAAGATTTTTGCACGCTGTCCATAAGTGTATGACATCCATAAGTGTAGACTCCACCCTACATCAAAATTATGAGCTCATGTTTGTCGATGCTCCGGAAGATGTTCGCGGTCATTTCTAAGGCGCTCCAAGGCAATATTCTGAAGTTGATTCAACCACCTTGTCTTAGGTCTGCCCCAAGATCGAGGTCTCCTCACAATGACTTGCATAGCTTTTCTAGGGAATCTTTTTCTATTCATTCGTTGAACATGTTACCATCGAAGTTGATCTCTCAACTCTTCGACTCTTATCTCCTCACAATTGGCTACATTACAACCGCCCGGAAATACCTGATCTCGATAGCTTGTACTCGCGATCTTACTTTTTCGGTAATTACGCAAATCTCATGACCATGGTGAGAATAGGAATGAACTCAGCTTTGCAAATCGATAATTTAACGGAAGCTTGATCGATTCTCGATGAAAGTTCTGCGTCTATCCTACCATCACTCTTGGATAACACCCCGAGATACTTGAACTACTTCGCCAGTTTTAATGAGACTCCACTAACATGTAGAGTGCATTGTACAGGCTGTCGAGAGATTACCATTACTTCCGACTTAACCATATATAAAGCTTCATGCCTGATTCGGCACAAATATTTACAAATCGGTCAAGAGCACGATGAGGCCCATCTTCGGAAAATCCGAAAAGAACCAAATCATCTGCACAGAGGAGATGGCTCACTCTGAAATTCTCAATACGAATCGCATTCTTCCCCCGACTGCGTTGTATAGGGGAGACCGGGGCAGCATTAGCCACATATAGTATTATATAGTGGTGTCTTATAGTTTGCCTTCGAAGGAATATTGAGGAAACCACTCTTTATTCTAAATATTGTACTTCCCTTTCTATTCATTGGAATATTTATCAGCCTCATACAAATATTTTTTGTACAAATTATACGCAATCAAAAAGTTCATTTGGTGGCTAATTCTACCCCCGTCTCCCCTAATGTTGTCCATAATATAGTATGAATCATAATGGTGATAGAATACAACCCTAACGTAGTCCAATACCCACCTGAGAGCCTTTCGACTTGAATCCGTACACGTCTGATGCAGTCTCTGTACAATGACTGAATGACTCCTACCAATTGCTCATTCACTTCGTACACTTGTAGTACATACAAAAATTATTCAAGTATCAGTACAATTTACTAAAATTAAACCAAAGATTAAAGATTTTCTAAATACCCTGCTCTTCATCAGTTTTCAACTTCAACTACTGCTTGTCCTATTCCTTCATCTTCAGGTGCCTCTCCAGTACCGGAATTTAATTTTATTAATGTCTCTCCACAGACAGTTTCTCTGCGATCATATCCTTAGATTTGTGGGTGCCGCGCGCTCCTCGTGCCCCACGTGAGCTTTCCTTTTTTTCTAAACTTTAAAACTTTCTAAACATATGAATTTATACTAATTGTATAGAGGACAGATTGTCCTATTGTTTACCAAAAAATTGAATATAGTTTTATGATTGAATTAAATCGATATTAATGATATTTATGCAGAGCACCTTCTTGGGAGCATTATCAACTCGCAAAGCTTCGAATGGTTTGCCGACTCTTTTTTGGAGCTTACGGCTTGGTTTCTAATCCTGATCAAGCCTGAGTTTTGGCTCAGAGCCAAACATTCTCACCACTTATATCACTAATAAAAAAGCAAATATTGTGGACGGAATAATTGACCTCTCTTTACTTTGGATTTTTAATTATTCACGACATTTTGAGGATCGACGTCCTCTGTATTACGTTAATTTGTAGGAAAAATCAACTTGAGGCGGGACAATATGCTGCTGCAGTAAACTTAATCACAATTTATTAACTTTAAGTTTACGATTATGTAGTGAACTGACACAAAAACATATTATCAAAGCGATAACTTACTTAGATAACTTACTTAGATATAAACTTACTTAATTTTTTATGAAAGCTGTTTAAAAAAAAATAAATAAAAAGAAATATAACCGGAAGCTGGAAGTCATTACATACATCACTTGGACATGCAATTCGGAGCACCATTTCTCTGTTCAATAAAAGTAGTAAATTATTAAAAAAAAAAAAAGCTTTTTAATGGAGACATATCAAGGTATTCTCAGTATGTTAAACTATAGTAAGATCGAAATTTACTTAGAAGAACCAAATATAGTATTTAAAACTTAAATTATAGTTGAGGATCAAGAGCAAAAACGCAGAAACATTTTAAACTAGTCCCCGGCGAATGGCCTTCAAAGTTGAAGCCAATTTCTTACTTTCACATACAAATGTGTATGGGAATTTTTCTGCACTCGTGATCGTTATGCTAAATATTTAAAAAGTGAGAAGTTTTTCCGTATTATAAGATACCTTTCCGTATGGAGGGATAAATATACTAAATTTTTGTTTAAATAAATTTTTTCCTTGGAGCACTTTGAGCTGAGTCCGAGATCAATTTAGGAATTGGCTTCAAATAGCTCCATATAAAAAGGGCGCCTATTTTAAACTTGCATATTCTTAACAAAAGTACATCACATGAACTCAGTTGCCTCGCCTTGGAGGCTGTTTTACGTTTGTCCGACGACGATGAAAAACGTCTTGAAGAGAAAAAGCGCAATATTTTCGCATCATCAGTGTAAACAATCACGACAAAATGAGGGGTAAGAACATAAATCCTGAATCTCCTGTGAGGAAAACTTCCAAGGAGGCGCGATCGGGTTGATTTTCATGTGTGAAGGCACAGAATGAAGGGAGAAAAAAAGCTGGGGCATACAGGGCTGAGGAATATGAATTGCGGTTTGGTTGCTCATTCTCGACGTGACTCTGCCATTTCGATTACCCACAAACATTTTCCCTTAGCCTTTTTTCCACTTTTCCACCTTCCAGCCCATCCTAAATCACCGCATTGATGGTTCTGCTCGACCGAATGATGGAGCATTGCTTGAAATCGCTGTTGTTCTTCCCCAGGAAAATCCCACCCAATAACATTTGAAAATTCTGCAGGAGGATTTTCGTATTCAGTTGATGTAGCATTTTGACAAATTATCCACTTTCCATGATTATGCAAGTCAAATGGAGAGAATGTGGGTGGCAGTCAGGACTATCTTCTTCGCAAAAAGAAAGCATTCATATCCTGGGTCTGAGAGAATCTTCAATTGTATCTTGGTACTTCTGCGAGATGAACTTTTCTCACTTAGAACTTTATAACGAGATGCTGTAAAGCTGTATTATTCTGTGAGACTATTTTTCACCCCTTTGTCTAACCCCAAAAACTTTTATGTTTGCTTAGAAATCATCCTTTCCCTGTGGTTTCTGAGAGATTATAGTGATTATTTTGAAGTGCTATATGAAATATTTACTAAGACTATTACTGTTTAAACCTCTTAAATCTTCGAAACGAATTTACCAAAAGGTATACACATTTACATTAACAATCATCTGTACCTAAATTTCTCTTTTAGAAGCTCTTTCACTAATTTTATTTGGGATTTTGATGTCAAAAGCTTTCCTGACCACAACAGACATAAAGAATTCAAAAATCTTTCACTATTTGTGATTCAGCTGAAGGTTACGATCAACTTTGTTTTGTAAATATATAAAACCCCACTGAGACTATTTATTCCCTTTCCACTCTTTTTATGTTATCGCTCTAAACATTTTTCAGGTCAAAAATATTTTGCGGTCGTTCATTTTTTTTTTTAAATTCAACTGGCGATTTTTGTATTTTTCCTCTTTTTGCTTTAACGACTATAGGCTTTAGAGATATTTTTCACATTGACATACTTTTTGTGCCTTTATTTCTCACTGATATGAAAAGAGAATTTTTTGTGAAAAAATATATTAATGTAACACAATATTGTTTGAAAACAGAATTGAACTTTATACCCTTAAATAATTTTGGGATTTATTTTCTGGTTTTAATTTCTCATCAAAGGACATCATACGGTAATGGAACCTGGACATTGAATTCTAAAAGTCTGTACTTTATTCAGAAAGCTACAACACTCAATAAGATTAATAATGACCTGTGACAAGCCCAGATAAGCTTATGGTAGCCAAGATTCTTTACAGACGACCTCGAAATGCGAGCAACTCGACGAACTTGTTATAATAGCTTTGACTTTTTCTATTAAATGGCGAAGTTTACAACTTTAATTAAAGACTTATTTAGACTATTTACAATACTTTATTATGCTCTAGACACACTTACGACTTAAGCCGAGAGACGACTTAGTGGAAAATTATAGAAATGTAGTTTAATCATTATTTCGAATATAATTACGCTAAGCCGTCTCTCGGCTAATCCTCAGGTCTGTGGAGGCCCTTAGACGCGATGTGACTTCAATAAGTGTGTTTATTAAACTGGCTTCAATATGCAAAACCTGATCTGAACAATATCATCCTATCCCTTTTATCTAATCAATGCATTAGATTAAGTGTAGTGCACTCAATGTACTACACTTGCATCTCGAAATACGTAAAAATTCGATTGTGAATTGAAGGAAACAGATTTGTTACCTCAAAAATTCAATTCGTAATCGAATTTTTAAGTATTACGAGATTGAAGGACCACGCGTTGCACGTATTTCGAGATCACCTGTAAAGAATATCAGCTACTACATCAAGCTTATCTGGACTTATCACTGGTCGCTTTCTTTTTTAAATTGTTTAAGTCGTTAGAGTACAGAAGACCGACAAAATAAAAAGACAATTCATTGAAATCGGTTAATAAAGGTTAGAGATTGAACTCGGTCATTTTTGTTATAGTAAGGGTCGTGGTTACAGTGGAGTGGAGTGGGGACGGACGAAATCCATCGTTAGTAAAAGTCTCGATCTCAGATATACACTAAAATTTCATAGAAATCGCTTCATAAACATCAAAGATGCAGACCGGTCAAGGTATTTCTGATTATAGCTCAGATCAGGGAACATCAAGGGTGGAGTACGGACCACAGTTGGAAAAGTCTCGACCTCAGCTACAACATATTAAAACTTAAAGCATAATCTAATTTTCGTAATATGTGATATCGCAGTTTCGAAAATAGATTTTTCGATTATTTGAACCTTCGTTGAAATTGGATTCATCTGCATCGGTGCCAAAAAAGTTGTAGTATTCCACGAAAACTTACAAAAACGTTAAAAATTTGCAAATTCTGACAAATAGAACCGGAGATATGGCCTATATGGAGATATAGCACCTCAGGTGGCTCAGGGATTCAGGTGGACTCAAATTTTTTTTTATCGAAAACTCTTAGGGCCAGCTATAACATACTGAAATTTGAGATCGATTGCTGCAATAGAGGGGCTTAGTTATTGAGAAAATAAAATTTGGGGGTGTTCCAAAATGACAGAAAGGTGGGGGTGTCTAGATCTAACATCACCTACTTCTCGCCACCCATCGACATTTCCTCTTTGACGAAAACCCGTTGTCGAGATCTCTCTCCGTTCTCTCTCCAGAAGCGCTTGCTCCGAACGGGATGGCACGGACGGGACGTCCACGAAAATCGATATCCAATCTGACGAGGTCGAATTTAACACAGAACCGCAAAAGCTAAGATTGTAAAGGACCTGAGCTGAAAGTTTATTTAAATTTTCCAATTGTGTTTCTTTATGCATAACTTGGAATTATTTCAGTAGATTACATTAGAAGAAACCTTTTAAATTAAAAAAAAACGATATTAAATAACATATTTTTCTGTTTTATTTTTCTAATAAAAATCTTTATGAATTTTCATCCTCCGTTATACAACTACTGCCGTATAAAAATTAGTTTTTCTCTCTTTTAATAGTTGCAGAAGAGTTTTTACCTTAAGCTTCCCGGCCCTTTTCTGATACACTTATTGTGTTTTATATTCTTGATACTCACCAATGAAATGTGGTACAGTTTATTAAATTTTACAGACTTGAGTGAATGGAAAAAATCCTCTGCTCTCTAGTATATGCATTGCAATGATGACAAAGATACATTCCATGAGCATATCATATAAAATTTATGAAAGAGGCAATAACAGAGTTGATACATTTACCCATATATGAAATGGAGCATTTGTGAAAAATGTTGAAAATATTACGCTAAAATTTCTCATAAATTAAGCTTTTATTGTCTTACTGTCTTTTCTCTTCTTCATATTAAAAACTTAGCTAGATTTTCAATCATATTCAAAATATTCCTGAATTATTCAAGGTCAAAGGATTCAAAGGTTCTAGATAGTTCATTTCTCAGCCTATCGAGATAAATTTGGAATCGTTAAAAAAGGTCTTAGAATCCCTGATAGGGGAACGTGCTCTCCCTTCGAACGTTCATGCCTTCGAATAATGTGAAATTCTTTTGTTTTTCGTAAGAAATTTACACTAAATTATCACGGAAATATTAACAATTAATGATAAGCCAACTAATATTTAATAGAAGTAAGTCTCTTAGGAAAACTAAAAGAAAATTCACATTATTCGAAGGCATGAACGTTCGAAGGGAGAGTACTTTCCTCTATGTCTATACTGGATCCAATAGATTCTGAATTTAACTAAAATTAAATTTAAAGTGCAGCATTTCACGAGCTCGAGTATTATGCAATGCCAGGACGCTTTGCACGTCTTATTCTCTTTCTTTTCTTCCCTGAATTAGCTACGACTTTTGGTTTAACTCCCAAGTCTAGATCTGTAGAGCACTTTAGGATGTTCTACAGAAGAGCAGAAGGATGTTCTCTGCGTCTTCCTTCTCTGGTGAGAATTTGTACGGTAGAAAATTGCTATCAATATATGAAATAGCCGGAAACAAATAATCATACGATTCACATTGGTAGCCAGGGTAGAAAATATGGTCAGAAAATCCCTTCTCTTCCGCCACATGAATTGTGTAAGGATGCTTCGACCATGAGAAATAAAAATTCTTGATCTCATATCTGCTCTGGCAAATCTTCTTTGGGACCAGAGAACGAGTGTATGGGTGAACGGTGATAATAAATAATAACCAGGTGATAACCACCCGATATGTGGGAGTTAAATATTTATATCGTGTAATGGTTTGGGTGGGTATTAAGGAGAAAAAGAGGCCCCGGATATAGAAGAGTTATTACGGTTTCCGCCCCAAAATGTATGACGAACATGGAAGTTTTCTTCTCAAGCATGAGTTGGTATATAATCACTTAGGCCATAAAGTTGAGCCGATTTATTGACTCTCTGACCTACTCCACAAAATGCATGAAAACCCTTTTGCACTAGTCCCCGCTGGAATTTTGCAATCCCCAAACTCCGCGCTTTTTTCTACCTCTGTCTGGCGTATTCCCTTTGAGCTATATATAATCTAAAAATTCCGTGACACCCGTGGAAAAGCCAAATATACAGATATTTTTTTTACTGTCGATTGACATTTTTATTGCAATTTGACATCAATATGGACAAAAGCGATATATCAATTCATATTTTTGGAATATGATTCAATTTGAAACTCTATTAGTGATACTTTTTTTAACAAAAATGCAGTGAAATGTCTTGCAAGAAAGAAAAATAAATTGTATTAAAATTTTAACAGAATTTTATTATGTTGAACATTTTTATTTCTATAGAAAAAATCTCCCACGTGAGGAAAGGTTTCTGTAAGTGATGCTTTTTAGCAAATAAAAGAGTGATAAGCGTAGATCAGTTCTCGTGATGGGATTTTTAAGATGAGCTAATTCGATTTTCTTTGAGATCTGATTTAACAGATGCCATGTAAAATATATTAAATTATTATAATAGAAAATAATCATAATATGACAGAAACTTATTGCTTATTATACCGTACAGAAGGTCTCGGGATTAAGAACATTATTGAAACTGAAAAAAACTGAGTAAACTTTCGATTAGTTGCGTAGAATAGTAGCACACACACATAAGATTCCCTTAGAAATGCTTAATATTTTCGGAGCTAATTATTATTTTTTTATAATATAATGTAAAAATAATGAAGTACTTTTTCACCTTGACTTATGGCCTCTACACGCTAGAGAAATTTTTGTCCATATTGAAGAGTTTTTCCTACACTAGCATAGGGAATTTGCTTAGATATGGACAAAAATTTCTCAAGTGTGTAGAGGCCATTACTCATTAAATTGTAATATTGAAAAATTTTACCTTGAAAGAAATGTAGATTATGGCATATTACAAAAATGGTTTAACAAACTAGCTCATAGTCGCGTTATATGTCATTTCCTAATCCTAATTTCCTTAATCCCAAACATTACAAACATTCCCAAACATTATTTTGTTATTTATGATTATTTAGATTAAGAAAATCAAATTCAACTGTAATTTCCACTTTTAATATACTAGCCGTACTCACTATGGCGCTGTTATCTTGTAATATCGTTATCTCGTTATCTCGTTATGTTCTCGTAATGTATTTTATAAATGAAAAATTATAACAAGATAACAGATTACGGAGATTACGAGATAACAACGCCATAGTGAGTACGGCTACTATCACAACGATCATAACGTAGACAACTTTAAGCCTTTGTTACACGGTAAAAAATCGAATTTATTTTTATTGTTCAAATCGATATTTAAAATTTAAACTATCTGTAATAGTATTCCACAAAAATTTCAGGAGCCTATTAGGTGAGTTTCAAGTATTTTCGAAAATACAGATATGAAAGTAAACGACCACTGATAGGATTTGCAAACGTTCGGGCACAAATAGAAAACTTAGAAGCGCAATTTTTTCTCTTCTCCTTCTTACGATTTTAACGTTAAACGGCGAATTGAAGGGAAAAATAAAAACTTATTGACCGTATGAAAAAAATAATGGTTCTATTCCAATGAAAAAATGAAAGGTGAAATCTTTTTTTTTATTTATTTATTTAAAAAATAAAACTACCTTTGAAACTGTGTGTCTCTTATAGAGGCATAATAACAGACATTATGCGTCCACCACCGTCTTAGCCTTGGTGACAAACTTACTCCGGAGCAAAACTGTGGAAATTTTTCTTCTCACATTGTATAAGCCAGAGAAAAGACAGTAGGGGAAAGTGACCATGCTTGATAACGTCCAACCTTGATAATAACTAATTTTTTCCTATGTTAATCAATAATTGTGACTTATGACAATATATTTTAATAGCTGGTCCTAAGCCTCACATTTCCTGATAAAATTAGGAGCGTAGCCCTTTGTTCCCAGTTTTAGGAAGCAAAAATAAAAAATAGACCCAAATCTGTAATTTCTATGGATGACATTTTATACGATTTTTCATAGTTAATATTATTTATCAAAAGAAATTCCTATTACAGGTCACTTAGGGTTCACCATGGTTAATATTTGTGGAAAAATCTTTTTCCTAAGAAAGACTTGTTTTGTGGGTGGTGGAAAATTAATAAATCCTGCTTATGTCCATGCTATATAATAAGAAAGAGCCGTGCTTGATAATTCACTATCATTATGTCAGATTCCTTCGTCTTCACACCTATTGTAATCATGCGATTTGATCGAATACTAGAATCTAGAAAGTAAAAACCATAAAGTCAATAAATCAAAAATAATCTCACACAATTATGCCGCAATTGAGTATTTATGGAACAAATTTGCAGTATTTTCACATAAGAATATTTTTTAAAGATTGCAAAAACCGATTACACAATGAAAGAATCACATCTCCCATAAGCTCCCACAGCTTATAACTGATTTTTGTGTACCTTTAACATAACCTCACTTTCATATTTTGTTTTTTTTTTCAAAAGAAGTAAGTTTATGAAGATTGTGAAACAATTTGTGATTCAGTTCAAAGTAAGGTGAGTTAATTATTTTATTCATTTTAGCGATAAAAATACAATACAATATATATTCAATTTATTTTCGCAGAAGATCCAGAAGATGGTGAAAATCAAAGTTAGAAGTGAGAAACGCAACAGTGTGGATGAAACAGTCAATGCAGACTATAATCTTCAGGAAATTTCCCAAAACAGAACGAGAACTGGGGACAGGACACTTCTGCATCTGCAGCATTTGGAATCTTGATCTTCCGGAAAGTCAGCAGTGAACTTTGAGTTCAATGGTTTCCGGAAGTGGAGGGCAATATCACATCTTACTCAATAAAAACTGCTTAAGATGCTTAACTGCCCCTGAGGTTTTCTCAAAATCTGTACTGATGGTCCTGTTCATCCGATAAAGCTTCAATCCTGAGCCAAATCCCTAATTCTGCTACTGTGTAGATTGGATATCTTCAGGGAGTTGTGCGGTCCTCCAAAGAAATTTTTAGAGGATATCAGGCTTCACAGGGCAACGGTGGAAGTTAGGTGGTCTTCCTCTTCACATTTCTTCAATCACTTATTAACTTAAATACTCATTAAACATTGGAAAATAGATTTTTTTAGCGAAATAATCACCAGATGTTTCATTTTTGTTTGTGTCAATTGACATAACCTTAAACTTTCGTGTTCATATTTTAGGAAAATGGTTTCATTTTTGTTGTGAAAATACGTCCTAGAAAAATTGCTTAAAAGCGATTCTTTATTATCTTATCCCTTGTGCAAACAAATTAATCAGGTAGATTAGAGTTCTGTCCAAATATTAATGTGTCATTTTTTGTGTCCGGTGTAATATTTACGGCGGAAAATGGGCTGATATAGGTAGGGAAAATCTCAATACAGGTAGGCATATGGTCCAACCCTTATAATAATCGCCACTGTATTTTCATTTTCCTTCTGGGGAAATTAGAAGGATTTCCAGGAATTACTTCAGGTGGGATTATGGACCTAATAAGTGTGACATTTTTTTGTCGTAGTGGAAAAAACGCTGCGATTTATGTGGTAGTCAGAAAAAAAATCCAAAACTCGGACATCATTTTACAGTATCAAGCATGGTCACTTTCCCCTACAATATAATAAAAGAGTAAAAGTATGATAAAGCTAAAGGCAAAGAAAAGAAAGGCAGTCTAGGTATTACAAAAACTTGGATCAATATTATTCAGCGTTCTTGCAGATTTTCTAATGAAATCAGTCGTGGTAAGTCGGCGACAGCTGCAACTCAGCATTAACTGAGATGATTAAATGGGTATCAAATTAAATTCAATTGAAAAATTAATGGAGAACTTATACCTATCAAAGCCTTTATACGGGCTTCATCTTAGCCATATGGCTTAACTTCCCTAATTTTTTATAGTCATTTTTTGATTTTTTTTTTTTATTTTGATAAAGGATTGAGTACATATTAGGAGTAAATTATCCATTAGATTTTGAAAATCCAATAAGATGTTATTTAGAATTTTAATACCTTAGGGAACTGGGCAAACACCTCTAGTCTGAAGACCACTTTAGCGAAATATGGGTAGGACAAAGTACTCTCCCTTCGAACGTTCATGCCTTCGAATAATGTGAATTTTCTTCAATTTTTCGTAAGATGCTTGCACATTTCTATTAAATATTAGTTAATTACCATCAATTTATTTATAATTATGTAAAAATTATGTGTAACGGCGTTATCACACTTGCACATTAAAATTTTAATGTGATTCACATTAATTGTCGCTTGTGAGCGTCCAAATATGTTATTTGTGTCTTTGAGTCACTTAATATTTGGGGTTTTTCTATTTTTTGATAAAATAGTGGACTTGGCCTGCAAAAATAAGTTTAAATTTACCTAAAGCATTAATATTTTTCACATTAAAAAATAAAAGAGAAAATCGCATTAATTTTTCGCATTAATGCTATAAATCAATTTATGTCAAATTTTGCGGGCCAAGTCTACCTTTTTACCAACAAATAGATCAAATTTTGAATATAAAATGATTCAAACACACAAATTACACATTTGGACTCTCACCAGCGACAATTAATGTGAATCATATTAAAGTGTTAATGTGCAAGTGTGATAACTTCAGTAAGTCTCTTAAGAAAAGCAGAAGAAATTCACATTATTCGAAGGCATGAACGTTCGGAGGGAGGGTACTTTCCCCTACAATACACTTCGACATTTACTAAAGAACTCTAGAATTGCTGAAAATTTGTATCGTAATGCAATTCAATCCTACTCGATTCTGTATAAAATGCAATAACATAATTTATTATAGGAAAATTTCATTAAATAGGGAAATATAGTCAGTATTTGAATATCGCCAGCCCTCGGATATTGCAATTTTTCAAAATTATTGCAACGCCAAATAATTTTGAAACAGTATTTATATAAAATTGTGAATTAGGCACTTTGGTTCTTTAATTAAATAATATGACTGTGATGCATGAATTTCTGTGCATTTTTACCATGTAAAAAAATTTTCACCTTTGAATGACTAAGATTAAAAAAAAATCATATTCAATAGGAATTTACAATCATGAAAAGTGTAAGGGGCCTCACTATGATTTATAAAAATATGAGTCAAAATTTATTTTGCGAAATGCCTTGCCTACGGATAATAAAATGACGAAATCTGATCATTGCTATTGGTAAATTGTCTAGTTTACGATGCACTTTGATAATGAAATTTTGGATTGTGTGAAAAACAAAAGTAGATGGAAAGAAATATGCGGTCATAGAGAAACATATTTTATACCCCGGGTTTGTAATTTTAATAATTTATATCAGCGACTCTGCTCATCGGGCTCTCTGCGGAGCTCAGCTCTTGTCCATCAACCCCCTATTTATTGTTATGATGCTCAAGTGAGAGAATGTTGTATGGGGAGACCAAAGACATGAAGGGGTGTAAAATTGTGCAGAACGGAACTATAAATTTTTATACTTTGCACAACTAAACTATACGACCTCACGGATGACTGACTACATTACTACATCGTCGTGGCATTGTGTGGCAGGAAAAATTTATTTGACGAGGAGTATCCACTGGAGTTGCAGTTTTGCTGACGGTCCCATTTTCTGCACAAAATTTCCATTTCGACTCCACCACTAATAACACCACCGGGATAGAAAAGAATAAATTGTAATTCCATACCATTTTAAAATTAAAGTCATAATTTTCCTTGCTACTTCAACAAAACTTAGGGATGAAATCACAACACAAGTCTGACACATTTTGTAATGAGATTTATGCAATTTGGGTTTGTGCAAAACAGAAAAAAAGGAAGGAAAAAAATCTGGTTAGGATGCAGGCTCATGTCACGTATTTTGCAATTAACAAAACTGGCCTAGAGTACATATAATCAACTTCAGATTAATAAAACCATGTTTGTGCTTTGCATCGTTTAAATTCAAAGTCATGCTCTTTAGTGCGATGTAAGTTGTATGGCAATGATATGGTTATAGAAACTATTTTTCGAGAAAGCTCTCCTGATATTCCTATAAAATTTGTCATTATGGCATTGCCAGACTGTTACAGGATTCCCTTACTGGAAAGAAAATGAAGAAAGATATCGGCAAGCGGTTTTCGGTAAAGGTTTAATGGCGTTAAGTTGCTAGAAGTACATAATGTCAGGTACAACTTCCCAACCCCTTCCCCCATTTTGAAAAGATTTTGAAACACCTCCAAATTTTCTTTTCTCAATTACTCAAGCCCCTATGGCATTGATCGGACTCTTTCGCTTTAAAAAACTTAAGCCCCTCCTTGCCCTCTATAGCTCGAGCTATGTATATATGTGGTCAAAATTTAATTTTCAAATGGAAATTGGTTCCAATTTTCAGAATTTTAACATCTTGGGTGACTTGGGAGGTTCTCGTTAAGGGCAGAATCCTATTAACAGGAAAATGCTCACCGTATTTCGTTAATTTACTCATTTTTATTGCAATTTTTACGCTAATTCTTGATTACCGTATTACCTTATCTCATACTCGGTGGCACTACGTGAAAATAATATAAGAAAATTTAAGAAATAAAACGAAAATGCGATAAACGGTGAGCAAAAAAACTGTACGATTAATTTCTCTTACAGTTTTTTTTTGCTCACCGTTTATCGAATTTTCGTTTTATTTCTTCAATTTCCTTATATTATTTGCATCTAGTGCCACCGAGTATGAGATAGGGTAATACGGTAATAAAAAAATTTGCGTAAGAATTGCAATGAAAATGCGTAAATTAACGAAATACGGTTAGGCTACGGCGAGAATTTTATTGTCAATGTGATTCTGCCATAAATCCTAACAATTCTTGCAAACACCCCAACTTCATATTTATCATAATCGAAGAGTCGAGTTTAGTTATACTTAAAGCTAAATGGAATAAATAGCTTTAATGCTGGAAAATTATAATAACATAATCAGAATTCAAATACGAGCAAGTCAAACGATCTACCCACGCCAATGGCAAGTTGCCTGAAATTTGAAGCCACTTTCTCATACTTCGATTTAAATTTATGGGCTCTTGTAGTTCCTATTCCCAAAGTTACTAATCCCAAATCTCCTTCTGACTTCAGGCCCATCAGCCTTCTTCCTGTACTATCAAAGGCCTTTGAGTTTCTTCTTCATGAGCAGATCTCGCAATATTTAGATGAAAACAGGCTCCTCTGTGATTTCCAGTCAGGCTTTCGAAAGGGCCATAGTACTACAACTGCTCTTCTGAGAGTTACTCATGACATTGCGTCCTCGATAGATCGAAATCGCTTCGTGATTCTTGTTCTGCTGGACTTCACTAAGGCCTTTGATAGCCTTCCTCACAATCTCCTTTGCTATAAGTTATGTTCTCTTTTTAAGTTTTCTTCCTCTGCAGTGGCCCTTATTCAATCTTACTTCACTGGTAGGTCTCTTATCGTGAAGTATTGTGAGAATAGTTCCTCACCGTCTTTCTTAAATAAGGGCATTGGTCAAGGCTCAATACTTGGCCCACTGCTCTTCTCCCTCTTCATCAATGACCTACCCTCAGTATTACAGAATTGCTCTTTTCATCTTTACGCAGATGACCTTCAAATCTATGTTGAGGGTGAGCCCTCCAATTCCCTTCAGGCTTTTCGACTTATGAATATTAATCTTTCCAGAATTGAGCACTGGGCTTTATCAAATGGGTTGATTTTGAATCCTAAAAAGTCTCAAGCTATTGTAATTTCTAAAAAAGGAGTTTCCCTTGATTTCTATCCATTGCACCTTTACGGTGAAATTATTCCTTTTTCTGATCAGGTCAAAAACCTGGGCATAATCTTCAATGCAACTCTCTCATGGTCTGATCAGGCCATCTCTATTTGCCGAAAGGTCAATTATTCTCTGTATACCCTCAGACGCTTCCGGGACATCACGCCCTATAACACTCGTTTGATCCTCGCGCGAGCGCTTCTTCTTCCTTTTTTTAATTACGGAGCAGAGCTGTTTTTTGCGGCGGATAGTGACACAATTCGTCGCCTGACGGTTTCCTTTAATGATTGTGTCAGGTATATTTGCGGCATAAGTCGCCGAGATCACATCACTCCATATAGAAACGTTTTCATTGGATGTGATTTAACATCCCTTTTGAAAATGAGAACTGTACTGTTCCTGTTTCATCTGTTGATTTCTGAATGTCCCGAGTACCTGTCGAGTCTTCTGGTTAGGGGGGGCTCAGCCAGGGTTCGGGGACTGTTGGTGCCTAAAGTGAACGGTGAATGTCTTTACAGGACTCTGTTCGTTAAGGGCGTCACTTTTTTTAATAGTGTCCCGAATGACAAGCGCTCTTCTGCAGCTGCCATTCGAAACTTTTTTCAAGTTGAAGCCTGAGAAGCTTAGGAATTTTTCTTTACTTTTTTTCTTTACTTTTTTTTATCTTTTTATTTGTACTTAAATTTAAACTTCTGAATTTATTAACTTCTTCTCTTTTTAATAATTTCTTTATCTCATTTTTTTTTCTTTTTTTTCTTTCACAATTGTAAAAGGGTTGACCCTATTTTTGTGAATAAATAAATTATTAATTATTAATTATTATTTATATGAGAATTTTTTTCCACTCACGACCATTACACTAAATAACAAAAAAGTGAGAAGCTTTTCTGTATTATAAGATACCTTTCCGTATGGAGGGATAAATATACTAAATTTTTGTTTAAATAAATTTTTTCCTCGGAGCACTGTAAACTGAGTCCGAGATCAATTTAGGAATTGGCTTCAAATAGCTCCATATAAAAAAAAAACTTGCCACATGCTTGGATCTACCACTTGATCCATGTATTGCTTATTTTTAAATATTATAGTACTGTTGATTTTAATTATTTCAAAAGATTTATATGACTTCTTAAATAAACGCGAAAATACTAGTAATAAGATAATAATTTTTAATTGCAATTTAAGCACTTACGACTGAATATACACTGATATGTGCGATATACTGAAACTTCAGAATGGCGTCAACTATGCATTTGTAGATTTGCACCGTATAATCGCTTTGATGAAATTTCTATAATCCTCATCACGAATGAAAATGGATATTTTGTCTGGTGAAAAAGAGAGAAAATCATGCGGAAAATTAAGTGTGAAAATTGCCATAGAACGAGACGAATGCCTCATGAATTTCCCTTAGGTTAATCCGCACCACAAACACATTCTCTTGCACTGCAGCCATATCGTACATAGTTTGTGGAATCAATCTCAAAAGCTTCATGTATCATTTCGCGCGTACGACTGTTGAGCTTTTGGGAGTGAGTTTAGAAGACACGCTTTTGTGGGGACGCCCGGTTGTTGTGGATTGGAAAGCAATCTTCTCGTTATTCAGTTGAATCACGTAGAATGGAGGGTCAGCCTAAATGAGAATGTTACACAATCTTTTATCCACACCCATTGAGCAGCCGCTGGAGTGGTCAGGTTGGGTGAAAGAATGAACAAATATTGCGTTATTGTGGGATATTTCATCCCCAATATACTCTAGGGACCAACAGAAAATGAGATAGAAGGAGAGAGAGAGAGAGGGGGGGAGGTCGGGGAATGAAGCTTCCCCTAAACTTGAGGGATTGGGAAAACTTTTGCAAACACTCTGTGGACTATGCTTCTGATACAATATTTTGAGTTACTGAAGTCAATTAAAATTTCAGCACTGCCTGAGGAAGGACCTCGCATCACGGGTGGACGACCACGATACCAAATTGGGGACATCGTGCGTGTCAATTGCACATCGGGTCGCTCTAAGCCGGCAGCCCATTTGAACTGGTTTATCAACGGCCATCAGGCAGACCACTCGTTTATGCGGAAATACGATAACATTGTCACTGGCCGCGAGGGACTGGAGACGTCGATACTGGGACTGGAGTTTCGTGTCCGAGTTAAGCATTTCCGCAGTGGAGACATGAAGCTGAAAGTGAGTCCATTCTATCTTCTAATCATTACATTTGTTCTCCCATACTCCTCGTCACAATTTCTGACCCATTCAACAAGAACATTTGACCCCTCACGTGCAGTATTGTTTTCCGGGACAAAAAAAACCTACTAACATGGGCTTAAATTGCCCCCGGCATTCAAAAAAATATATTTTCGCTATATACTCATTTTGTTCCTGGGTATATACATAGAAAAAAAATCAATTCTACTATGTAATTTTTGTACGACTGTGAGAATGTATTTCACAAAAGTAATTTAAACAAAGGATTTTTATAACATATCGGGGTTTTTATAACTAATGGGGTCGCAGGGTTAACACACCAAGTTTAGACCTATACACCTCCTTATTCATAAGCATCTCAAGAAGCTTTTTCGGGATCGATCTTGAGCCATTGCAGGAGTAGATCCTATTTACATAAATGCAACAAAGCCAAGGCAGAGTATTAAATAACTTTAGAACTTAGAAGCGAGCGATATGTGCAAAACAAAGAAAATTCTATGTTTCAACTTATAAGAGAGCAATGTCTGAGCTTTCCTGATTTGTAGTTGGTCATCTGCAGCAATTAGCAACAAGAAAAATAATCATAATCTGTTCTTCAGATTTTAATCGGGCCCAAAATTTAGTTCAATTCCCGAAGATCTTGAATTTATAAAAATCAATTCCTTTTTTTTCCAAAACCTGATTAGTCAATTACTCTTAATTACAATTCGAAATCAATGATTTAGCCAAAAAAAAATTTCGGTTAAGAAATAAGAACAGATGTTAATGCATAACCCTTAGGGCCCAAAGGCTAAGATACACTGGTAAAAATAAAAGTCACCGATAATCCTTTGAAAGGGTCACTATTTTGACACCTATTTATCTCCGGAATAAACGAATAAAAACAATGAAAAAGTCATCTTTGGTGTTCGCTCAGATGAGAGAAATGCTATAAGAGTAATAAATTTACGATGAAACATAATATGGTGATAAATACGCATACAAAATTTCAAAAGATAGAACTGAACCTTTCAAAGGATCAAATATGATCCATTTTTTCGGAAAAGGATCAATTCGACCCTTTAATTTTTACTAGGGTACACTAAAGCTGATGTTCGAGAATATTTATCCTGTAAAATTTAAAAGTAAAGATTTATTATGAAAGTGATTGAACAGACTTCTGTTCGCTTGGTACGTAATCCCAATAAATTTTGTGTTTTTGCACAGAGAACAACAATCAGAACCAGTATTTCCCAACCAACAAATTTAACCCAAATAGAAAGAGGAAAAAAATTCCTGCCTCCACCCAGGCTTGAACTGGGGACCTTTCGCTATCTAGGCGAATACTCTACCAACTGAGCTATGGGGGCACTGGCTCTGATTGTCTTTGCCACTGATCTCAACCAATTGCCATGTGCACTTCAACTCGTTTTCGACTCATTCCACAAGTCTTGCGAACGGTGTCATGCGTGCAATTGTACCAGCAGCCCATGTTATCCATGGAGAATTAATTTATTAAAGATAATATAAATATAATTTATTAAAGATAATATAATTTATTAAAGATTTATCACAGAATGCCATACGCTGGCTTAGAATGATCAATTAGAAGTCTAATTCTTTTTACTTTTAAATTTTGTAAGCTAAATATTTTCGAGGTCAGCTTTAGTCTATTTGGACTTTTAGGTCCGAAGCTTGTATAACACAGATTGCCAAATAAGTTTAGCCCCACTTCCAGAGGTCCCTCATTTCTAAGCCGCATAGAAACCACGGAATTCTAAGACTTAAATCAATTTTCCCATTCTAATAGCCTCGGCAAACCTTTTAGATCAGGAAAATTTCATGAAGTAGAAATTGACATCCCTTTTTTCTCAAAAGTGTTCCGTACTTTTGTACCATTCTTTGGCACTCTTCTTCTTCTTATGAATATCTCAACAAATTCAAATTTATACAATCAAACTTCAGTTCAAAAAAGTAAGATAGACGTATTCAAAACGTTTCAGAAAAAAGGATAGGTAATTTTGATTTCATAAAATTGGGCTGATTAAAAAGGTGTAACAGAGGTATAATTTTATAAGTCTCAAAAAAATGTTCTGCCTGTTATGTCAGTAGAAGGGTTAAGCAATATCTAAAGGGTATACGGGAGATAAACCTCTTAACTCTACCATTTGATGTTTAAGTCTGAATAACCTATGATCTCCTATATTCCTTTTTGGTATAATTTAGCACGATTCCTATAGAAATCTAGTTTTTATGGACATGCAATTAAATTCAGAAGATAAATAATAAAAGTTTTTAGATTTTGTTTAAAAGCGTCTGCACACTTAAGAGCAATTCTTGTAAAAACACGTTTTTTAACGCAAATTACCCCTATTATTGCAGATAGAAACGTCAATTTTTTTAAATCAATTTTGACGAATACTATTTCCAATGTGTAAAAGCCATAATGAAGGGGTTCTCCAAGTTGAGAATATCGACATGTTTTTATTCAAAATGTATAAAATTCCTACAATTCATACAATAACTCGACAGATTCTGATAAAATTTCTAATGGAAATAGAGTCCTTATAAAGAAATAGAATTCAGAATTTACTTTCCGCACGCAGCCAAAGATAGCACTAAAGTCACCTTAAGATCAATCAGTGATCGACAATCAATTATTCCTATTCAGCTGTATACGACAACGCTTAAATTCGTGGAATTCAAACAATGGACAAAGAAATCAATAGTAAGATATTTTGGAATCACAGAATACCGAGATGAACAATTTTAACCATTTAAAGACGATAGTGATACCGGTGACCCAAAGAAATTTTTGCAAGATATCCAAAGTTATGTTTTCTTTTAAACAGTCAGAAATCTCTCTTTACTTTGGTTCACCGGTGACCCACTTGCCCTTGAAGGGTTAAAGAGTCATATCGTCAGAATACCAACATATACATTTTCGATCTTGGTTAGCCCTTGCGACGTCAGATTTTCGGCTTATCCTCAGGACTACGAAGTCCTTTTAGATATTTCCCTGCATGTTTTTTTTTTAAATTCGTCAAATATAAAAGCTTTGTTTTAACGTTATAATAAGTTTAGATCTTAACAACAATGGTCAAAGTCATCAAAGAAATGATCGCGCGAACGTCCTAAAGGGGTGTGGAAGAGTTTCAAAATTCAAAGGAATCATTCTTATTTTGAATGTATGCTAAGTACAATTATTCATTGCAGTGTTTGGCGACAATTGAGGACGTTTACTGGAGGACAAATGAGGAGAGTGTCGAGGGAGACAAGCCACAGAAGGCGCCGGTGCTGGAATCCAGGGAGACGGTACCGCCCAGCAATTCTCGCGCTGATCGTGTCCAAGGTATGCGCAATGGGTATCAATGGCACCGCGACAGTGTGTGACTCTGAATAAATTGAGTGACAACAAATTGAAATTCATCCACCTCAGCGTATGGAACCTTTTTTTTCCATCATTCGATATACGGTTGCACATGCCATGGAATAAATCGTACCCAAATTCACCCTAATCTCTGTCCACTCGATTCCATATATTTGAACGATACATCTCACCAATGGAATCCTAAATCACTCTTTTGCAAACATTATTGAACTTTCTAAACGAGAAACGCGGGATTTCAGGAAATACTCCTATCACATTCGCGAGAATTTAGGAGTTTGAAAAGAGAGATACCATATCCCATTTGAATATGTAAATAGAGTAAATATTCACTCTTTTCTTGAAAGGTGGATTTCGTGATGGAAAAGATTTTTAAAAGTTCAATTCTATCAAGTTTCCACAAATATTTGGAGCTTGGGTGTTGACAAAATGAGTAAATTTTCCATTTGTTGTCACAAAGTTTGAAAATATATACCCAAATATGGGTCCTCACAAATCTTTCTGTTTTATAAATACATAAATACGTATAACAAACTCACAGTTGTAGTGATCGCGGTATAAAACCATATTAAACAATTTTATGAAAAAAACAAGGAACAAACTCTTCCTTACAATTTTGCTAAGCCGTAAATTTTTATTCAGTTTCTGTTTTTTCGTCAAGGAAAGCAAAAATATTAGTAAACAAAATTTCATTACTAATTATAGGAAAGCTCAGAAAAACTTAAAGGAAACACTAAAAAAATGAAATTATGGATTTTTAGGGTATTTCGCCATATTATTCAACCTATCTGGTTTAGCTATTAATCAGTAATTGACCGATAATATCCGGACGAACAATTGCACTGTGGGCACTGTGTAACAAAACGAACCTGTGAGGTCATTTACACCGCCGGATTGGATTGAGATTAAATCGTCCCAAAATCGGTTCTTGGGACAACTCAGTAAAAATTTAATACGACAGTCTAAATGATCTTAATGAAATCGTTTAGATTACTGCCTTAGATTAAGACTTAATTATCCGAAATCCGATTTTGGAGCAGTTCAATTCCAATCTAATGCGGCGGTGTAAATAGCCTCTATGACGAGAGTAATAAAACTTAAAAGGTTTCGTGGGTTAAAAACACTGGAAAATTCCATATTTTTTCTAAATTTTTTCAAGATTCATTTCTTAAGGTATACGCATATATTTTCTGAACTTCATAGAAATCTTAAGGGGTTACATGGGTCTCTCAGGTCAAAAAATAGGCCTTCTTCTAATAATAATTTATTGTGTCGAAAATATTTTAGAAATTCCAACTTTTGGGATATGAAAGAGCAACTTTAGAACAAAATTTAAAAAAAAAAAATTGAAAAATTTTGAAAATCCGACCGTTGGTAGCTGATTTTCGGAACCATTCCTCAAAAAATAGACCTTGCGGTGGGCAGGATTTCTCCCAGTAGGTTCATCTGAAATCAAAAAAACCGAATATACTCTGTTAGAGGATTAGTTGGATCCCTGGATGAACGAAGGATTTTTGAAAAAAAAGCAAAATTTGGATTTTTCGCAAAAGTTTTTGTAAAAAAGTATCAATTTTACCCTATTTTTCAACACACTTTGTATTGTAAAAATGGTTCTGATTAAAGGAAGTGCAAATTCTTTGTTCAAACACTAGATAATACTTCTCAAAATAATTATGCAAAATTTCAGAAAGATCGGTTTAGTAGATTCTTAGTAATCTTGACTACCGCATTGTAAAACGGTGTTTTGAGAAAAACGCGTGTTTCTAGTTTCTATCTCGGAGAGTTTTACTCCGATTGACTTGAAATTTTCAGAAAATATTTTTCAAATGTTATACTATAAAATAAAAAAATTAAAAAAAAAATGATTTTTTTTGACCTGAGATACAGATGTAACCCCTTAAAAATACAGCCGTTGGGACCTGATCTTCGTAGACCTTTTCTGAAAAAAGCATAGTTTTCGGTGAATAAGATTTCTCAGAGTATATTTATCTGACGTCAAAAAACCAATATTTCCTGTTAGATGAGAAGTTATACTCGTACTTAAACGGTACATTTTTTAATGAAATTTAGATGTTTGGCAGAATTTTCTACAAAAAAAATATTCGGCGTATCTTATACCACGTTTTCCCTTGTAAAATAAGTTAATATCAAGATAAAAAATAATTCTAAGGTTCAAGTACGAGTTTAATTCCAACTAATAAGAAGACGTCAGATAAATATATTCTGAGACATCTTGTCCACGGAAAGTCTTTTTTTTTTGAAAACCCGTCTCCAAAAATCAGATCCCAACGACTGAATTTTTAAAATTTTGAAATGAAAATTTCAGAAATTATAGTAAAAATGTTGTTATGCTTAAAAGCTGGAATTAAATATTTTTTCTATAATGTTGAAAACAAGATGTAAAGAAAATATGCTGTTTTCTAATCAGCGGGACCTACGTAACCTTTTCGAAAAATGTGCTTTCCAAGCAACTTACCAATAGCAGTCTATGGCAAGAAAAGGTAGAATAGGCAGAAAAGGCGAACTGTAGACGAAATTAAATTAAGTGCAGTTTTTTGCTATTTTAACACCGCGCCTTCTGTTATTTTTTACCCCGATTAAGCATAACAATGCTTGATTAAAATAATTTCTGTCGGAAAAACTTTTCGGAGAATATTCACCCTTTAACGACGATTGGATCTCCCGTAACCCATAGAGAAAACAATTTTTCCTGTCAACCTAAAACAATTTCATTCTAATGTTTGTGAGTAATCGCTAAATAGGAAGTTGTCGGAATCTAGGATATTTTTTGCAAATCTCGAATTACTTGATATGTAGTAAATATTTAAGCTCCAAAGTGACGAATTTTCAAACTACCACATTGATGAATGATTTTTATTATATTTTTATATTTTTAATTTTTTTAAGCAAAACTTCTTGATACTATAAACTACAATAACAATACATAATATTTTTCATAAGAAAGAAAATTATCATTCAATGATATTGTCAGAAAAAAATATTTTAATTTTTGGGCTTTTTTTGTCCCTATCGTTCACAGGGACAAAAAATGTACCGATCAGACTGTTGGACTTCCCAAGGTTAGGAAATGTAAGACAGTCCACAAATTTTGTTTATCGGTTTAATTTTTATTGTTGATTTTCGTTCCTTATAAAGAGTCTCGTCTTCAAAGGATTAAAACAGGGGATGAATTCATGGTCAGCATATTATCTAAAATATTCAGAAAACACAAGTGCGAAGATTTATTTTTTTAAAAAAATGTAAAAATTGGTATCTTAAAATGCTTAAACTGAATTTACACGAATTATTGGTTTTATTAAATAAAATATATTAGACATTTTGAACCTATGCAATTTTAATAATGCTTAATCTTATAACTAAGGTGCCCATCAAGCTTAATAAAAAGTGAAGCAATTTTTCACTGTTCCTGTAAATTTTTAGCAGATAGGGTAAGTGTGCTAAATTCCGACCAGCTTGCAATTTCGGCCACCTTTTCTGTTCCTCGAATTTCCATGAACTTTTCGATTTTACGTACTTTAGAGATTATACAATGCAAAAGAATAACAAAAAATGTAGCTTCGACAAATGAGATGACGTAAAAAAGATATTGGAAGAATTCCCGAAGGGCAAGGAAATATGAGAATGAAAGTGGCCGAAATAGGGCACCAAAGATATGTCTATATTAGGTGAGATTCTTAACAAAATCTCACCTACTATAATCCTAACAAAATTTCATGTCGTCCGATCGACCTCAAATTTGGCCAAAATGTGTTTCGCCACTTCCTGATTCCGAATATATATGTGGCTGAGTTACGGTCCCGGCCGGCCGGCCGGCCGGCCGCTCTTTGGAGCTTAATAGCTCCTAAACTAAAAAAGATATCGACTTGCGGTTTTCGGCAAAGGTTATATATCGGGTGAAAATTGCAACTTGGTGCATATACCCCCCACCCCCCACCCCTCCTTCCACCATTTTGAAGACCCCCCTTTTTTTGTTTTCTCAATAGCTCCGCCCCTATGGCATTCAGCGGACTCAAATTTTAGTACGTTATAGCTGGGCCTTAGAGCTTTCCATCAATACCAAACTTAAGGTCCCCCGACCCCCCTGACCCGAGCTATAAGGGTCCAAAAAAAATTTCTTAAAATGGCCATAACTCCGGTTCTAATTGTCAGAATTTAAAAAGTGAGGGCTTTTTGGAAAGCTCTCGTGAAATGCCACTTCCCCTTCTAACATCGTAAGTTCATAAAACCACCGCTAGGGGCGCTTTTTTTAAAAAGAAAATTTTTAAATCTTAAAAGTTAAATAACTCAAAAATTCCATTGTGCATCGGGCTGAAAATTTAGTATGTTGTAGCTGTTGGTTATACCTATCAAACAAAAAAAACCTTAAGTCGATCCATAACCCCTGACCCGAGCTATAAGGGGTCAAAGTTCGAACATTGACCGGCCTCTATCTCCGGTTCTAATTAACATAGCGACCTAAATTTTACCTTTTTGGTTTCGTCTCGATGAGCACTTTCAGATGGAAGTTCAAAAAGTCACCACAGGTGGCGCTGTGATAGCGTCAAAATTCATCGAAATTCAAAGTCACTTTTCTCAAAAACGGCATTGTGCAAGTTAATGAAATTTTAGTATGTTGTAGTCCAGTCTAGGACGTTTCCAAAATGGTGCGTATGCGCGCTGTGGTTAAAACAGAACCGGAGATATGAGGGGTCAAAGTTCACAAAATTCAAAAAATCATATCTCCGGTTCTATGTGACCGATTTTGATGAGTGAGGGCTTAAACGAAAGATCTCACCAAATGCTACAACTTTCTAGAATATTTCAACTTCGTGGGACCAACACCACGGGCGCCACAGTCGAAAAACCAATTTCAATATCACATAACCTCAATTATCTCGACTGTCGCTAAACCGATTTTGATGATTACTTCGACACAATTGTAGAACACATTTGTCTCTACATTTCGTCCATACATCATTTTCCGCTCAGACTACGCTATCACTCCGATTTTGCCGTTTAAGTGTGAAAAAAAATGATTTTTCCCATAAAAACGCTTTGAAATCACTCAGATGCCAATTTGACTGCCTCTACTCCACCAAGACACTTAAAATAGGGTTTTAAATGGAAAGTCCCACAAAATACAACAATTCTTTGAAATAGTTGAAGCTCAACAAATGACTACTTGGGGCACTCTGGATGAAAAAACGAGTTAAGAAACAAAAAACCTCGCTTATCTTGGCTTCTGAGTAATCGATGAGATCATGTTCTATGGGAAAATTATAGAGAACATTCTGGTCTACATTTCATCCATATATCACTTTTCTATCAGTTCATCCAAATCCTTGATATTTTGGTTTAAATACAAAATTTGTATAATTTCACGAATTTGATTCAAGATAACTGAATGGCGTCTCCCAACTTCAGCTCTAAATCGAATTTGCATGCACTCCGAGTTAGCTCACGTTAAGAATCTCACCTACATAAGCCGGTTAGGATTATCTGTCCCTTTTTATTCATTTTAAAATGTATTAAGAATGATTTTAGAGTAAATAAAGACGGTAAACTCTTTACAAGGTTAAAAGCAACACTCTTTCAGAAGAAAGAATAAAAAAAATCAATTTGTATTTAAAATATTACATTTCAAACTAGAGACTTTGACGCTTGCATGCAACTATGCCGAAATTTGGCACACTTACCCTATTGCACCATGACTTAAACAAATTTGCTCGTGGTTGTTATATTATTTCGTCAAATATTATGAAATATGTAGTTTTAGATAGCTTTTAACGTATAATTTCGAAATATATTAGACTGATAAATCAATTCTCTTTAGAAAAAACTTTCCATTATAGGTTTCAGTGCCTCTAGGCAAAAACATATGCAAAAATAAATGTCGTAAGGCTCTTGTCTTACTTAAATTATTAAATTACGATATGCCACTTGGGCAACTGATGGCATGAACTAAAATCCAGCGCTAAATTCAATTTAGATTCCTTTACTTTTGACTTCCTTATTTATGAAATATTGCCTTACTCTGAAAATTCCTGAGAACAAACATGAAATTGTCCAATTGTTCTAAAAGATACCAAATGAAATTGTGAGATTTTCCCCAACAACACAAACCTTCAGTTGGTAAGAATCTCCTTCCTTTCTTCGAAGGGATTACACCTCTTTCAAATGTATTAATACTTGTGTGAAGCTTCCGTGTTTAATGCCATCAGCAGAAGACATGGAGAAACATCAGGAAGATAAATGAAAAGCTCTGTCACACCTTCTAGCTTTCATCTGTTAACTCCCTCCTCATCTTTTCCAAAACCCATGGGCAACCATGTATAAATCAGCCCAAGTGGGAGCCTTTATATTGGAGTTTGGGAAGCAATTATTTGAAATAATTCTCACTGACTTTTTATTTGCCAGCTGGAACGAGTTCATCACAGAAAATCCATCCAGATCATCTAGCACTTTTTTGGATTATCACACTTGCATGTCTCGTGAGCAGAACAGCTGGGGGAGACATCCATCCGATGCCACTAAGATAACTATGTACTGCATCAAATCATACACCAACTTATCAAATTCACAATTAAACTATACGAAAGAAAAGCCATAAAATGCCAAAGAGAGTTTATCAAGTAAGTTTTATATAACATACATGATATAATAATGTTCTTCTCCAATTTTAGATTTAAAAAAAAATTAAAACAAACAATTCCTTTCGAAAACAATTACAATGAATTTGACGGGATTTTAAATGCGCGAGAATGACATTTGTGACATTTGTGAGATTGACATTTCTTTGGAAGGTTGACAAATCCTTCCAAATTTTGCTCATCACTCTCACAAAAGTAAACTGAATTGTGATTTTATGTGGAGGAATAAGAGAAAATTTTATTAGAAGAAACTAACGTCTAGTGAGTATTTACAATAAAGAGAAAAAAATATGTATAGATTCTAAGAATTAGGTTTAAGGAAATTATTAACTCCATAACCATAAATTTTATGTAAATTAATATTATTATTTAAGTTAAAAATTTGCCCTGACAACTGTTTGTAAATATGACTAGAAATATTTTAAGGGTTAGTAAACGATACATAATACGCAACATACATCGCTTTTGTTTTATTTACTTTTTTTCTTATCTGGCTACATTTAAAGCGAATCAAACAGAACTCGAGAAAAAGTAATTTGCAAGTAAAAATTTTGTAAATGTTTGTAATTTTCAATGAGGATATACGCAATGCTAGAACCCAATAACTTGGCACGAAAGAACACCTATTGGCACTTTAAGAATTTGTGTCATGTTAGGAACCCTTTCTACACCATTTGGGATATGAAATTTGAACATCTTTCCTTATAGAAAAGGTAGATTGATGAAAAACATCATATTTACATGAATTTTGTTACATACACTGAATATATTTCAGTATTTTGACGTAACTACCAGCATGTGTTCCCTGCCGAATAGATATTTCTTAGATCCCAAATTCGTTAAAGTTTGCAATTTTGATTTGCATTGTTCATAATATAATGTCTTGACGTTTATATAATGTCTTTCGTTTTTTGACAAATAGAGTGGAATCACCACTTTTCGCCACTTATATTGAAATCTCTATTTTTCGCGATTTGTAAAATAAATGAGCCGCAAAGTTCTCTGTATTTTTACTACTGCTACATATATAGTCGAAAAATATTAATTATTCGTTTTGAATTTACGATTTTGAGCATTTTTTAGAGTAATATTTTAAGCAATTGCATCGAATCCAATATTTCTTACCAAATATACTAAAAGTATCATCAAATTTTCATCAAGCAAAAAATATCTTTTTGAATCAATAATTTGTCTATTGAATATTTAATTACACTTGTGGAATACATAAAATTTGTATTTAGTTAATTAATAATTCATTTTATATTATTTTTATATAAAATTGAAGCATGGCGAAAAGTGGTAATATTTTGGAATGATTCTACCACCTGTCGCCACCTCTTTTCAATAGGCGGCGCTAACTTCACTTCTCAGACTGTCAGTTGTCAAATCTGCATTGTTTACTTTCAGCAATAGACCTATAATTTGATTTCTCAAATAAAAGTGAAGAACAATCGTTTAAAGTGAGTAATAATAAGGTGATCATGAGGAAATAGAAATGCTGAATGTATTCTTTTTAAAACATTGCCTAAAATAATCGAGTTTGGACCTTTTCAAGCGGGTGGCGAGAAGTGGTTACAAAACTGGCGAAAAGTGGTGAAAAGTGGCGACGAAGTGGTTATTTTTGCATTGTTAATAAAAATTAGTTTATTAAGTAGTCCAGCGCTAAATTGAAATATAATAATTGAAATATTTCTTTTTTAGGATTTTTTACGAGCATTTCGGAAATGACTAGAGAAAACAGATATTAACAAAAAAAATTGAATAATCATTATCTGTGCAATGAGCAGTGCACAATAACTTTTGATTGTAAATATGTTTTCGAAATTGCCTATGAGAGCAAGTGAGATGACTAGATCTAAATCTCGTTCACTCTCCACTCACTAAAATGTCAAAAACATGTTTACAAAATAAGATTTATTGATGTTTTGAGTGAATGACGGAGATGACTATAGAAGTAGAATTACCTCGCTCAAATCTTATTTCCAAAATATTGTTTCAAAACAAATTTTTTGCACGTACTCCTCAATGTGATACAGCATTCACATATTTTTAACAAAACAAAAGTTGTATGTTGTGTAAAATGATAGCGCGATAAAATTTCAGCCTTGTAAATATGAATTTGACATCTCATGTTTACAATGACATCAGCAATTGTGCGAAAGCCATAAGAGCAAGTACCGTGCAAAATCCGCGGAAAATATCATTTCGAATGTGGTGAAAATATCTAAAACAAAAAAAAAATAAAAAAAGAAATCTGTATATTAATAAAAGTTTTTATGTATAAATGTATATGATACAAAAGATGAAGAAATTATCGACGAATAATTAAGCTGAATTCCATTTGAGTCAAATAAAACAATCTTTAATTGCTTTTCTGTTTTGCATTCTCTGGTCATTCCTTTTGGGAGCAAAATGCAACAAAAGGCGTAACTTTATGAATGATTGCATAGTTAGTGGTAATAAAATACTAATTTATCAAACTTTCCATTAGATTTAAGTTGAGTAAAATTGAAGGGAGTGACTTTATTATTGAAATTGGCCCACCTTCGTAATAATCAAAGTTTAATTTATTTTCAATACACAACGCATTTGAATTATTTTCACAATAAGGTTCTCAATCGAATGGAAATAGCCTGATATTTTTATATTAGAAAAAAAAAGAGAAATTAGTGAGATATTTTTTTCTCGTAACTCGAATAGATTGAAATATTGATGCGAAAATTCTAGAGATGATTATAGATAAAAGGAAATAGTTTAAAAATTCTATTGTAGATAATTAAAATGAAGAGTAACGTTAAAATTGATCTTATGTAAAAAGTGACATAAAATGAGAGAAATTTCAGTCAATGTACGTAACTAATATATCACTTAAGATGACAATTTATTATACATAACATACATATATCAATGAACTATGTGAATCTAATGTCAATTTTATCAAACTTTTCATAAATTGACATATTTTTGTTCTTGCTGACATTCTTCGGAAGGATTTTCAGAAGAAGTTGTACGGAGAACTTGTATCGAAAACGCTACATTTCAAAAATTATATTTGATATTTCAAAAGAAGTACAAAGAAAACGAAATTTATATCATTTCTATAAGGAATCTGGATGATTAACTTGTGGTACGAAAATGGTTTTATTTAGAATATATTGTCAAGCATAAGAGTATAATCCCGTAGACACACTTACGACTTAAGCCTAGATAGAGCTTAACGTAATTAATTAATTAAAATATTGATTTGACTAAATTCGGATCAGTTTTCCATTAATTAAGCCGTTTTTTGGGCTTAAGCCGAGAGACGGATTAGTCAGAGAAACTGATGGAAATGTAATCTGGTCTAGGCCATAAGTGGGATCTCCATTCTTAAAGTCTTACTTAAATTTGATCAATTTTAAATGGTCAGTTAAAGCATTAAACTTTACGCAAAATGAATCTAATTTATGTAATATTAAAAATCTATTATGATGTGATGATGGAGAAAGCAAAATAATCCTTTCTTTCCTTAGGCCAAATTTACTTGGTGATTTCATTTTTTTAGAGTCTTTGATTGAACAATAATCGATTTATTATTTCTACTGACCCAATTTTCTTATTTTCTCTTCAAAAAAAAATTTTTTTTTGATAGAATACAGATAGTAGTAGTAGTAGTACAAGTAAATCAAGGAGATGAACTCCTTCCGAATAAATTTTATTATTTTATTTAATAAACTTAACAAATTTGATCCTTTTATTAACCATATTATTTTTTTACTGCAAATGTTGCAATGTTGCAATGAGATATACTTCGGTCGAGGCAGAACTCCTTCTTCAACCCTGTTCAGTATCCCAAATTTTGAACAAAGAATACAGTGAAATAAGATAGCGGTTACTATATAAAGTATGTTTATAAATTTAATTTCAAAAAACAGTTTAAAATAGTAGTAATTGTGAAAAAATAATGATATGAAGATTATTTAAATAATCCGAGGAATTGTTCTCTATTAATATCACGACCGAGCCATCAACTCGTTTATCCCAGAATTTGCGGTATAAAATTGTTCTTGTCACCGGTGTTGCTAACGTCTTTAAATGGCTAACCCCTGCGCAACCGAAACGCCCTCAGTGATACGGATTTCAGACCTTAAACTTATGCCGGCTTCAGACTGGAGGCTTAACCCAGTTCCCGAAGGTCTCAAAAACCTGAATAACAAGCAATTTTATTGATTTTTCAAAATCTATTGGATCATTTGCCCTTATTATCCAATTCCAAATAACAATTTCCGAAAAAAAAATCGTGCCTGATGAGGAATTAGAGGAGTTAAGCCAGATGGCTAAACCTTAGGTCTGAAGCCCATATTAGCCATATGGCTTAAATCCTCTAATTCCTTATCAGGCAAGATTTTGATTGGATATTAAGGATCCAATCAAAACGGATTGGATATTTAGGGCAAATTATCCATTAGATTTTGAAAAATCAACAAAATTGTTTGTTATTTAGATTTTTGAGGCTTTCCGGAACTGGGCTAT
Source organism: Phlebotomus papatasi (assembly GCF_024763615.1). NCBI lineage: Eukaryota > Metazoa > Arthropoda > Insecta > Diptera > Psychodidae > Phlebotomus > Phlebotomus papatasi. Next base: position 78,170,484 of record NC_077224.1, on the reverse strand, counting down.
ACCTCCAGTCTGAAGCCGGTATAACGGTTCATGAAGGTTTGAAAGGAATAGACATGCACATAGCCCTCCTCTTCAAAACGTCACACCTAAAATAGGCTACTAAAATGGGATAGAATCGTTTTCCCATGCCTCGTGGACTCAAGTGCAGTGAAGTTTATTGAATACAATTCTACACCTTTATCGTCAGAAAATTTCTGACAAATACTAAAATTTTGAAAAATTCTAATGGGTATTCAAACCAGGAACATTTGCATCATAGAGCAAGTGCTCTACTACTTGACCTAGTGAGTGCCCAGAACATTTTGGAGTTTGCACAAATAAATTATTATTTTGTAAACATTTTTTTGCTAAGCAAAAGTTATTGTTCTAATCGAAGATAAACCGAAGATATTAAGAATAAGGAGGAACAGCGTCATACTCATATCCTTGGCAATAATTTATAAGTTAAGAACATTTTTCACTACTTTTTATTCAGTAAAAAAACATTCTTTTTAAATCAATCAAATTAGTAACTCCATAAAAAAATAATTAAATATACTTTTGAATTCCAGAAACAAACAAAAAAATAATCATCCAGTCCTTCAAGGCTTACTAATACATTATACTAACAATTGGGCAAGAAATGACAAAAATCCCACAATGATATATCACTTTCACTAATAGTTTTATGACAAAAAAAAAACAAAATATCTGTGTAACTGAAACATATTGAATGAAAAACCATCAATGTGCTGTTTAAGATTGAAAGAAATATCGCTATCAAATTTTTCAAGTGATTTTTAATTTAGGACTTTCGAAAGAAACTTGAATTTTTAATAACTTTTGTTATGTAAACATGTTTTTAAGAACTACATTTCACTCTGTCTTGATGAAATGTCTCATATTTGTTTGCAAGACAAAAATTATGAAATGATTGTACGTTGCGCATAAAGTTTTTTTTGGGTATGAAAACAAGTGTTATTTTGCTCTAATACGTTAGAGAAATGAGAATGGTGTAGATTTGCCCGAATTAAAAGATATTCCAAAGTGCCGCAAAATTTGTGACAGAACTTATCCTTTGAATCCTAAATGCTTCGAAAAAAAAGTTTTACACAAAAAAAGCTCTATGCGCAGCCCTATTTCATGTAGGTATATAACATTTCAATTTGAATATTTTTTCATCATAACTTTAATTTCAATAGAATGGAGCTAAAGGCGTTTTTTATTGAAATTTCATGATACAAATTCCCAACAAACAGAATATTTTCACAGATAAATTAAAACTCATATAGATAAAAAAAAAATTGTTATGATTAAAAATAATACATGAAAATACACACTAGAATATAAATATAGATCATCGATGAGGCAGAAAATTTGCTGATAATGTAAATACTATTCAACAACAAAAAAATAAATTACATTTTGAAGGGAATGGAATCTTTAATGAGGAATGATATTAAATTTTTTTGTGAAAAAAAAGAATAAATACGCACTGTATAATTGAACGGAATTATTTACCAACAAGAAATTGCTATATAATTTTTTATTCAATAAAAATTCATTAAATAAATCTTTCGAGAGAGGTATTCTCCAATTAATTAGGTGTTTCCCATTTTTCTCTGTGCCCTTACCTACTTTCCATTTGGAGCGAAGTAAAAGGAAAATGGAGGCTGAAGGAAAATGAAATGATAAATTATTATTAACCCTCTAACAGACACTTCTGCCAAAATAAGAATGTGAAGCTAATATCTGTCGATGGGAATAAAGTGTGAAATTTATAAATCGATTGGTAACCCAAATTTTTCTTCCAGCATCCCCCAAGTGTCCAATATCTAGGCCTCGTCCAACTCATCTTGGGCATCCTATGGGATGGTCTCCCCAGTGCAACCACCCTTCTTTGGCACGTGACTAGGATTTTTCATCTACACAGTGGGGTATTCTAGGTGTTCCAACTCTTTGTTTTTAATCTTGCCTGAGAAAAGGGGAATACCAGTCAATCCAAAGGGAAATTCAAAAACCAGGGGTGACATGATGACTTATATTCGATACTATCGACTGTCGATTCTGAAATATTTAAACGATATCTGTACTTCCTGTGATTAATTTAGATATTTATCAACTGCCACATTCTTTTAAGAATGTCACAATGAATGGCTCGGTAATGTGCAAAAAGTTGACATTCACATAATCTAACAGATATAGATTTATCAATACTATCGATTCGATAGTGTCGAAAAGTTATCGTTCCACACTAGTTCAAAGAAAATTAATAGTAGATTGCAATTTGTCTATAGGTCAGCTTAAACCTTTATAGGTTTCTCTACACCCAAGATACTTATTTAGAGCCATTATGCACTCCCAATTCCTCCACTCTGTCTTAACCCCCAAGTCGGTCCTTTTCAACTCTATATCGTTGGTTGGATCAGCAGCTGTACTATCTGCATTTGGTTTACGTGTCCACATTCATTGCAAACACCATGCAGCGATGCGTGGTTTAAAACGAACCCAGACACAAAACATATGTAATTAGTGCAATTGGTAATCCAACCGACAATATCTCGGCGTGTACCAATTAAAAACACAAAATACAGTTTCTATACTGCTGCAGACCAGCCTGGGTTGGACCATTTGCAATGAATGTCTTCTTCATGCCGAACTTGTCTCTGTACCAGCCTCTCTTGCTCATTCTCTGCAGCTGCCAAGTTTCGAACCTGATACTTCACAGTCATAGAGACACTAGGGTAAAGTGATATAATTTGGAATTAGTGTTACAAGTTGGACAATTCGCCGGTACAAGTTGGACATGGCTTTTTTCTTGATAAATACAGTACAAAATTTGTTTTTAAGCACAAGGAACTAACTTATAAAACTAAAGCATTAAAAATATACAAATAAAAATTAAGTACTAAATTTATCAAGACAAAAAGACCTGTCCAAATTGTACCAATGTCCAATTTGTACCACTGTCTAACTTGTACCACTTAGCCCTACTCTACCAATTGATCCACTGAAACTCTTGAAATTCGAAAACCGATTTTCACAGTCTGCGATTCTCGCATTTTTCGTTACTAATCGTTACACCGTTATTATATTGATTTTTAAAAGAACAGTACGGGATATCGCCCTACAGTTTTCGTAATAGGTACCACGATATTGGACTAATAACTTTTCTGTGAATATGTTGTTTGTGATCTTATAACTATGATGTCCAGCTACTCTTAGAAACAGAAATTAAGGATACCGTGTAATAGGGTGAAACTTGGATTCATTTATAACTTGCAACTTTGAAATTTTCTCAATTATTTAAACAGGCAAAGAAAAAACATCACGAAGAAGTATTTTTAAAAATTTCAAAACCAAAACAATATGATTTTCTAAACTTCAAATTTAAATATCTTCCTCTTATTTTACGTTTTCTAAAATTTTCGTCATATCTAGGACAAAATTGTTGAATTAAGTGAGACCGGGGTAGAAGTAGCCAGAAAATAATTTTTTTTATTAGGCATAATTTTGCGAAAGAATGTTTGTATCGGATTGATAAATATTTCAATGAATAGGAAGAGAAATGTTTTCTTCGAATAAATAAAGATTTCCTCAATAATATTCCTTCTAATACAATCTATAATATCCTCATATCTAATACTATCTGTGGCTAATGCTGCCCTGTCTCCTCTATATCTAAATCTCGCCTTGAAACATTTTACACGAATTTTAGTACTTTGAAATTAACCTGAATATTGTTCTTTTAGCACAAAGTACTAACAAAAATTTCCAAAAGCAAATGTAATAGTTCAGCTCAAAAAGTTTATAAAATAAGTTTAAATTTCATACAATAAGAGTTGAAGAGCTTGCAAAAACTTCATACCTATAAATTCGTTTACAGAAATTTCTTTATGTACTCGTATCTGGGCAATTTGGGACCTAAAATATTGAGATATCCAGAGATACATATGTAGATAATGCGGTGATTTCGGATAACAAATTTTCAAATTTGAATCTCTGGCAACGAGACTTTCCAGCCAAGAATGAATTCTCTTCTATCGGTTTTACAGGGTAACTGGTTTTAACAAAATTATTACCAATTACGAATATCGTAATTTGTAACTGTAAGTATCCAGTTAAGAACAGTATAAACATTTGGAAAAATCGAAAAAAGTCGGTTTTGATGTGATTAGTGACTGTCGATGAAAAATGGATAACCTGAATAATCAGCGAATAATCTGAAATGGTCTCTAGGATTTACGGTAAGTAAGATTGTATTGTATATTTGGTGGAATTGATACGGAATCATATAACTATGAGATTACGTCCATCGAGACAAAATCGTAATTCTCAGTCGAAAACATATCGGACAACATTTGACGTTTTTAGTTCGTCATACAGAAAAATATAGCAGTTTACTGGTATGATGATTTGTTCTACGACTTTAATTTAACATAATCTAATCGTATACCAACTAGTCTAAATACAGAATATTTATTGTCTCAAACACCTAGATTAACCCATAATGTTAGATGATACGTACAAGTCTTATTTTTCTCATCCATCCACATATGAGGGAAACATTGTAAATATTTTTTATTCGGACACCAAGAGATATACAAGAAACAAACTTCATTTCCACCATCTCAAAAGTGTTCAACTTACATATATCCATAGTTAGAATTCCCGTATGAAGTATACTTCTTGGTCTGAAAAGCATAAAACATATAAGTATTCGGTAGAATATTCGCAATAAGCTCTCAAAAGTCATTTCAATTCTCAGTGAAATTGTATTAGATGAAATTCCTTCTTGTGTAAATTAAAATTCACCACATCGTAGGGTATTAAATATGTCTGCGACATACACTTGAGTGAAAATCAATTTCCTCAAATCTCACATTCACTCGCTTCCAGCCACCATCTCCTTCATTGTCAGCCCACTTAATAAGAAAGCAATAGAGAATCCCGTATTGGCATCCATCGCAAAAGAACTTCCCTATTTTCCAGAATGGTTCCATTTCACAAACCATCTCAACCCACTTACGATGTAATCTAATAATTTTTGCTAGCCAGGCATCCCACAATCCAGCCACCCTGTAATTATTCTCAAGTGGTTCGATTTCATTGGTCACACTCAACCAAGAATATCTCAATCTACTTCGAAGGATCTATTGATTCATCGAGGACAAAAAAAAATCCAACGTTTGTCATACGTTCTTCCAGCTTTACTAGCAAGAACAACGATGGTCGATGGCATGAAATTGAGACTAGAACTTTGCTGTACCAAGCAAGATTGCAATGTGTTACAAATTTAAATCCAAAGATTTATTTTGATGTCTTTTTTCCGAGTTCTCAAACAACATTACTATTTGAGATTGTTATTAAATCACCCTTTAAAATTTATAGCAATATTCAAATAAATTAGTTTGAAGTCCAAATTAACATAACTACCCAATTATGCGGCTAACCAATAATTTGTATCGCTTATACTCTGCAGAGAACAATATAATAATTCACCAATTTATATTAATTAAGAGTGTTCAGTTCATAACTACGTTCTTATCTTTTTTCCTTGATGCTTTATTTATAAAAATAATGCTAATGAGTTAAAAATATATAATGCAAATTTATTGTAGACAGATCTTTAGTTTAGACCCAATCGAAAAATTTACTAACCCGACCAATACGTTAAGTAATTATTAACTGCATTACGATTTTACAAAAAACAAAACAAATAAAATCTGTTATTGTAAATATTTCGCGATGAAATTCACTCATAGCACTTTTCATTGTAATCGATTTTCATCACTGGATTTATCACATCCCAAGAAAAATTTCATGACCTAAAAAACTAGCCAATTTATTACCTAACGTATTTAATATGTTTTTAACCCTTTAAGGACGATTGGAACACCGGTGTCCCATAAAGAAAGTAATTTTTCCTGACTACCTAAAGTTATTTTTTCTTATGTCTGTACATAATTGGAAAGTAGAAGGTTGAAGAAATCTAGAATATTTTTTGCAAGTCTCTAGCTATTTGTTATGTAATAAATATTTAAGCTCAAAAATGGCGAATTTTTAAATTTTCAAATTCATAATTGATTTTATTTATTTTTTATACATACTTCCAATTCTTTAATCAAAACCCTTTTGGCAGTAAAAACTACAATACTCATCGCAATATTTTTCATTTAAACGAAAAATATTGTTCATTGATATTGTCAGAAAAAATTACTTCTTTTTTTTGGGCTATTTTTGTCCCTATCGTTCATAGAAGCACAAAATACACCGAATCAGACTCTGTTGGACTTTCCAAGGTTAGATGTAAGACTTATCATTGATTATGTTTCTCTGTTTAATTTTTATTGTTGATTTTCAGTCCGTAAAAAGTGTCTCGTCGTTAAAGGGTTAACTCAATGACTTAATTTTAAAGAACTTGTAGAACATCCAAATACTTAAAAATATATGAAAATTAGGCAAACATCAGTGCTTTGTGGAGAATAGCGAGAATAACATGACATGACTCGGCCTTAACAGGAAGTACATGATTAAGGGCTTTGTAAAATTCTTAGTTGCGTAGTTTGTATTAAAATAATGAAAAGTATATTATTAAGTACTTTGTTAAGAACTTTCGACTATGCATTTCTTAAGTACTTAAGAGAGGGTTTCCAGGCTTCGCACACACTCTGGCTCCGAAAACTTCATATTTTTCCGTATTCCATTAATGAATCTGACCTACACTTGGTTTGCTTTCTTACCACGATTATTCTTGTGAAGTTACACAAATTATGTATATCAACAAAACGTGAAATCTGAAAATGTGTAATTTAAATTTTATGTAATTGTAAACCGTGTAATCAACTGGGAATAAGCACACAGTTTTGTATATTTTCTTACATATTTCGTGTAAAATTACACCGTTTTCAAATAAAAGGTGTACAAATTACACAGTTTTCAGACAAAATGTGTACAAATTACACAAATGTGTATTAGTACACACGATTGCATGTTTAATGTAAAATTTACAATAAAAATCATAGTAAAGCAGCCAAAAATTTTTTACTGTCAATGGCAATATATTTTAATGGATAGTCTTAAATCACACATTTTCTGTAGGTCAGATTCATTAAGAAAAATCTTTGAAAACTTTGAAACAAAAATGTGTGCGAAGCCTGAAACCTTCCCCTTATGAAAATAATTACTGGTATTGGATGAACTCTTAATATTCAATTGCAGAAATTTCAGACGTAAATTGAAAAAAAAATTAAGATGATAGTTTAAAAAAAAGAATATAGAAATTCTGAAAAAGTTAGAATCAGGAACGAGTTTATAGGACTAAAGGAAAGAAATAGTAAAATTCGATACTCCTTGGGGCATGTGTCATCGAAAATAGACACATGCTGATCCTCGAGAATACTCAGCCCGAAAAATTTGGCGGTAAAAGATCAGCCCAAACTATCATACACTGCGGATTTAGTACTGGTACTAAATGCAGGACCTCAGGTTAAACATACCACATCAAAGAAGATTCATACATACATTTTTTAGATTTTTTTAGGTTATGTTTTTCTTACATGTCATATTGATTCATGATTTCTTAAAATGTCTCCAACACAATCTCTATTCCAGTTTCCCCGTTTTATTGCCAGATGTCATAACTTTCGCTCAACAAATTCCTTAATTAAGGACTTAATAAGTACTTACTCTGGACTTATCTTTTGTACTTACACAATGCTGTTTTCAAAAGGACAAACAAAATCTTGAATTAATCATTGATCCATTACCATGCCCTATTCATAAATGAACTGTAGCTTTCATCTTGATATGTATTCGGTGCACCTGCAGGTTTCTTGTGAATAAAGTAATGCAGTAAAACTTTCCGTTAATACTGATTTTCTTAGCACGAATTACGACATTTTCAATGGAGCAATAAAAATTATAGTGTTTCCGTTTTACTGACATGATATAGGGTCGAAGGAACACCTGACATTTTTGTAAAAGTTTTGATTATCTTTAATGTAGTAAACAGTAGGACGTTTTTTTGCTGTAATCTATCTTTTCTTGAGGTGTCCAAATTTCATTATCCCAAATGGTACTACCAAATTTCATAGTGACAATAGGTATGTCATGACAAGTTCTTAAAGTCAGTAGGTGTTCCTTTCACCCTTATTCTCTAGTTAGCCTAATGATGACGCTGCACGTTAAAGTTAGTATTTCCCGATGCAAACATGCTGCAGTGACGCCATCTAGAAATTACCTGAAAGAACTAATTTACTTATAGAAGTTAACTTGATAGACAGCATGGATATCCAGTCCAGGGATACCTCACCCTAAAATTTTCTGAAATCAAACAATTGTCGTGCATGAATCTTCTTATTTCTCCACTTCCCATCCCTGGTCGACATAAAAATTAAACCCTTATTCAGCGGGAATAAATCAAATAAAGCGTGGGCGTAACTCTGTTGACGTATTCTCCCGGCACTCTTTTCGTAAAGCTCCCCAGTAATTCTTATGCCCGTCCACATAATATAAAATTGTGTCTGTAGATGATAAATAATGATGATGCCACCCAGAATGATGACTCGCCTGGACACGAAGAGCGACAAGAAATGATGCAGAAATGTATTAAGGATGAAAGTGTGGGAAATGGATTCAATTGAATAATTCAGAGATTGGGGAAGTGTGTTTCGAAAAATATAATGGGATTTTCTATCACTCTTTCCCTCACCCAATCATCCTTGGGAAAAGCCCTGGTTGTGAAATCTTCGGGCCATTCTTCTTCCATGTCTCAATGTTTAAGATTAAATTTTCTAAGCTGATTTCACCTTTCGGTTCTCATACTTTTCAATAATCCGCTTTTATATTATTGCCACTTAAATTTTCTTACATTTTCTATCTCTAGTTTACGTATATATTATACTGAATTGTGTGAATTGGTAAAAATTACAGGAAAAACAAATTTTCCTGCTTATTAAAGGAAAACGTGGAAATTTTCCAATCTCTTACTTAAGAAAAAGATTCCTTAGGGCACAACCACATTGACCGTCATATCCTTATTGTGCTATTCTAATGAAAAAAATGAACATATTTCTTAGAACATTATTGTTCTAAAGTTCTTCAACAAAATCGATATTTCTGTGTATTGGTTCCTGTCCCGACTGTTTTCCCCAGTCCTCGCTGTGTTCTAAAATCATAAATCGGTCGAGACAGGAACCAATACAAAGAGCAATTGATTATTATATAGAAGCTCTTGAGAATGATATGTACTAAAAAAATGTGTATTTTTCATTTGAAATAACTTCATTAAATATTTATGTAGTACCTTATTTTTTATAGAAAACTATAAAATACAATTGAAATTGTAATGAACTGTAAGCTCTCTCAGCGATTTAACCGAATGCACACACAGTTTAATAATCCTACACAGAGAAAAATAGTTGATAATCAGATCGACCCTGTTGATCAAAATAGTTGATTAATTTGACAATTGATCAGTAAGTCGATAGAAATGTTGGTAATTTCTATCAACAGTTGATAGTTTGATCAACAAGTTGGTAAAAAACTTGATTTTATCTACACAAAAGTTGATTTTCCGATTTTTTCGACTAATAGTTAATCAGTTTTAAATACATTTCTATCAACTGTTGATCATAAAATATCGAAATCAACTTAATGATCAAAATGTGTATAAATTTATCAACTATTAATTATCAAATATAAAAACGAACTAAATAATCACCTGTCGATAGCAATTGAGCAATAGTAAATTCTTAAAGCGAATTGATAACATTTTCAAAAACAATTGATTAGTTAACAGCTCCGTTTCTATTTGACAAAATCTGACGAGTAATAATATTATATTACACAAAAGTTGATTTTCAGATTTTTTTTACCAACAGTTAATTAAATTTAAATACATTTTTATCAATCGTTGATCATTAAATATTGAAATCAACTTAATGATCAAAATGTGTATAAAATTTATCAACTATTAACTATCAAATATAAAAACCAACTAAATAATCACCTGTCGATAGCAATTGAATAATAGTAAATTCTTAAGAACCAAGAAAGTTTTGAACAATTGATTATAGTTAAAAACTCCGTTTCTATTTGATAAAATCTGATGAGTAACATATTATTATTATTATTGCTTTCTCCAAAAAATCCTAAAGGTTCTGTGATTTTGTAGTCAATTGCATTGAACATATCCACGATACTCAAGTTGGTCAAAAGATTCCACGTGCTCTCTCCAAAACATCACAGATTTTCTGGAATTTTGTTGTCAATTTTATTGAATACTACCATGATACTCAAGTTAATCAGATGATTCCATCTAATTTCCACAACAACAGTTGATCAAAAAGTGATCAAAAATTAATCATTTGTTAATCGATCAAAAGTTGATCAAAAGTTGATCATGTGTTAGTCGACCAACAGTTGATCAAAAGTTGATCAATTTTTGATCGACTAACAGATGATCAACTTTTGATCAACTGTTGATCGACTAACAGTTGATCAATTTTTGATCAACTTTTGATCAACTGTTGATCGATTAACAGTTGATCAACCTTTGATCAACTTTTAATCAACTGTTGATTAAAATGTGATCCTATGTAAAGTTGGTCAAAAGTTGATAAAGGTCGATTGATCTATTGATAATATCGGAAAAAATATCGAAAAACCAACAGTTGATAAAATCAATCAACTTTTGACCAACTTTAGATAGGATCCGATATATTAACTTGGTGATTAATTTTATATGAAAAATCAACTTTTTTATCAACTCAATTATCAACTATTTTTCTCTGTGTACAGTTTAGCGAAGACACGAACATCATCGCTCGCACTTTTACCAAAAATTTAATGTCAGGGTTATTTCCCTGTCACATTACACTCGGCTCTACGTTATCCGGCACTTCGTTATCCGGGTGACAGCTGCCAAACGTTGGCGGTTGATGTATTCAAAACGATTTTTTACGAGCATGCAGTTTGTCCAGAGTGAATTAATGTGCTATTTTCATTTTATCAAAGTTTTTTACACACAATTATGCTACAAAACGAAACATAAACACATCACAAAGAAAATTCTGTTGTTTTCGATAGAAAACAAATTCCCACAGGAGAAAATAGAAAAAAGACGTTGACCAGAGTCAAAAAACCAAAATGTCATTTTGTCCCCACGTCAGCCGGATAACGAAGAGTCGAGTGTAATACCTCAGATAACCTTTCAAATTTTCATGAAATTTGCAATAACTGCACTATCACTACATAAATTTATGAAAGGAAGTACAAGGCTTTGTCGGTAACGACAAGTATTTGACAGTCAATGTGATTCCACCTTTAACCTAAAACAAATTCTAAAAAACGACTAACCTCAAAGATAAAATATTTCTTTTGGCAATAAAATCGAGGAAAACAAGAAAAGCACTAAAGAAAATGGTAGAAGAAATTTATATATTCTTCTTGGGTAACTACTAAAATGCACTTTCAAAAAGCTAAGAAGATAAGCGGGAGGAAATGTACTTGATTAGGTTTCCATGTTCATTTCAGCAGCACCAACTTGGCGTACATTTGCATGGAATGAAGATGGGTGGTATGAGGAAAAAATTGAGTTTCATTCCTCCCTGCATCAACATTATGCTTTTGCATTTATTAAAGGAAATGAATCTTCAACGCCATAGATTCCTTCTTTTCTGCAGTCCTTGTAGGAGAAAGATGTTCATGCTATCATGTTAGTTTTTCATTTTCTACTTGCTAAAATCTTCATATCTCTCCTACTTTGAGCTTCTTTTCTTAACTATGCAACTATTTGTGACTTTCATCTTTCATGGAGTTAATTCTAGACTACCAGATACAAAGCTCCAGGATCCTCCCATTATCGTCTATTGACTCCCATACAGTGGTAAATATTAAGTAACTTGATTATATTAATTTGCTTATAAACTTTAAATAAACTTAAAATTAAAAACTTTAAAAAACTTTAAATTGGGCTTTTTAATCCAATTTTTAAATGAGATTGAGCCTTATCATAACGTAATTTATCTTCTCAATTGGTTTGTGAAGCTAAATTATATCATAATATAGTCCAATTTCATTTAAAAATAGGAGAAAAAAGCCTAATTTCGAAGCTGTCTCAAATTCCAAGGTGCCCCACTTCCATCTACCTCGTCAGTTCGAGTATTTTGCAAAGCTGGGACACTTTACTATCTCTTTTACTAAGTATTTTAAATTATTTACTGACCCCGTTAAGTAAGGGGTCTTATAAATTTTTCAAAGTTCTCCTAGTAATAAAATTAAACTCATTTTTAAAAATTTAATTTTTTAGAATAGAATAAAGAAACTCTTTTATTAGATATTATTTGTACACGAATTTCAGAGTTATAATGGAATTAAAATGGGGTTTCTATAAATTCGTCGATTTATTTTAAAGTAATTTTTGGCTTAAATTCTAAGAATTATTATTGAAATATTGCCATACATTTCTTATTTTTCTAGTCAACGTTATTAAGCATTTTGGTATTTGATTTCGAACTTTGTGGCCTTATTTTTAATTAAACTATACTTTCGGACTAGATTAGACAAGATTAGATCGGACTGCTATATAGTATCATTAATCTATGAATATTGTGGCACGGATTCTTGAACATATAATGTAAGAGACTTCTAGAACACTGTAGCATTATTTTGAAGATTTTGTGACACTGTCTTTTTTAGATATTTCACCATTGATTTGAAAAACATGAAAATGATTTCAGATAAGCTACTGAGTGAAGCATACATCAATCATGAAAGTTGGATCGTCACCCCAGAATAAAATGATATTTATTTTAAATCGTTCGTCACCTTTAATGAATTATTTTTTGAAATATGTGTGTCATTAGTTAACCCTTTAAGGACGATTGGAACACCGGTGTCCCATAAAAAAAAATTTCCTGACTACCTGAAATTTTTTTTCTCATGTTCATACGTAATTGCAAAGTAGAAGGTTGAAAGAATCTAGGATATTTTTTGCAAGTCTCCACCTATTTGCTATATGATAAATATTTAAGCTCAAAAATGACGAATTTTTAAATTCTCATATTGAAAATTAATTTTAATTATTTTTTATACTTACGATTTTTTTAAGCAAAATCGTATTGGAAAAGAAAACTGCAATAATCAAACATAATATTTTACGTTAGAGTGAAAATTATCAGTCATTAGTATCGTCAGAAAAAATCATTTAAACTTTTGGGCTGTTTTTGTCCCTATCGTTCAAAGAGGCAAAAAATACACCAAATCAGACTCTGTTTGCTTTTCTAAGGTTAGATGTAAGACGTTTTACAAGTTTTGATTATCGGTTTCATTTTTATTGCTGATTTTCGGTTAGCTAAAACTGTATCATAGTTAAAGGGTGAATTGAAGACATTATATAAAAAGTATTATTCAAAAAATAGGTATGATTATGAAGGAATCACACCTAAAACAACAAATAATTTTCAGGAAATCATTTTATTCTAGAGTGACAATTCAAATGATATCCATACATGCTTTACTTAACGTATTATTATAATTTTAGGACGCTGCGGTATTGAATTTATCAACTTTTCGTATTGATTTCTAGAATATGATGTGTTTCTTCTAGAAAATAATTGTATATTGATTTTAGAAAATTTGTACCACTGATTTTAAATATTTTGGCATTGATTTTAGACACTTTAGAACAGTTGTTTACGAAAATTAAAATTTTTCAAAATCAATACCATCATCATATGCAATCACAGAATTTTTATTAGTTTTGTAAATGATTTTGAAGTATATAACAAGATTGTTTGTGATGTTCTGCTAGATTTAAAAGCTTTTAGCATAGTTTCAATTTAATATAATTTTCAATTGTATTCTGTTAAATGTCTCTAATTCAAAAGAGTTTTGAAGAATTTCAGTTAATATTTCTCGCCGTACACTGAGAGAAATCCGAAAAAGTCAAAATAACATTCCGGAAATGTTAATTTTATCCTGTAGTATTGATCCGAAAACGGCGTAAATATTACTCTTTTTAAGTGTATTATGGGTTGAAGTTACCCTTCTTTCATGTTGATTTTACCCTTAAAAGGTGTAAAATTAACATTAAAAAATGCTAATATATTTTTACACCCAAAAAGTGTTAAAATTATGACGAAAAAATGTTAGTCGCACCCTCTTTTTTTTCAGTGTAACAATTACCAAAGCTTTCTTCACTAAAATTGATAAATCATACAAATTTTAGTAGAATATTGGAATTTAAAATATTTCTTACCTATAGAAGTCTAACAAAAAATGTAAAAGTACATTTTAATAATTGAGAGTAATACTTGGAATACTTGTGGAACAAACACTTCCTGCTTCATGTTAAGGTTAATAAAACTTTTCTTCGCATAATAATTTTTAGTATCTGCGTTATATCGATAAAACGGTTAAAAAAAATCACTTTTAATGCGCAATAAAAAAAACGAGACGAATGCTGATACAATCATGAAAGTATTCCTAAACAGCATAGTGAAATTATATACACACTGCACAATTTAAACAATTTGATATAGGTTTTTGTGACAAATGGACTTTGTAAATCAATATTCTTATATGTGTATTTTATTCATCATACCTATGTTTTTCTATGTCACGTGAAAAAACTGGATAGTTTTTGCAACATTTGCAATATTTGTATGCGAATTTAGTACAAAATTCGCAAAATTTATATGATATGTCACAAAGGTTATAACAACAATTTTCCTGAAACATTGATAACAATTTCAGCTGCATTTAGTATAAGCTTAGTGAAAAAATGCCATTTGAATACGAGATCATTTCAATGTATTTTACTTCCATCAGTGTAATCTGATAACAGTCATTAATTGAAAATGGATAAAAATCTGTACATGGAGATCAGAGGACATGCAAACAATTTTACGGCTTCATTAATTACGAAATTAATGCGCTTTGTGTTTGATGAAACATTTGAAAGGGAGGTTTATGTTATTTTTCCACTCCTTAGCTTCAATGTATATATGCAATAAATAGCATCACACGCGAAATTTAATACTCTACGAAAGCAGTGCAGCAAAATGCAGAGTTTCCCTTACTGCAATTTAACGACTCAATAAATGGTTATTTTATCCTTATGCTATCCAAGACTGTGATCTCTTTATTTTTATGGTTGAATCAGGTGAGAATAATCAGAGAAAAATAAAATTACACACTTCAGCAATTCTAAAAGTGGATTATTTTGCAAAATCTCTATAAAAATCCAGAAACGTCTCAAATTTATCGTTCTAAAACTGTCCGCAAAAATGTTTTTCAACTTGAAAATTTCAAAATTAGATTTTTTGGTTTAAGAGGATTTACTGAAGAGTTTCTCATGCCCCAGACACACTTAAGATTTCAGCCGAGAGACGGCTTTACGTAATTATAATCAAAATAATGATCAGATTACATTTCCATAAATTTCTGACTAATCCGTCTCCCGGCTTAAGCCGAGAAATGGTTTATTAGTGGAAAATTGATGAGAATTGAGTCAAATCTTTATTTTGAATATAAATTCGATAAACCTTTAAAGACGGATAGGATACCAGTGTCCCAACAATAAAAACTAATTTTTCGGACTATAGAAGACAAAATAACTTTCTATAGTCAAAAAAGAAGTTTTTGTTTCTGGGACACCGGTGTATCATTCATCCTGAAGTGGTTAAGCCGTCTCTCGGCTTAAGTCGCAAATGTGTCTTGGGCATTACTCCAAAAATTCTATATATATATACCCAAAAAAAAACCATTTTTGACCAAAAAGACTTAATAAAGTAAAAAGATTAAAAACGATTTAATAAAGCACTAAATTAAATTGAACTCAGTCTTCGTCTCCAGTTCGCCTTTTCTGCATTTTATGTCTTCAAATAAGAGATTTTTAAATATAATAGATTTATAGAAGTAAAACTAGACTGTGCTAATTAGTTATTATATATTAATACTCAATTGAAATAGATTATATTACCAAGATCATTAATAGAGTTGAATACCTATTCCTTTGCAATAATGTCCAACATATGGCAAGAATTGCCTTGCGAAATGTTAGATATAAAAGACACAGAATGTGACTAAATGGTTCTCATATAATTTACTTTTATCTTTTCCTTCAATCCAATATTTCAGTATGGCGTGTCTTTATTTGTTTTGAACGGAATAAGTCCATTTAGGAGGTCGTTTTATCCTTTTCGTCCAGACACAATTGTCTACCACAAAATGAACGATTCTCTGATTGAAGGCAAAATCATGAGAAACTCCCAGCATTATATTGTGGCTGATATCTCATTTATTATGAAATGGGACTTTTTGATAGTGTTCTCCAAAGGAGTTTTATAGATATAAAACAGTGATTGTGCGAGTTATATTGTGTCTCAAAGGGATAGAAGTCCAAGGTGTGGATTGGGCATGATGAACCGAAGGCGGAAGAAAAACAAAGAGTCGTATAAAATTGTCGCAGTGATGAAATGAAAAGCTCAAATTCTTCTGTATTGAGTCACAATAAAAATAAGAGTGGAAAAATGCAATCGTTGCTCACTTTGCCATCGTTAAGATTCCATCCCTTCCGACATTCAACACTCTTCAGCAGTGTCTAGTAAAAATGTGACGCCCAAATGTACAATCGCATATTAAGTCAAGTAATAATAATAATAATAGGAAATAGACGGAAACACCGAACCTTTCTTGATTTTCACAATTTTATCCATTTTATCCTTTACGACATTTCGAGGATGGATGTCCTCTTCATCAGATATCGAATATGGCAGGGAAAATCACATATAGGTGGGAGTTCTTGCACTGCACTTGGACTTGGATCACAACTTGATCCGCAATGTTCACCATTGTACTGACTGACACGTCAGTGAAAATCAAGAAAGGTTCACTGTTTGCGTCTATTTTCTGCTACACTCCGTCGAACTGAAATTCTAGTAAATAATAATAATGGATGGCACAACGTTCCATAGAGAAACTTGGGCCTTCCCACAAGGCAAGATCGAGGCATCCTATACAGGGGATGGAGTTATCAATCCCTTGCCCCGTGGAATCAAGTACAATGAAGCTCAATGGATGCAATTCGAACACCATTAACTCCAGGAAAACTTCTAGAGACCTAAAAGGGATTCAAACCTGGGACACTTACATCATAGAGCGTATGCTTCACTACTTGACCCATTGAGTGCCCCATATTAAATCAAGTGCTTAAAGTTTAAATACAAAACCGCATATTTAATAGACATTATCACTTTCTTGCCAGGGTCAGTTCTCCATTTCACATTACCGATACATCCTGGCCACAACTGAGACCCTGATGCTTCCCCACTCCTACCCTATCTTCTCCCCCGATACGTGTAGTCACTCCATATCACAGCTCTGTGTGCGTCTGTCTCACACATAGTGCCACTAATATACACAGCAGCCTATCTCGGTGTGTGTTTGGATCAGTGACAGTGAATATTTATGTAGACTGAAGTACCACTTTCATGCCGAAACTCGTTCTCGTACTAGCCTCTATTTAGGCGGTTCACTTTTTTTGCTAATGTGCACCATTGGCATTACTAATCATTTATTCAATGAACGAATTCAAAGCTCATATGGCAAAAGAAATATTTTTCTACTGCTGGTCAGCTTTTCACCCGAGGCATTACAGTCATAGAAACACTACTTTATCCACTGATCCGCTTGAGGCTTTGAATTGTCTTTAATTACATAGAGAATAAAAAGGTCAAAAATCGCAGACATTAAAAAACGTTCAGCACTTTTGGTCACTAGTTTTCTATGGAATTTTAATAAAATGGCAAAAGAAATAGCTCTCCAAAACGTTCAAAAATACACAACATCAGTACTATTTTATTATTTAACACCAATTTTAAATAATTATTAAAGTATTTTAAATTACTTTTTGTACATTTTCTATTTGATATAAAAATCGATTAAAAATCACTTATGCCAAAACAAAAATCACTGAAAACCGAAAATGTATGTGAAATGTATGGGAAAATTAGTGGCCAAAAGGGCCAAAAGTGCTCACAGCTGAGAAAAATAAGCCATTTTGGCCACATCTAATTTTCACTGAATTTATTAGAAAATCTTATTAAAGATTATTTCACAAATTAATTTAGTTAATTATGAAATGGACTTACATTCAGTAATATCAAAATATGTTTATCAAAAATTTTAAATAATGTAAAACAATTTCTCTCAACGTCGACAAGTTTCTTAAGAATTCCTTATTTCTTAGTGATTGTTTACCTTGTCGACAATTTCTTTTAATAACTTAGAATTAATGTGAACGATAAAAAAACCAAATATGGTTTCATGATTCTTTAGACTACAGGTCACGAAATAATACACATTTCCTTGTTCTAAATAAACTTCCGTTAATAATATTCCGTTACAATGTGATTTTACTTTAAGCGGCCAAAAGTGCTTACATGGCCAAAAGGGCTGCCTCTATCTTATTATTTTATATGGTCATATAATTTCTTAAGTGACTGAAATTAAATAAAATTATACACTTTTATGAAGAAATTGCTTTTCTTACAGAATTACAATGAAAAAAATTATTTTCTGGTTTTTTCCCACACCAATATTTATTATTACTCACCACACTTACAATATTTCTAAAAATAGTTTCTAGATACAGCCTTAGTCAGAAAAACAAAATAATTCAACTCATGACCAATAAGATAAGATAAGATTAATGTTTTCTTAATTAATAATGATTAATAATGATTAATAATAAAAATGATTAATACTTTACGATTCAGAAAGCAATTAATACGAACAGTAATATCTTACTTATCGTATTACTCCACTAGAGTGTACTCTTTCTAACGCACGTGATATTCCATTTGAAATTTTGCATAATATATACCTCTCTCTCCGGCTTTTCTTAATATTAATATTAATCTTATATGTGACACCACGGTCAATCTACCAATTTAATATGAACTTGGCTTAATATGTGATTACACATTTGAACTTGAATGACAAGAGCACCAGCGTCAACAGGGTTGGAAATTGGTAGGAAGGGAAGTGGGAAGTAGACTAACTCCACCCAACCCACCCTTCCCTGGCTTCATCTCCCAACCATCCCTCATTCCTTTGCAGGTTTAGGGCCAGTGGCTGCGGATAGAAGATATGTGTAATCGCTTTTATCGGCTCCCAATATTCTCCCTCAATTCCTTTTATTTCCCATTCCCATCATCATTTAACACTTATCATTACATTTTCGTTGTTAACTAAACGAAGCTCATTTTTAACATTCCTGGCCAAACCAATCTCTGTTTTCATGACATTCTTCTGTACATTCTTCCCAGCTATTTACTGTACTGTACTAGGTCTTACATTCTTCACCAGTGTGAAAATTTCTAGTGAAAATTTTAACTATCACTCAAGTTAAAATACTGAAAATGTAAACAAAAAGCCACTAAAATTACATGCAAATTACTACTTCCATCTATTTGAAATAGCCTAAAGAGAAGTCGTCATTGGGCAAGAACGGGTTGCACTGTATCTCGGTTAAAGGATATTAGGGATAAAAGAGTAAAAACGCCCATCAATTATTTTTAATAAAATCATTATCTGTGTTTGTGGATGGTACTTTAGGGCATACAAAATTCGCACTCAGTTTCTTGATTAATTTTTAAAATATTTAAAATAATATCGTCGGTTGCCTCAGCAAGTGTGCTAACTGCATCTGCTTTGTGTCTGCATTCGTTGCAAACGCCGCGTAGCGATGCGTTGCTTACAACGAATGCTGACACAAAGCAAATGCAGTTAGCACAGTTGCTGAGGCAACCGACGATATCTCAAAGTCAAATAAAGTGCAATAACGTATAATAAAGTGTCCCAAATCCGCTCTACCCTATACATCCTTGCTAAGAGATTATGCACAATGAACTTTTATTTCACGAAAATTTTCGTGGATATATCCAGACGATTGGGACCGATAACGATAGATAAAAACCGATATATCTATGGGGATTATTGAATTTCTCATAATGTTTAAGTCATAATGTTTGTATAGTGTCAGAGAACTGACACTATAAATAATTACACTCAGTCAGATTTTCGTTATCCGTCACTTCAATATCGGACTGACAGCTGCCAAACACTGACGGTTTCCTACTTTTTGATTTTCGAACTGAATATACTGATTGATATCCTCTTTTTGACTTCGAATGTCTTTTAGCTGTATTTAAAATTATTACTGACTTATTTTTAAATTGTTCTGTGTTAAACCACATTTCAAAAAAAAAAGTTATTTATAAAACTAATTATTTCACGTTCTTAAAATACCAAAAACTTTTTATTCCTATTGAAAGTTCAGAATTAAAAATAAGTATCCTAACCACACAAAGTAATTTTGAATAAAATTGTACCGAACCATATGTTAAGTTCTGCACAATTAAAAATTAAAAAAAAAAATTATAACTGTACTGTACATAGTATAATTATAGATAAATACATAGTGTATATTTAAAATCAAAAAGAATATAGATCGCATATACAGAAATTGAATTGTCAATCCGAATGAGTAGCACGTACATCTGCTATTCAATTCCTGAAAATATAATATGCCATCATTTATGATTTTCAATTTGTTTCAATGCTAATACTCACCATCGACTACAGTAGCATTTTTGGGGGAGGTATCGCGTACTGCCCTCCAGAGGGTTATTCTGTGATAAGTGTATGATACTCTTCCGGGATACGTTTACTCGAAACAGCAAATACGTTCTATATCCTGAAGCAGGGACTGAGATGTGGTATATTGCTCTCTGATAGCGACATCCAAGGCATCAGTGCGATTTATCAAAATCTCATAAGCGAAAAGACAAATTGACGACCAATTTATACAAAATGTATTTGACATTTTTAAGCTCCTTAAAATCGTTGTACATGATGGGAAAGAAAAGGGAATTTCTTTAAGTATTTTATCATGTATTTTGTTCAGATTAAAACAAGTTCAAAGTCGACAAGAAAATATTATAAATAGAAATTATAAATTTTAAAATTTAATTAAGGTAAAATAGCCTGTTTCAGAATATTCTTCAAATGGAAATTCCTCACAACTCCATGTGAGAATATTCAACGTTTCATTAATAATCACGGTTCTATTTCTTTTATTTTTATTATTATATTATATTACAATTTTATTACCTGATTATCTATATTAAAAAGATTACAAACACTAGGAGAAATCCAAAAAAGTTAAAATAACATTCTGGAATAAATGTCAATTTTACCATTTTTAGGTGTAATATTGGTTAAAGTTACCCTTTACTATCTACAACGCTTATTGGCCAGTGCAGAATTTCTTAAATGGCCACCCTTAGGGCCCATTTATAGCTATGTATTACGCCGACGTAATACACCGGCGTATTACACCGACGTAATACAACGTTGTATTACGCCGATGTAATACACCGATGTATTACATTGATGTATTACAACAATCCTGGTGAAAACTTCTCTTTCTTCCCAACATCACAGAACTGCTCCAATTCGCATGTATATCAGAACAGAAACATGTCGAAGAATATGCCAGAACATCATCCAGGTCAGGAGATCATTCCTAATCCTCCAGGAAATCACAGATCTTCTGGGATATTTTTTGAATATCATGTCAAAAACACCCCAGAAACCATCGTTGTTCAGAGGATTCCTGGAGCTTCCTCCTGGAAATTACAGTTCTTCTGGGATGTTCTTGAATATTATGTCAAAGACACCCCTGATACCTTCGGTGGTCAGAGGATTCCTAGAGCTTCCTCCTGGAAATCACAGATCTTCTGAGATTATCTTGAATATTATGTCAAAGACACCCCTGATACCTTCGGTGGTCAGAGGATTCCTGGTGCTTCCTCCTGGAAATTACAGATCTTCGAGATCTTCTGGGATATTCTTGAATATTATGTCAAAAACACCCCAGTTACCATCGTTGGTCAGAGGATTCTAGAGCTTCCTCCTGGGAATTACAGATCTTCTGGGATTTTCTTGTATATAATGTCAAAAGCATCCCTGATACCTTCGGTGGTCAGAGGATTCCTGGTGCTTCCTCCTGGAAATTACAGATCTTCTGGGATTTTCTTGAATATTATGTCAAAAACTCCCCTTATAGTTCAATCAATCCGTTGGAGTATCATTTTGGAAGGGGTGTGAATGGTCAGAGTGGGACGACGTAGTGTGGATTTATGTATACTTAACCCTGTGACCTTTAAATATTCGATAAATTGTAAGTATTTTCCAAGATTATTTGTTTCTGGCCTTGATCATCAATTTCGGTCAAAGAAGACCTACCTTTAACTCTTGTAGGGTGGAATCACCAGTTCTCGCCAGTGCCCCACTTCTCGCCACTTACATTGAAATCTCTATTTTTCGCAATTTATGAAATAAATGAGTCGCAATTTTTTTGTATTGTTTCTGCTTCTACGCATAGAATCGAAAAATAATAATTATTCGTTTTGGATTCACGATTTTGATCACTTTTTAGAGCAATATTTTAAGCAAGTGCATCGAATCCAACATCTCTTACCAAATGTACTAAGTGTCGTCAAATTTTCATCAGGCCAAAAATACCTATTTGGGTAAATAATTTGTCTATTGAATATTTAATTGCACTTGTGGAATACATAAAATTTGTATTTAGTCAATTAATATTTCATTTTATATTATTTTTGTGTAAAAATGAGGCATGGCGAGAAGTGGTAATATTCTGGAATTGATTTTACCACCTGTCGCCATATCTTTTCAATAGGCGACGCTAACTTCACTTCGTACATTCTCAGTTGTCAAATCTGCATTGTTTACTTTCTGCAAAAGCCCCATAATTTGATTTCTCAAATAACAGTGAAGAAAAATCATTTAAAGAGAGTAATAATAAAGTGATCACAAGGAAAGAGAAATGGTGAATGTATTCTTTTCATAGAATTGCCTAAAATAACCGAGTGTGGTTCTTTTCAAGTGGGTGGCGAGAAGTGGTTACAAATTTTACAAAACTGGCGAAAAGTGGTAAAAAGTGGCGACGAAATGGTTATTTTTGCATTATTAATAAAAATCAGTTTTTTAAGTAGTCCAGCGTTATGTTCTAGGATTATTGTTTTCACGTATCTAGAGCCAATACATCTAAGTAACTTTGTGTCAAATTTGACTTATCTTGTAACAAGGATTCAAAAGTTATGATTAAATGAATTTAATTTTTTCCTAAACATGGCGATAGCCGGTTATTCCACCCTATCCCAAACATTTAATCGTAAGATATTTTTGCCTGTCGCAAAGCATATGTTGCAATATTTTGAAAAGTTAATTTAAAATGTATCATTTGAACGCTTTGAACGCTGACTGACCACAATTTAGAGAGGGATACGAAGTGTTTTTCTCAACAGTATTAAATATTCGAATGATGAACATATAATAACATAACAAGCAACGGCATGCAGACGCTTGAAATGCAATTTTGATTAACAGTTGATCTTCGACTGAGGTCTCGAATTACTCTTTTGAATGGTCGCCTGAAAATGCTAGAAATTTAGGTCAATATAAAATCTTCAAAAGCCAATTTGTCTCATAACAACTAGTTGAAGGCACAGTGTGATAAATGTTGTCTGGAATGGTTTGGAATGCTAAGAAAAGTCCCTTTTTCCTCTTATGCGCTTATTATCGGACTGTCATGAACATGACTTTGAGGTATCGACATGCAATATGACTTTCACTATAGAATATAGGATAGAATTTCACATTACCATCCCTGTTGTATCTAAATGCAGTCCCGCACTTTTCTATGAAGGATGTATGACACAGATGAAACACGGAACGCATTAAAGAAAATGTCATCACCAATATATTCAATTCATCACGCAATTTTGTTCTTATTTCACCACAGAACAATAAGAAGCCATAAAGAATCCATTAACTTGTTTCTAGTAAATTTTCCACGACTTGTTCGTCATATATGAGTAACTCTTTAAAAAAAAAAACACAATTATTCTACTTATTCTTTTGCATTAAAAGAGCATAATTACTTAATTTACATAACAGTCTCATTATATAGGTTTGTTCTTGTGTCGCGAATAAGCTCTGGAATATTGTGCAGGAAAGGTGCAAGAGGAGCAAGAATGAGGTGTATAAAAGTTTGTTTTTTTGTCCTACATTCCAGAAGAGAGTGTGAATAAATAGGAGATATGATATGCAACTCTCAGTGGAATTCAAATTTTCTCTTATTTAAATTCAGAGAAATTCTTGTGGGTGAAACAGATTTATTAAAATATGGCAAATGCCATGGGAAAATGATATAAAAGGCTCATATAAAATTTTATCATTATGTAAAATTCTTGTTCTATATTCCTGGTAAAATTTTATCAGCCCTCAGATATGAGGTGGCTGTAAAATCCCTTCAACTCATATCCTTCCGCCACACCCTCACTTTTCGGAACTTCACCCCAGCGCAACTGAAGGGGCTGAAAAACCCGGAGGTTTAGCACCCTTCCGGCTTCTGACTCTATGATGGTGGAAAGGTGTGAATAATCAAGTGCGAGAGTGGGTTATGTTCTTGAAAGGTGAGTATATTTCATTAAAATTTTAATTATACATACTATGGGTGTGTAGTGCACCTGATGATGAATGGCACTTAAAGAGCTTTATGGGCAGTGTTTGTTAGATATGCGAATAAAGAGAGGACATTTTTCTCACCTTCAGACATCCAAAAGGTAATTCATGAAAGTGGTGGAAAAGTGAATATATCCCCAGTATTTCACTCCAAATTGCCACAAAATGGCCCCATCACCTGTCAGCAAAAGTCACACTTCACGCTAATGAATCATTCACATCATGCAAAGAACTAAATACCCACTTTTAAATCCTCCACGTTTACCATTAAAACAGCTATCTAATTGTTTTATTGCATTAACGCGCAATTTATGTCCTGATGTTTCGATAAAAGTTTTATTTCAAGCTTTCATTTAATGAATTATAAACTAATATTAGGGGACAGCAAGAATGTTTTACACGCGGTTTGCAACAGGAGCTTCAGGCACATTAATCATACCACTAAGTCGTTCCACTTTATTGTACAATTTTAGTTTTTATTTTTATAATTTGTTTGTACACTCAATGGGACACGTAAAAGAGTACTCGCTCTATGATGCAAGCGTCGCGTTCGGGTTCGAATCCCCTTTAGGTCACCAGGAATTTTTTCTGGCGTTAAAGGTTTTTGATCTGTATCCTTCACTGCACTTGATGCCACAGGACATGGGACTGACAACCTTATCCCGTATAAGAGAAATACAGTGGGACCCCGATAAAGTCAACTAATTATTTCCAGGCTTGTTGACTCCATTGGATTCGGTTACTCTATCGAAGCCCGAAAAAAAATCAATTAAAATGTGAAATTTTGATATAAAGGGATATTACTTTATGTTTGTACTAGATAATTTATAAATTTCACACGATAGTAGAATATTTCATTTACTAAACTCATAAATTCTACACTCTCTGGTTCAAAAAAGTCATATGTTTGGGCAAAAGTAGAAGACTAAGGAATGATTTTACAGAATGTTTTTATTATTAGTCAGTATCTTAAGTGAAAATTACTATCCATGTGATAATATTGAAGCCCATCCACGATGTTAATATAGGGAAATGGTGTCTTAAAGATTTCTTTTTTCACTTTTTTTTAGAAGAGCTCCGGTAGATATTTAATTGTTGAAAATTTATTGAAAAATGAAAATGGAAGTTATAGTTCAGCTTTTCCACCGTTTTGCTCTGGAGGTTGGTCACCAACGCTAAAACGGCTGTGGACGCTAAAAATTGCACGGGATCTCAGTGAAACGAAACTGTACTTCGAAAGCATTGTTGATGAATAAATTTATCAATCTATCTTTAATGCAATTAACGTTATTAATTAGAATTTATTTTAAACTTTTATTGTAAATATGAAAGAAGAGATTGATAGTTGTTCTTTTCGTTATGACATAACTATGGCTCTAAACTTCACAAAAAGAGCAATAAAATCAATTTTCTTAATTTTCTTCTTGTTCTGGAAAATGGGCGCTAAATGGTTAGAGATATCTACTTGGAGTCTTCATAACTCCCTAATAAGTCAACCTGGGGATTATTATTATGACCCTCATTTCCTCCCTAGCCCTCCCGTTTCAGCGCCAAAATTGTATTTTTTTTGTGATTACGGGAAAACACGTCATACGAGATCATAGGGCATAATCAAAAAATCTTAAGACAAGAGAGAAAAGATAAGAGAACTTTTAATCGACCAAAACGCTTAGAATCACGAAAAAATTTATTTTGTCGAAATTTTATTACGCGGTTAATATACGAATTTTATCATAATATTGCTTTTCTTGTGTAAAAACGTTACATTGATACACCAAAACACTGATTTTAATTTTGAAAAAGTCATACAATATTATAAGTTCAATAATAATGGAAGAGTTGACTCTATCGGAGTCAATTGGGTCCAAGTTGACTCTATCGGAGTCCGTAGAGTAAAAAAAAATAGCTGTTGACTCTATTGGAGGTTGACTATATCGGGGGTTGACTCTATCGAGGTCCCACTGTAATAATACGTGTCTAGAAATCCCCTTGCAGGAAGGCCTAGTTCTAGTTCCTTCATAGAATGTTGTGCCAGCATTATTATTTTATGATTAATATATGTTAGGAATAAAATGTCTTTCAAAATAAGGCTTAAATTTGAACCCTCTAAAGTCCATGTTTTAAATATGCAAAAAAAGTAGTGACATAATATTTTCTATACTAATTACTGTCCAATAAAAACTCAAAAATATCATCCGTCCTTTATTCTCTTATAGTTTAGGCACCCAGTGAGAAAATATAAAACCTTTTTTAAATTCATTTCGCTTCTAAAATTTACGTTTTTATTTTTTATTCAATTTTTTTAAATAAAATATACAACGCCCCATGTTTTCAGTCAAGCTCGTGACTTCAATTATGTATCTCAAAAATGCTTTCCCATCATTAACCGTTTACCGGTTCACAATCGATTTGAACCAATGCAGAAATCAGTTAAAAGAATTATAAATTTTAAAACATTTCTAACAAACCTAAATATGATATCATTCAGTTGAGAAATCCGGTTGATATGCTCTCTAGATCCTTGAAAACCCGTTGAATAAGAAAATCGCACGATGCGTTCTCGAGCAATCCCAAAAAATAGTTAAGGGCAGGAGGGGTAGGAAAAAAATTAGGGGTATGTAAATTGTCCCAGAGTCGACTTATTGGGAGATCCTGCAAAACCTACAAGTCTCTATCTCTAACCGTTTGGCCTCCAGGCATGGTAACGGTCAGACATACAAACGGACAAACAGCATGCCGTCATTACCCAAAAATCATCTGAAGAGGACTTAAATGGTGTACGGAAGGTGGAAGGTAGAAATTTTGGATGGTCTAAAAATCGAGAAATTATATATACTGCTCTCTGTGTGGAGTTCTAGGAGTTAAAGATAACCATTGTTATGACATCTTCGTCATTTCATTTTCTGTACATCAATGGATGACTTTCTTTTGACGAAAAAATTAGTGTTGAACCTATCTTAATTTTAAATTCAGAATTGAAAGACTTAATTTGTACAAAAAAATCCAGGCTAATGAATCTACGCGTTACCTACACCAGTCACTTCATGAAGTGAACCTAAATTAATTTCATTGAGTTCATTAGCTGAGATTCTTTACAATCTCAGCTTCTATTCTTAAGCTATTTTAAGCAATACATAGAGGAAACTGGGGCACCACCAAACACGGGGTAGCACCAAACACTGCGATTTTTTAATCAGATATACGACTTCTAAGGACAAGACCTATAGGAATTTATAGGCACTATAGGGATGCTTGTCTACTAAAGAAATGGTTGAGATAGTCCAAGTAGTTAAGAAATAAAAATTAGTGTTTGGTTCTACCCCGTGTTTGGTGGTGCCCCAGTTCCCCTATATACAATAAAATAATTCTTTTCAAATGGGAAATCAAAACCTTTACTTTACAACGTTTACTTTACGTTTGAAAAATTTTCCTCAAAGCTCTCAAAATTTTAGAGAGGACCTCTAAAAAAGAAATGACAGAAAAAAAATATTTCTGCAGTTAAATATGACAGAACGGTTGGACAGTTTTTCATCGTTCCCCCTTTCAATATTTCTAGTTTTGGGTGTTCAATTGATAAAATCAAAGCACATACCACAAACATTTATTCAAAATGTGCTTATCGATGATAAATAGACGCCTATATGTCAGATTAGACACAAACGTTCCCCCAGGATGTCGTATATATATATATATTTTTTCACTTCCATATCTCTTCCTGGGCAGTCGAAGAGATGACATATTTAGGAATGGGAAGTATATTTCATTTCTTACACAACTTTATGCCTCAATCCTTCGATTCTTTCTCACTTCTCATGCGATTTCTCCTTTTGGATGAATTTTTGGGGATGAGTCTGATTGGCTTCACCATCTCTCCAAACTTTCATCCTTTTTCCTTCCATTCCTTTTTCCATTTGACTATGTGGCTTTTATGGAGAAGGAATATGGTTTTCGGCAGGTTATATATTGCACCAAATATAGTTTGTGTGGGGTGGTCAGAACATGAGGGCATCTGTGGAGAGTGTTGATGCTGGTTGTGTTGTGATAAGCTCCCAGCACAAATTCCATCCAAACACCACAAAGTACAAATTGCTCTTGTGATCAATTAATAGATTACCTGATGAAATTTCTTCCCACCTTTACCAAAATGCTCTAGGGAGTAATTCACCTAGTCAGGTGGTCTTAGGAATTGAAGCTAATGAAGCATCACTGCAAAAATGTGCTATATTGTTTATTAGTGGCTCCATACAAAACTGGGTATGTTTGAGGGAAAAGCATTCTGGCAGAAATAAATTCTCAGAGATTAATTCACTCTTCACAGCATCACTTCGAGAGGAAGTATAGAGGAAATAAACTTCATATGTTCTAAGTGGAATGAGATGGGGTTGGATACATAATAAAAACTTGTCTGTTTTCTCTGATGTTGAATAAATTCCTTCATATGTGTAAATTCTCAGAAAGCAAAAGAACGTTCACAAAAGGATGTATTTTCATTGCGATTTTCCTATTTGTTTCTATGAAAAATGTCACAAAACATAAGGGTTTACTCTAAAAGCAACTAATCTTATAAAATGCAGCAAACACTAAAATAAAACACTTTGTTGAGGACAAGAGATCTTAAAGCTTAATGCAAATTCTGATTTGAATAATTGGCAATTCTTTGAAGACATACCCTAGAGCAAAAAACATAGCGAAATACGGTATTGAGCGGATTTATTACTCAAAATTCACACGGCAAAAAGTATTATCCACATATTTTTAATGTATTTATTGAACTTTATTATTATTTTTTTTTTATTTTCCACCCTTAAGGTAAAGTGATACAAGTTGGACATAGTATTACAAGTTGGAAAATTCGCCAGTACAAGTTGGACAGGGATTTTTTCTTGATAAATACAGTACTAATTTTTTTTAAACATAAGGAACCAAATTATAAAACTTAAGCATTAAAAAATACAAAAAAAAAATATTAAATTTATCAAGAAAAGAAGCCCTGTCCAACTTGTACCATTGCCCAACTTGTACCACTTTACCCTATACGGGCTTCAGACCTAAGACTTAGCCATCTGGCTTAACGCCTCTACTTCCTAATCAAGCACGATTTTTTAAAAAAAATTGTTGCTTACGATTGAATTATAAGGGCAAATGATTCATTAGATTTTGAAAAATCAATAAAATTGCTTGTTATTTAGATTATTTTAGACCTTTCGGGAACTGGGCTAAACCTCCAGTCTGAAGCCGGCTTTACCTATCCCATATCCAAGGTCTTAGGCTTTAAAGCCCATTTTGACCAATATCTCGTGTTGAAAATCCTTTCAAAAATTAATACATCTATAAAATTAAATACTAAAATGTTCAATTGATAAAATTATTTTTTTGCCAAGTGGTAAAGGTAAAACCAATAAATAACAAAAAGGAGGACCCCACACTTTAATATCTGTACTCTTAAAAAAATGGTCAATTATTATTGAACCTCCACAATTTACTAAATTAAATTATTTTTCTACTTCCTCTTTTTGAAGTAAAATTATAAAGGCTACATGGGGCAATATGTAATTTAACGAGTATTATAATTAGATTTTTCACAAACTACTAGAGGGCCTAAGAAATATCTAATCAGTAAGTTCTGATAGCAAATTTACCGTTCTACAGGTTTTCCATAATCTGTTTTCCCAAATCTCAAAGAAAGACATAATTTTGATTATTTTTTTTTAAATGTTAATTTTGTGAAAGATTCTAAAAAGTTGGAGTTGAAACGATTAATTACTGACTATCATAAAATGAAAGAAATATCCGTTAGACATATTTTTATAGGAAATTTAATAATCTACAATTTTTTAGTAGATTATTTTCCTCCAATTTAATGAGAAGGAACGTTTCAAATATTGTTTATCAGCAAAATTTTTTTCGTTAAGCCCTAAATGGACGTAAAATTTGGCGGTAAAGTATCGTCTCAAACTATCACACACTAATTTCGTATCAGGGATTAGACGTTCTTTGCTTTCAATTTCCTTGTCTGCTTATTAACTGCAATTTCTCCCAAACATACCTATGACCGGAAAATTCGCCATTTTCAATTATTAAAGGTCAAAAGTCAAGCATTTTGGAAGGCTCATTTTTCAACCGATTTGATTAAATTTGGAGTTTTTGGAAAGGTATTGAAATTTCGAACCCGGCTACATGGTCTCCTTCGGAAATGTACCGGTTAAGTACAAATTTTTGAATAATTTTTCATCCCCTATAAATAAAATCCCCTAAAAAAATATTTTTCGGGTTTTCTCAAAATTGGCCCACGCTTTTTTAATGATTTTTGGATATGTTTAGAGCTAGTCCAGGCGAACATTTCGCCCAAACATACCTATGACCGGAAAATTCGCCATTTTGAATTATTGAAGTTCGAAGGTCAACCACTTTGGAAGGGTAATTTTTCACCCCATTTAGTTAAATTTGGATTTTTTGGAGAGGTATTAAAATTTCGAACCCGGCTGCATCGGTCTTCATCGGTAATGAGTCGGTTAAGTACCGATTTTTTGATTTTCAAATGCTTTTGTGATTTATGAATCAATTTGATCTCTAGTAGATCAGTAATACCCAAAGATCATGCAAAAAAAACTAATTCACGGTGAGCTCTATCTCGTGAGTTCGAGCATTCCGCAAAGCTGGGACGCTTTGCCATCTCTTTTATTTACCACATTCCTTCCTCAAATCTCTTACAATTTTAAATAGTTAAGGAAGTTAGGGCTATAAGGCTATAGCCCCTCTCTTTAAACTTAGAAGTCATCGAAGTTTTAAGTTTCCGGACTAACACATTAAGTGTACTTATTAAGTACTCAGTAACTCAATTACTGAATTTTAAAAAGGGTTTCGGATATCCAACTACTTAAAAACAATATGAAAATGAAAAATGCGTCAATGGTTTGTGGTTCATAGCGAAAATAACATAGCATGACTCAACCTTAACGCTAAGCGCGACCTTTGTATATGGCCTTAATTAAGAAGTTTGTGTTACAGGCTTGAAAATAAGGTTTCACTAATTACTTATTTAAGAACTTTGAATTAAGCAATTTTTAAGTAGTTACCTTAGTGGGTATAAAACTTCATGCGTAATGCTACTTATTTTCCTTTAATTGTGTGTTACTTATTATTTTGAAAAAAAAATCATAAAATAACTTAGTAAATACTAAATTTCAGTGGGATGTAGATTGTAATCTATCCTATCCGTAAATTTCCGCTAGCTCACACTGTTTCATCCTCTGACAATATTTTAATGTCATATTACTTATTTTGAAGTGTATTACGGGAAATATTATCAAATTTGCTCCACAACTGCCACAAGCAGTCACATCACAAAATATTCATGACAAATGAATCTCAATCGCACGGGAAAGAAACTCCGCATGGAGCCTTCAGCATTCCACCACGCCAAATACCCCAAGAGGATGGGACAACCACCCTCTTGTGCGCGAAACTGAGATGCTCCCCCAGAAGAAGCGTGGAGGACAGAAAGAGGATGGTTTACTTTGGCACGCCAGCTGGACCACACTGGCGCATTCCGAGGTGGCATTCCCCCCGAGATTTTGGTCCCAACAGAAGAGAAGTCGAGTGGCACGGCAAGTGTTGGTTGGCGTGTAAATATTTCACATTGAAATATTCTGGTGCGAATATCATCTAAATGTAATAAGATGTGGCATTTGAATATCGTCGGGACATCATCACATTCACTGGGGACAAAGGCACCCACAGCCTAAGTCCTGAAGCGACAAGGCGTGGGGCTTTGGAGGTTTATTTACGCTGAAGTATGGTGTTGGGCTGTATTTGAGATGAAAAATATACAAAGAAGTCTTCAGTATATTGGGAGATTGGGGTGTATTTTCCTCATGTCGTCGTCATTTTCCCACCCAATGCGGTTTCTATTTTTTCTCCTTTTTCTTCTGCTCTCTTCCCCCCATTCCTCAGGGTAGAACCCAGAACCCTGAGACACATACAGCACTGCCAAGACACCCAGGAAGGGAATTTTCCCTTGAACGTCACACATTTGCTGTGCTATTTTGGCATAGAGATACCCTCGAGGGCTTGACATGGACGAATTCCAAGGAGCGTGATGATATCTAAATTTGACGTCTTTATAAATTGTTGCATGGCAGAGGGGGTTTGCGAGAAAAAAGTGGATAAATGACGCTACTCGATGGAAAGTCGCCACTGGTGGTGATTGCAATGGGTGGGGGGTGGTAAAATAAGTCATGATTGTCAAGTTCATCGTACAATACAAAAGAGGATGATGCCCGGAAAAATGACTTCGAGGTGACTGAATTAGGGAGCCACAAAGAAAACTTGGAGAACGATTACAAACTCGCTCATTATAACACCGTACTGAAGAGCTAAATGGGAAAGAAACTTTTCATTTTAGTAATAATTTTATCTTCTTTGAACATTTTGGAAAATTACTACTTTGTAATGGGATGATTTTCCATCTAACTATTAACCACCAATTTCGAAATAATTTTTAATATATATTTTTTAAATGGTTTTCATTATATTCAAACGATTCAAATACAAAGTGAAAACCATGGTGTACAAACGCTCAACTTGGAATAGGGAAGGATGGGGCACTTTAATACAGGGGTAATTTCAATTTTTTATTTTTCCTTATCCCTTTTAAAGGAATGCGAAAAACGGTATCTAGATCATATGTTCAAAAAAATATTAATTTCACACCGATTTTCGTTTAAGTTTTGAAAAGTATGAAACTGATTTTATAAAATTGCAACAAATTGAAACTTTTCGGGATGTCTTACTTTTACCAATTTCTGATCCATTGCAGTCATCTATTGAAGTAACGCAACTGTAATTGTCCGTCTGTTCGTCTTTCTGGTCGGCTGTCGCCAGCTCTAAAGGCCAAACGGTTAAAGATAGCGACTTGGGACCTAAAGGCCTCTACACATTGGGAGCAATTTTTGTCAAAAATTGCATTTTTGACAGAATTTTGACGTTTCTGCCTACAGCACTGCAGCCAATTTCCTTCAAAAAAGCAATTTTTGACGAAAATTGTGCTCAATGTGTAGACACCTTAAGGGAGACCCGCTCCCCCCCCCCCATTAGTCGAGCCAAGGATCGTTAACATGCCCCTCATTTTCCCCCACTCCTCCTCTTTCTCTCCAATACCATGTTTTTAGGGATTGCTGGAAAACGCGTCATGGGATTTTTTATTTCATTTTCGTATATGTTTTAGAGATTACCCAAACGGACATTTGACCGTGTGCGAAAATATCGTTGAATCATTCCTAATAACGATTTTTTAAAGCCAAAAGGTTATTAAAAGGCCCTAGATTTGGGCTCGTTGGAAGAGTCTTAGAATTTCCGAAAAAACTGAACCAGTTCCAATCGATTTTGAACCGGTAATGAACCGCCTGATAACCGGTAACTAATTTTTATACGAAATTCAATTAAATTACTCCTGAGGTGTATTTTAGAAAATATTTTGAGTGATTTATAAATCTGTTAAAATGCGGTTGTGAACCGGTAATGAATCGATTAAAAACCAATAAATAATTTTTGCACAAAAATCACTTTTATTACTCAATTCAATTCAATTCAATTCAATATATTTCTCCTCAAATAATGCTGTACTCTTTTAACTATTTTGTGGAGTCTATAGACTAATTTATGAATCAGTGTAAATCGGTTCAGAAACGGGAAACGGTAAATGATGCGAAAGTACTTTTTAGGTATAGCATCTAAGTCACGAGTTCGAGCATTTCGCAAAGCCTGGGACGCTTTGCCACCCTTTCTTGTAGAAAACCAACATTTCCTGAGAACAGTAGAATTTCCTGGGAACAGTAAAAATGTCTGAGAACAATAAAATATTCTGCGAACAGGAAAATTTTCTGAGAACATGAAATTTTTCTGCGAACTGGAAAATCCTCAACGAACTGTAAAAATATTCGTGAACAAAAAAAAAATTCTGCGGATAATACGATTTTCTCCAAACGGTAAAATGTCTTGAGAACAGGAAAAATTCCTGCTAACAGGAAAATCTCCAGCGAACAGGAAAATCTTCTATGAACGGTAAAATTTCTTTCTAACAGTATTCGTAAAAAAAAACAGTAATAAAAAAAATTCAAAAAATGTTAGAAACAATTGACCGCTAACCACGGAATAGTTCAACAATAGTTCGATATGATATGCTCGATCCGATCCTAAAATTAAACAATCAGCTAGCTAACAGAGTTATTTAGTGTGTTTGGTTGAGTTTTCAAGAATCCTATACGACCTATTGTAAATCTATATACAGTAGACTCTCTCTCAATTGAGCATTTGGGGCAAAATGTGATCCGGTTTATCGATGGATTTGGGCGTCAAAACCTTTGTAAATTCCACAAAAAGCGCTAAATTATAAACAATCACAAAATCATAAAATCATAAATAGGAAGAACTACTGCGAATTTGAGCGAATTAGCTTCATAATTAAACTTGAAAATTGTCAACAAAAATTTGCGCCCGATTGAAAAAGAGCCGATTGAGTGAGAGTCTACTGTAAGTTCATTTTTGTAATGATTTTTTATATTTATTTTACCAAAATTTAGTAATTTTCTGACTCAATTTGAACTTCTACTGTTTAAAGTTGCCCCTTTCTTGCAAGAGAGTGATAATTTTTAATATTTGACTGCAAGTTAATTCCTAATATAAGTAGCTATAATTAGCAGGTTATACTCACCCTTCTCTCAGTATGTTGAGTAAAGAATTTATGTTGCACGCCCCCTCGTAAGCAACACCCATTTATATGCATCGTCTTAAATATAAACTCTAATTTTTATTCTATGTCCCATTAGATTGTTAGGAATACCAGAAAAAAGCAAGCATTTTGAAAAAAACATTGTGTGATAGTCATGAAACTATAATTCCGAAGATAGATTGTGGGCGTGGTCTAATTTTTACTGAGTGCTGAAAAGCAGTAAAAAAAACTTTCTGAGTACACACTTTGCTTCTTTTCATTTCTAAATTTACTACTCACGTACCTTCTCACAAACTAAACTCTCTCTGTTTCTCTTCCTGACTGTCTTATCTGCCGATTTAGCAGCTATATAGTGAAATTGTCCCAGGATAAAGTAGAACTTGTCTTTTCGTTAAATTTAGCAGCATCAAGAGTGACTGATTCCCATACAAAACACCATCTCAACTCTAACTCACTTTCATCCCCAACCCTTATCCTTTCCATTGATGGATATGTGTGGATGCATTTCAAACATTCACAATGGATATAAAGCACATCACGTAGCATTTCCTGCTGAAATTTCCACTCTCTCTTCTACACAAGGCCGCTCCCAAAAAGTTCCCCAAAATCCCAGACTAGAGATGTTAAGGGTATGAGAGAGTGCTCAATAATAGGATCAACCCTGCTCCGCATATATTTTTCATTTTCACGGATTGAAAAATACCTACAAATATTGTGAAATATCATTTGGAGTGATACGTCAAAAAAAATAAAATGTTTTATTTCGATAGGTGGCACCTAAAAAAAAAAACGGAGAAACGTGCCCAAAATATTCGATAAAAATTCCAACCGATTTCGCGTGCATACCTCAACATATCGCCACGAAAAGCATTCCTGAATTATGAGGTTTTCCCCATGATTTCCCCCAGTATAAAATCTTCATCACAATGCTGACTGTTGGATAAGTGAACGGGGAAAGCGGAAAATTGTGGACAAAAGTACAAATCGTGTCAATTGATTGTGGTTCAATTTGAATTGAATTATCAAATGGATTGTCGCTATGATCAATTACATTCGCTATCGGTACACCATTCGACTCAACTCTCTATCCCCGAATTCAGCGTTTTCGATCATATTATACTTCAATATAATTCTATTGGTATTTGGGAAATTTTACACCTTTGACATCGCTCTTCTGGTATTTTCCATTCATTTGAATTTTATACTATTATCGCCAAAATTGTTCTGAATTTCAAATTGAGACCACAAGTATGGGAGTATTTCATCACTATGTGCGGCTTCTTCTTGAATGAGGGAGCATAACACAGTTGATAAATCTATTTCATCATAATAGAGTTTTTGTGTGAACCATAAATTTGAAATATTCCAAATTTACTGATTTATGTGCTGGGCACACCTACGACTTAAACCGATTGACGGCTTAACGTAATTATAATCAAAACAAGGATTAGACTACATTCTCATCAGTTTTCCACTAAAAACGGCTTCAAACTAAAGGTTTAGCCTAGTTATCTAATAACTCGGATTCCTAAATAACACCAAATTTTAATGGTCTTTTGAAATCTAGTGAACCATTTACCCTTAATATCCAATCCTAAGTCAACATTTTCTCAAAAATCTCAAACGATAAGAACAGAGAAGTTAAGCCATGAGACTAAACCGGCTAAACCTTAGGTCTGAATTCCGTATAAGCTGTCTCTCGGCTTTAACTCTTTCGCGTCATTAGGGTCATATATGACCCGGGGAAAAAACAATTTTTTTTGACTATTTGCATTAATTGAAATCTATCGGATTGTGCACGACATCATAATAGAAAGATGTAAGATTCTTGCCTAATTTTCTCAAGACTCCAGATATTCAGGAAAAAAAAAATATTTGAGATCAAAAATCACTAATTTCGAACTTTGTGAAATGACTTTTCTTTTTCAAAATTTTTTATATTAATTTAGTTTTTTCAGCAAAAAGTTCTTTAGAAACACAAAATAGAATATCCAAAGATTGTATATTGCATATTTTGATATAATAAACTACTCTCAATTTTCCAGAAAAGCGTGTAGAATTTTCCGGGTCATATATGACCCTGTGGTCGCCAAGGGTAACAGTGTTTTCGTCCCAAAGCTATAACGAAATGTAGTTGGGACATTGTTTTTCTTTGTGAAATGCAGGTGGGACATCTTGCTCCTGGACATTTCATCTTATATCTGATGAATTATAACATATTTTGCAATATTTTAGAGTATTCCGCAAGCGTCTCATATTGTGCAATTGTATTGTGTGTGAATAAATATGTGGATAAGTTTATTTTTGCCAAATACCACTCAAAATATTGTGACAGTGACTGTTCAAGGGATTTCCAAGAA
Source organism: Phlebotomus papatasi (assembly GCF_024763615.1). NCBI lineage: Eukaryota > Metazoa > Arthropoda > Insecta > Diptera > Psychodidae > Phlebotomus > Phlebotomus papatasi. The sequence continues at coordinate 78,132,792 of NC_077224.1, read as the reverse complement.
GATTCCTTGAACACCAGGAGTACAGTGTTCATCAAAGCAATCCAGTTTGCCATGGTTTTGGCCAAATTAACAACTTCTAGCAAAAAAAACTCTCAGAAAGCCCGTAATATAGATTTTGAAAATGATATGTACACTTCCCTTGAGGACAACAGGGTCATATATGACCCGGGGTTTTTCCGAGTTTTCACGCAATGGAAAATTTTTTTCCTCACTGAACTATTATATTTGATCATAAAGCATTAGGAAAAACTCAATTTTACATGAATTCATCTGCTGAATAAAAGTGGGACGCGAAAGAGTTAACCATAAGTCTGTCTAAAACATTGCAGTCCAATTGTTCAGTAATTACAGGCCCAATCATTGTCTAACCCCTGCAACCCAATATAACTATAAGTTACTTCTGAACTTCTTCACTAAATTATCCTTCACTATAATCCGCATAAGCCTGTACTTTTTAAGTTCAGTAATAATTTAATTACTAAAGAACCTAGTACTGTGCACTATAACCCAGTACGGGGAAGTAGGGTACCTTTTGAATTGGGACAGTTTTGAAATTGGGCGTTTTTTTTTCTTATATTTTTAAATGGAATTGAGCCTTAGGAGCCTTATCATGATGTAATTTAGCTTCGCTATTGATTTGTTGAACTGTCATAATAAGGTGCAGTTTCACATAAAAATAGAAGAAAGAAGCCCAATTTAAAAGCTTCCCCAATTCAAAGATGTTCCATCTCCCCCTAATAAAAATTTCCTGTACGATAAACTGGGGCACCTTTGAATGTGGGGCAGCTTTGAAATTTTTCTGCTATGCTTAACTGAGCCATATCGCATAATGTAATTTAACTTCTCGATCTGTTTATGTACCTAAATTATATCATGATAATGCTCAATTTTATTTACAAATAGGTGAAAATCCCAATTTCAAAGATGCCCACTTTCAAAAATGCCTCACATCCCCCTAACTGCGTAATAAATTGACCGTGTAGTCTAAATTATACTCCCTCCGTATCAAAAAACAAACCGCACATTTGGGGAAAATTTAGGGATCAAAGTATGGTTACAGGAATTTTTTTGTTATTTGTAAATATCTTATGTGTCAAAATATCCTCCATGTTCAGTATTGTTAATGTAATGAAGGTGCTGCTACGATAGTATGTTTAAGAACACATATGCTAAAGTTATCTTTTTTCGCGGTTTTTTTCATTACTGAAAATTGAACTGCAATTAACGTTATGGACTAGAATTTGTTCTAAACTTTTAGTGTGTACTAGGGAAATCAACAGTTATTTCCGTTTTGTGGTCATAACTTCCGGAAAAATGTGGTTATAGTGTGGTCATAATTCCCGTCAAAATGTGGTTATAATGTGATCATAATTCCCATCAAAATGAGGTTACAATGTAGTCATAATTCCCATCAAAATGTGATCATAATATGGTTATAATGTGGTCAAAATACGGTCATTAAATGGTCATTTTTCAAAGAATGAAATATTTTATCTACTCGAACTCCACGCTAGAGCAGTTTCCACAACCCAATCTTTTTCAAATTCTCACCATCCAGGGCCCGTATCCTCCACTTTGTGAGAGAAGACTTTACGTGAGATTTTCTCCGTGACATTTTCGCCTATTTTTCCCACCTGCCTTCTCTCCGTATCCACGAATATCGGAGAAAATCAGACGAGACTTTCGTGTGGAACTCTGTGTGGAAATCGCTTTTTGACATTCCGCGCGCTGTTTTTGGTCGCAAAATAAAAACTGAATACTGAAGTAATTATAAATTCAATGAATGAATAAACAATTAAATAACATTGTTATAAGCTTTGATTTATTCATCGCGACTCCTCTTAACATTTATAAATGACTGCAATGGCATTTCATGCCAAATTTCTCTTTTTAATATTTTACTACAGTAAAAAAATTAAAGAAAAGCCCTTTGCAATTACACCAATTCAATTATACGTAATAAAGATTTTCTCATTTTCTTATGGTTTTGTATAAATTTTCTGAAAATTGTCAAATAATGCTAAAATAAATTTTCAGAGATTTTTGTAACAAAAAAAAACAATTTCCATTGAATTTTTCTTTTTTTTGCAATTTGACTAGGATTATTGGATTCATACACAGAGAAATTTTGACTCTAAATTTAAAAATATATAAGATCCTGGGAACTTAAATTGGACGTGAATCCCCGAGGCGTTTAAGCATAGAAACTCTGAGCGAAAGAAATGGGCTAGAATCCTAGCTCTTTCAAGTTAAGAGATCGGGAAATTAAGCTCAGCATTAGCTGGAAAATAAAAAAATGTCTACTGATTTGCAAATTGCAACTAAAGGATTTAGAATTAGGGCATTGGCATTCATTGGATGGGATTTGAAATTAAATTCCTGGGTGTTTCTGTTTAAGAATTTTCCATTTTTCTGTGTGATCAATATATGTTTTTCGCGGAAAATTCTAGACATTATCCTTTTTTTTCTATTTTACGTGAAGTATTTGAAGGAATTTTCTCAAATAAAGACTTTATTAACCTAAAGAAAAGCGTTGTAAATAGTTTTTTTTTCAATAGAGAAGTTACAATTTTGCTTAGATTGTATGTCGAATAAAAAAGGATAATATAGATGCTAATATCAAGAATCTCACTCAATATATTTTTTTCTAATTTAAGGAAGAACACATAACTACACGATTTTTAAATATTTGTTCAATTGTTATCCATTTATTAATTTTATAGTAAGTGGTATTATTTTGCTGCTTAAAATATTTGTTTTGTTAGTTCTTGAGATCTAATAGTTTCAATCTATACTAAAAAAAAATATTTTCCCGATAAACTACCTATAAATTATGCGATTTCTTTTATATTTGTACGTAATTGTAAAGTAGAAGGTTCAAAGAATCTAGGATATTTTTAGTAAGTCTCCAACTAAATATTTGCTATATAGGGTAAAGTGGTACAAGTTGGACAGTGGTACAAGTTGGACAATGGTACAATTTGGACAGGGCTTTTTGTCTTGATAAATTTAGTACTTCATTTTTATTAGTATATTTTTAATTCTTTAGTTTTATAATTTGGTTCCATGTGCTTCAAAACAAATTTTGTACTGTATTTATCAAGAAAAAAGCCATGTCCAACTTGTACCGGCGAATTGTCCAACTTATAACACTAATTCCAAATTATACACTTTACCCTAGTAAATTTTTAAGCTCAAAAATGGCAAATTTTTTAAATTCTCATATTGAAAATTTATTTTATTTATTTTTTATACTTCCAATTTTTTTAAGCAAAACCGTTTTAGAACAAGTAACTAAAATACTCAAACATAATATTTTTCTTTAGAGCGAAAATGATCAATCGTTGGTATCGTCCGAAAAATTACTTAAATTTTTTAGCTATTTTTGTCCCTATTGTTCATAGAGACAAAAAATATACCAAATCAGATTCTGCTAGCTTTTCGAAGGCTAGATGTAAGACGTTTCACAAATTTTTTTTCATCGGTTTCATTTTTATTGCTGATTTTCGGTCAGCGAAAACTGTCTCGTCGTTAAAGGCTTAATGTAACCCCACTTCCCCTAGCGATGACAATTTCTAAAAGCTTCTACATTGCTGATTGTCTTTTATTCCAACTAGAAACTTTGAGAAAATATTGACAAAAAATTAATATTTGCACAAAACACTAAAAAAAAAACATTTGCTGGGCTGCCCTGGCATCCCCTACATACTACATTGAAATAGCTCGATTGCTCGATCTTACAAAGCAAACTTCATGAGCTTTTTAATATATATGTGCTTTTTCGCCTCAATTCGCTGCGCGCGCTTTTTCCCCGGGAATCAGGCAACCCATTCGACAAATTTGCTGTCACGTTCTGATTTGTCAGAAAATTTTGCCAAAGAGAATTTTCTCACGAAATTCGCGGATTTTTCCATGGTTGAAGGGCACTCGAAGGTCTGGAAGTGGCTGAAAAGGGTACCTGTGGATGTGATCTGGACATAAAGTGTAGAGTGGGGTGTGTTGGATGCAATTGTTTGGGTGATTTTTGCGTTCAAAGAGAAATGAACTTGATATGACGTGTTGTCTGCAACGAGAACCTCCAAAAGAATTTCCATATGTCAGACGTAAAATCTCCAGAAGCTGATAAAATAACTGATACACCAAGTGGAGATACAGCTGAGACTGTAGGGAGGAATGTAACAGCTCAGAATCCAGGTGAAATATTGCTTTTTGGGGGGTTATTTGGGCTTGAAGGTTGGAGGCATTTTAGCTGGATTCTTGACATTGCAGAAGCACCAAAAGCCTCGAGGAAATACCACAGAAATATGATTATTTACTATGGAAAGGAGGTAATCTGTATAATTGCATTAATTCTGACCACGTATGCAACCTTGCAGAACAAGTAAGTAGCTTCCGGAAGGCTTCCCTGGAAGAAATAAATGTTCGAGTTTCTTGATTTTTCAGTGCAACTCGAACTTCAAGACCACCAAGTCCTAGGCACTTCTTCTCTCCCGGATCCCTGGTTAGTGACTCCCCGGATGGTCGTTTGGGACCCACGCAAACCCGTGTGACTCTCTCGGAGCTCTCTCTAGTCCTCTACTATGCTCCCTGGTGTGCCAATAGTCAGAGAGCCCGAGAAGCTTACGAACATGCTGCCAGGCTCTTCTACCGCGAAGCTCACTTTGCTGCCATCAATTGCTGGCAGCCGGGCGGAGAATGCCGGCTGCAGTACTCCAAAGTGCAATCCTGGCCAGTACTGATGGCCTACATGCCCGGAGGTATCGCCGTGCAATACAATGGGCAGTGGATGCCCAAGAATCTGGTCAAGTTCGTTCGCTCTCTCATTCAACCCATTCAGCGTGAGTATACTTTCATTTCTCTGCCAAATTGACCTGGAATCCCCGAAGCGTGAAGCCCAATCAAAGATTTTTCTCCCCAGGTCTCAGTGCTCCCAATGATCTTCTGAAACTACTGACCGGGCATGACGCTGTTGTTGTGGCTTTTGTTAATTTGGAGCGGCATCAAAAGGCCTTCCAGATCTTCTTTCAGACGTCCGTTAAATTCCTGGAAAGGGATCCCGTGCGCGATATGCTCTTCGCAGTTGTCACTGGAGATTCTGCTAAGGCTTTTGGGGTGGATACTGTGCCAAGCGTCCGACTGTATCAATGGAATGAGACTCTGGTAAGTACAAAAAAGATTATTAATCCAAGCACTAATTGCTGAGACACATTTAAAAAAAAAACAAATAAAATTCACTGAAGCAATTGAGATAATTTTATGGGGTCCCTGTCACGCATTTCCATAAAAAGTCTCGCAAATAAAATTAATCATTTCAAGATCATCGCTTTGCGCCCTTTGCGCTCATTTTAAACCTGATGATGCATAAGCTTCACATGACTTTTCTGCATATGCTTGATGATGACACAAGGAAGAAAATGCCTTTTTAGCGCTGCTTGCGATGATCACACGAACTTTGAGTGTTCTGAAGAATTAAAAGGCATTAGATTATCTTTTCACTGACTCCTAAATGAAAATGACAAATGGATAAACAAGAACAATATTAAATTGGAAGTAATAAAACATTCTTTTCTAGCTAACTGAGATAGTAATCAAGATTTTGAGGCTCAAATATTTGATCGACACAAATTTGACTCGAGATTTTGGGAGTAAAATATTTGGCCATTAAAATCTTGACTCAAAATTTTGAGACTCGAATATTTGATCGCCAAAAATTTGACTCAATATTTTGGGAGTGAAATACTTAGTCATCAAAAATGTGACTCAAAATTTTGGGAATAAAATATTTGACCATCAAAATATGTTAATCAACATTTGAACTCAAAATTTGGTCGTCAAAAACTTGACTCGAGATTTTGGGAGTGAAATATTTAGTCATCAAAAATTTGACTCAAAATTTTGAGACTGAAATATTTGGTCGTCATAAATTTGACTCAAGATTTTGGGAGGGAAATACTTTGTCATCAAAAATTTGACTCAAAATTTTGAGACTCAAATATTTGATCGCCTAAAATTTGACTCAAAGTTTTAGGAGTAAGATATTTGGCCATCAAAATCTTGACTCAAAATTTTAAGACTCAAACATTTGGTCGCCAAAAATTTGACTCAATATTTTGGGAGTAAAATACTTATCCATCAAAAATTTTACTCAAAATTTTGAGACTCAAATGTTTGGTCGTCAAAAATTTGACTCAAAATTTTAGGAGTAAAATATTTGACCATTAAAATCTTGATTCAAAATTTTGAGTCTCAAATATTTGACTGCCAAAAATTTGACTCAATATTTTGGGAGTAAAATATTTCGCCATCAAAATCTTGACACAAAATTTTGAGACTCAAATATTTGATCACCAAAAATTTGACTCGAGATTTTGGGAGTAAAATATTTGGCCATCAAAATCTTGACTCAAATATTTGGTCGCTAAAAATTTGACTCAATATTTTGGGAGAAATATACTTTGTTATTAAAAATTTGACTCAAAGTTTTGAGACTCAAATGTTTGGTCGAAAAATAATTGACTCAAGATTTTGGGACTAAAATATTTGGCCATTAAAATCTTGACTCAAAATTTAGAGGCTCAAATATTTGGTCGTCAAAAATTTGGCTCAAGATTTTGGGAGTAAAATACTTGGTCATCAAAATTTTGACTCAACATTTCGAAACTCAGTTATTTGGTGATCGGATATTTTGGACTTAAAATATTGACTCAAGTTTGCCAGTCAGATATTTGGTCATTATGTAAATTGACTACTAAACCCGGCGGATATTCGACCATTTGAAATCCTCCGATGTCACCTTTTCAAACCAAGAGATGACCTAGCCCTGTGTGTTATGATAAAAGAACATCACAGCATGACATTAGAGTCCTCTTATAGTTTGTCATTAATGAACTTTAGAACTACTACTTTAGAACTTAGAATTAACTAAGAAACGGATGAGAGAGAGTTTAGGTAGTGACTAAACGTGGAAGAGTAAGGTCGTGCGTGCGTGGAAATTAGAAACCAAAGGAAGGATCTGATTGAAAGAAAAAAACGGGTGGTAGATTTAAATCTTGTATCTGACACCCTTTCTAAGAGCTCTCAGATCCTAATAATTCCTTTCGATGTGCGAGTAGATATTCTGACGGAAATTTGCTTTTTTAGTTAGGAATCAAAATTTTGACTTGAAAATTGGATAATCAAATATTCGGTCATCAAATATTTGACTTGAAATTTTGAGACTAAAAAATTTGGTCACCAAAATTTGTGATTAAAAAAATTGGTAAACCAAATTTTGATTTAAAATTTAGTAATCAAAATTTTACCTCAAAATTTGACTTCAATTTGATTTTACCTCAATGAGACTGAAATATTGGTCATCACAAATTTTACTCGAAATTTTTCGACAAAAAAATTGTTCATCAAAAATTTGTGATTCGAAAAATTGGTAATCAAAATTTTACGTCAAATTCTTGAAATTGAAATATTAAGTCGTCAAAAATATTTCTCGACATTTTGGTACTGAAAAAATGTGGTATCAAAAATTTGGGTCTCAAAAATTTGATTAAAAATTTGGACTCAAGTTTTCTGGTCAAATATTTAGTTATCAAAATTTTGACTCAAAAATTGGATAGTCAAATATTCATTCATTAAAAATTTCACTCAAAATTTCAGGACAAACAAATATTTAGTCATCAAAATTTTGACTCAAGTTTGCTGGTCAAATATTTGATAATCAAAATTTTAACTCAAAAATTTGGTAGTCAAATATTCGATCATGAAAAATTTGACTCAAAATTTTAGGACAAAAAATATTTAATCATCATTATTTTGTCTCAAGTTTGCTGGCCAAATATTTGGTCATCAAAATTTTGACTCAAAAATTTGGTAGTCAAATATTCGTTTATCAAAAATAACTCAAAATATTGAAACAAAAAAATTATCGACTCAAAATTTTAGGACTGTGGTGATCGAAATTTTAAGACTCAAAAATTTGGTAATCATAATTTTAAGACTCAAATATTCAGTAATAAAAATGTCAACTCAAATTTGTTAATAAATACCTATTTTAAACAAAGGCCTTTAATATTTCAAATTCAAATATCTAGACTGATTTCAAATAGTTATAAACCGACTGATACAATTTACGAATATTAAATTTTATCTGAAATTCTATTGCTGGCTTTTCTAGACAATTTTTAAAGAAATTTTGAAGTAATATTTTAATCGGTTGTGAAACGGGTAAACATAAAATAAAATGAAAAGATAACTTGCGAGACAACTCAAGCTCGTTAGCACGATTTTGTTGTATAAGTTTGACCGATAAAAAAAACTTTTTCATTAATTACACACAATAATATTTTTTTAAATTTGTTCCTAAATGTTTTTGAATTCTTATTAAAGACTTAAGAAATACTCGTAAATTGTATAACCAACTAAAAAGTTCGTAAAAGATGTATTATTTTTTCACAAACATGTTCGTAACATTGCTCGAGCACTTGACGAACATTTTTCTTCCTTTGCAAACATTTGTTCAGACATTTTTATTTCTCTTACAAAATTTTACGAACATTTTTCTGTGGGTTTACGAACATTTTTCTGTGAGTTTACGAACATTTACGAACAAATGTTTGTAAAAGTAAAAAAAATGTTCGTCAAATGATCATGTCACGAACAATGTATGTAAAAAAGTACAAAATTTTACGAACTTTTGTGAATTATTCGATTTACGAACATTTTTTAAGTCCCCAGGAATTCATAAACATTTACGAACAATTTTACAAAATATTTGTTTTTTCTGAGTTGTGCATAACCAATTTTGAGAACATAGCATCAAAATCATGACTTCTAGTATCCGGCAAATTTGGAACGCTTTCATTCTCCCTTTTTAAATACGGATTTATAAAGGATCTATCATATTCTGAATAAATTTCTTTGGGATTTGTCCAGGAATACTTCAATTCCACGTGGACTGTGCCAAATATCACTTCATGGATACTCGATCACAATCAACAAGTAACTCTCTGGATTTCCCCTCCGGGCATTAAATCCAAGACATTTTCGGAGTACGTTAAACAGGGCGCAGCTTTGCTCTTTTTCACTCCTCGAAATTTCTATTGGGACTGGACTGATGGGTACACAATGATGAGGCAATTGGGAATGGAGTACTACAATTGCTTGAGTGACAAATGGATTGTTGAGATGTCGCGGGAATTTATGAAAGATCAACGAAAAGCTAATCAAAAGAGTCACATGGAGTTGAGGGCAAAGTGCAAGGAGCTCTTGAGGACATTCCAACGAAATGGACCATTTATGCGTAAAGCACAGGTTCCACGCCACCGTTCGATTTCTGTGCACTTTGTCAATGTTCTCAACAGCAGCAAGCATGTTGAGAATGATCTTTTGCGCGACATTTGTGACATTGGTGAAGATAGTCTGTCAAAGTATGCAAATCCGGAAGTTTCTTCTTGCCAAGCTGAAAAGAAACATTGCGAGGATGATTTTCTGGAGGAACAGCCCAGTCATCACATGTTCTCCTCCATGAATTCCTTCGACAAGCGCAGTCCGGAGAATCTCCGGATTCTGGGACAGAGAAAACAATGTGAACTTCTCTATCACGGAGAATTGCTGCACGAAGGGATCTTCTTCAACAGCAGTCAACCGGAGAACATTGAAGGAATCTCCGGACTGGCCTGTAAGTACAACAAGACTATGTCCTTCATCGTTATCGACAGCTTAACGTATCATCCATTTGCTGAGCGACTGGGAGTAGATGTCTTAGCCCAAAAAGACAAAAGTGCAGTGCTTATCATTGACCCTGAGGTAAGTGTTGCTATCTAAAAATTTATATTTATTTTATTTTCTCTCTTCAAAAAAAATATCGCTATATTGAGAATTCTTTGGACTTTATCAGTATTTGGCGCACTACAATTTATTAATATTTTTAAAAACCATTAAAGCATTAAAAAGGAGAAGATCAAAGATCAAAATCCCGTGTTTCAACTTCATTAAAAAGGTCATGAATTATAGCAATAAAAAAGAAAACTGACAAAAGCCATCGTTCGGATTTCATTAGAAAAATTTCAATACCTTTGAATTTACTAAAAAAAAAATAAATTTTCACTCGTCATCGAGGCGTTACTCTTGTAAAAAAAGTTGAAGTTGAGACATAAACCATTTGGCCGAGAAATGTTCCCAGAACAACGGAAATGCATCCAAAAAAAAAATGAAAAAACAACCTTAGAAACGCATTAAACATTTCTAGAAAAATGGATATGCTTTGTAAACGTGAAATTGCTTACAAGAAACGCAGAAACATTTTTTAGTACAGTCAAATATTTCTGTAGTAAACGTGAAAAAACTTTTAAGAAACGCGGAAACATTTTTTAGAACAATGAAATGTTTTATAAACGTGAAAACGCTTTCAAGAAACGCGGAAACATTTTTTAGAACAGCAAAATTGTTTTTTAAACGTAAAAGTATTTCAAGAAACGCTGAAACATTTTTTAGAACACTGAAATATTTTTTAAACGTGAAAACGGTGAAAACGCTTTCAAAAAACGCGGAAACATTTTTTAGAACAGCGAAATTGTTTTTTAAACGTAAAAATTATTTCAAGAAACGCTGAAACATTTTTTAGAACAGTGAAATGTTTTTTAAACGTGAAAACGCTTTACAAAAAACGCGGAAACATTTTTAGAACAGTGAAATGTTTTTTAAACGTAAAAGGTATTTCAAGAAACGCTGAAACATATTTTAGAACAATGAAATGTTTGTGAGGTTAAACTGAAAACGCTTTAAAAAACGCGGAAACTTTTTTTAGAACAGTGAAATAGTTTTTAAACGTGAAAACGCTGAAACATTTTTTAGAACAGTGAAATCTTTTTTTTTTTATCTTGAAAACACTTTCGTAAAACGTGGAAACATTTTTAGTAACAGTGAAATTGTTTTTTAAACGTAAACAGTATTTCAGAAAACGCTGAAACATTTTTTAGAACAGTGAAATGTTTTTTTTAAACTGAAAACGCTTTCAAAAAACGCGGAAACATTTTTTAGAACAGTGAAATGGTTTTTAAACGTGAAAACGCTGAAACATTTTTTAGAGCAGTGAAATGTTTTTAAACGTAAAAACGCTTTCAAGAAACGCGGAAACATTTTTTAGAACAATAAGATGTTTCTATAAATGTGAAAATGCTTACAAGCGTGAAAACATCTTTAGAACATTCAAATCTTTCTGTAAACGTAAAGATGCTTTCAAGAAACACGAATACATTTTTTAGGACAGTGAAATGTTTTTGTAAAGTTGAACACGCTTTCAAGAAACGCGGAAACGTGTTTTAGAACAGTCAAATGTTTTTGTAAACGTGAAGACGCCTTCATAAAACGTGGAAATAATTTTAGGAATAGTGAAATGCTTCTGTAAATATGAAAACGTTTTCAAGAAACGCGGAAACACTTTGTAGAACATCGAAATATTTCTGTAAACGTGAAGATGCCTTCAAGAAACGCGGAAACATGTTTTAGAACAGTGAAATATTTCTGTAAACGTGAAAACGCTTTCAAGAAACACTGTAACATTTTTTAGAAATACGAAATGTTTTTTAAACGTGAAGACGCTTTCCAAAAACGGGAAAACATTTTTAAAAAAGTGAAATGTTTTTGTAAACGTGGAAACGCTTTCAAAAAACGCGGAAACATTTTTTAGAACAGTGAAATGGTTTTTAAACGTGAAAACGCTGAAACATTTTTTAGAGCAGTGAAATGTTTTTAAACGTAAAAACGCTTTCAAGAAACGCGGAAACATTTTTTAGAACAATAAGATGTTTCTATAAATGTGAAAATGCTTACAAGCGTGAAAACATTTTTAGAACATTCAAATCTTTCTGTAAGCGTAAAGATGCTTTCAAGAAACACGAATACATTTTTTAGGACAGTGAAATGTTTTTGTAAAGTTGAACACGCTTTCAAGAAACACGGAAACATTTTTAGAACAGTGTTTTAAACGTGAAAACGCTTTTAAGAAACGCGGAAACATTTTTTAGAACAATGAAATGTTGCTATAAAATGAAAATATTTTCAAGCGTAAAAACATTTTTAGAACATTCAAATGTTTCTGTTAACGTAAAGACGCTTTCAAGATACGCGGAAACATGTTTTAGAACAGTGAAATGTTTTTGGAAATGTGAAAACATTTTCAAAAGGTGGAAACAATTTTTAGAACAGTTAAATGTTTCTGTAAATGTGAAAACGTTTTTAAGAAGCGCGGAAACACTTTGTATAACAGCGAAATATTTTTGCAAACGTGAAGACGCTTCCAAGAAACTCGGAAACATGTTTTAGAACGGTGTGAAATGTTCATGTAAACGTAAAAACGCTTTCAAGAAGCGTGGAAACAGTTTTAGGAAAGCGAAGTGTTTCAGTGAATGCGAAAACGCTTCCAAGAAGCGCAGAAACATTTTTAGAACATTCAATTGTTTTGTAAGTGAAAACGCTTTCAAGAAACGCGTAAACATTTTTTAGAACAACAAAATGTTTCTATAAATGTGAAAATGCTTTCAAGGCTTTCAATAGAAGATAGTTGGTTATAATTTCAATTAAATCAACCCACATCAATCCAAATTAAATGCATTTGACAAATATGAGAAACAATGCAGTAGAAATTATATGTAATGAATGGTTGTGCAAGTAACCAATGATCCATCCACAATAAAAATTATCGATAAAAATTTATTACAACAACCTAATAATTTTTTTCAAAAAAATACAGAAATCAAAGGATCTCAGATAAAAAAACGTCTAAAAATGAGTATTGAAGAAGTCCTAATATATAGATAAACTGTATTTTTTCACATTTACCATATACTTCGCGAGTTAACCATTGATACAAAGAAAAAAATATTTTTCTTAAAACAATTTTTTCTCTGCTCTTTCTGCAGAATGAGTCAACTTTTTTCATGAAAGAGGAAATATCTTTGCGAAATATCGTGCAATTTGTAAAGAATTTCTATCAGAGACGCCTAAATCGGCATCTTAAGACATCAGATGCCCCCTCGAAATTCACCCACAAATACAGTGGTGCGACTGGTGTTCCCAATGTTACACAGGTGAATTTCGAGGAGGTTACAGCGAGGAACTTCCTCGAGAGTGTGATGGAGTCCAAGAGCACGGATATTGTGCTGTTTACGTCCACAAATTGTGCCTTCTGTACGATGATGTCACAGAATGTGCTTCAAGTGGCACGGATTCTCAGGGAAATTCCCCAATTGCGCTTTCTCAGCATTGATGGGGATACAAATGACCTGCCGTGGCAGTATCAGATGGAATATTTTCCCTCTCTGATTGTCTTTCCCGGTGACAGGAAAGCCGAATCGCGCATTTTTCCCACAAATCTGCCTGTGACTGTGCAGAATATCCTGAGCTTTGTGGTGGCCAATCTCAACAGGGTGCATCGTCTGAGGGCCATTGTTCTGGCGTGCAGAGCATCCAAGAAAATTCCCTCTCTGGGGCACTGTATTGAGGTGTTGAGGGTTGAGGTGGAGGATGGGATCTCGGAGAGTTTACGCCAATGGAGATTGAGACCGCATCGGCGCTCCTCCATTCTCAGACGATTGCAACTTCTGCGGGAATTGTACTTGCATTTGTACAAGACAAATCAATTCTGTGATTTTAAGCAATTAGAACACTTTGTGAGGCGAATTGTTAAAATTTGGAGTTGATGTAACTATGTATTCTTTGTTATGCTGTTGCCTGAAAATGATGTGAATGAAAGAGAATAAGACATTTAATTCCAAATGACGCACAAAGACTTTTATTTTTTACCTGCAATGTTCAAACATCAACAACTGAACACTCCCCCAAGGGCTTTGCCATCGGAATCAACTGAATATCGATTGACAGTGCCCGTGATTCCATTAAAGGCCAACAAGCGTAATGATTACTTTTGTGTTATTAACACCCCTCAAAGTGGTAAGTGACCAAACGGGTTGATTTTTACTCAGGACAATTTTTTTTTACTAAGGTAAATGTCCTAATTCAAAACCATTTCCAGAAGCTTTAACTTTGACAGAAGATTCAACACATTAAGTTCATATTTTTTCTCAAGAGAATTACATAAATTTGCTCCTTGACTCTTCTAGAATGTTACTGTTTAGTGAAAATTCTTTAGATATAATTTGAAAACTTATTAAATCCAAGAAAAATACGCGAGTGTAAAATGCTTAAACAAATTAATCTAAATGGAGACAAGGGAAATTTTCTAATTGGAGACAAACAGTGCAAGTGAAACCGCGACGAAAGGCTTCCAAAACCTTGTTGAGTTGCTCTTGAGTGCAGGATTTGTACTTATTCCTGGTCTTTTCTCCTTTCACATCTAAAACAATAAAAAAATCTCTCCAAAAAATCATATTTCCGGTGTTTCCAATTAAAGCATTTGCAGACACTTCAGAAAAACCCTTTTTGTTCACGAAATAGGTAATTATCTCATTTGAAAACTTCACGTACTGTTAACAATAAAGATTAGCACTTAATTTAACTAAAATTAGCCAGAAATAAGACATAAATGTTAAACAAAACGAATAAACATCAGTCACCTTTATTGAGTTTTTCATTGGAAAACATGGTAAATCGATGAAAAATTCGATGGTGAAAAGGTACACTTTTAATTTTTCTTAGAAATTAACAAATTAAAATTTGTGAATGTCAATGGATTTCCGCTTTATTTGGAGCAAAATTAACTAAATAATGAAACTGAGGTATAGAAAATATATAAATATAGTAATTTAGTACTGTATTTATCATGAAAACAGTGACGTTTCCATTTAGAGTAGCGAAAAATTTCCATTTGAAGCAGGTTTTGAATTAGCTTAAATTACCCTATTTCACAATTTTTTCTGATTTTTTTACCGTGAAAATTTGGAGAGGCATTTTGTAACATCAATCGCTTAATTTTTGCAAAAATCGAAATTTCTTCTTGAGGATTAAACATCGTAAAGAAAATACTTGTACATGATTTTTATAATGGAATCAAGTTTTTTTTGGAACGTCCACTCCCTCTCATGGAATTGATTTTGCGCCCAAAGATTAAAAGTTCTTTTCAAGACAACTCATCGATTTACATTGGCGATTAATTTGACGCCGTGGTTCAAAAATCACATGTGGAAAGTTGATCATTAGCTACTGGACACACCTACGACTTAAACCGAATGACGGCTTAATGTAATTGTAATCAAAATTATGATTAGACAACATTCCAGTCAGTTTATCACTATGCCGTCTCTCGACTTTAGCCGTAAGTCTGTCTATAGGGCATTACGGTAGTCTAAATTGTCACACACGGTGACGCTTGACTACAGCCCAGGATCCCTGTATCGAGACGAAATACGAAAGATTTATTCAAATTAGTCGTACAAAAGTTTTTTTTTTTCAATAGAGATACAAGAGGTTCCAGCTAAATATAGCGCAATTAATGGTGCTATTCCTGTGAAAAAGGAAAAGGGAAAATCTTTTTCCTGAACATTTTCTTTAGTACATGACTGTTCTAATGTGCTTCTGCCTCACTGACTTTTCTTTGTGTTGGTTCCAGTTATGACTGATCGTTTTGGAACACGACGAGGACTGAGAAAAAAGTCGTAACATCAACCAACACTTGAAACGTCGATAACGCAGAAGCACATGAGAGGAGTAATGTACTAACTAAAAACCATGTTTAGGAGAAAATTTGTTCTCCTGAATTTTTTTTAATTGTAATACCACCATTACTCTCTTTCATTTGACTTTCCTTACGAAAAAGCATTAAAAAGTATCATAAAGTGGTGGAAATAAGTATAATTCGACCCCTTAATCTTCAAAGAAACTCAAAAAAAGAAATGTCGAAAAAATACGTAACCATTACGTCCTTTCATACCAACATAAAAAATCGACATTTCGATTTTTTATTCGAAGTATTTTTAGAAATATAATAGAATTTTGTATTTTAGGCTTGTTTTACGCTATTTGAAAATTTCAAAATTAGTTTTTTAGACTGAAAACAAGCGAAAGCAAGATCTATCAGTCATTTTTGTGAAAAAAAAACTAACTTTGAAACTTTCAAATACCGTAAAACATGTCATGTTGGTCAAACTGTTAAAAATCTTTTTTGCAATAATTTTTAGTTTTCATGCGACGATGACCCAAGGCGACTTACGAATGCCATTTTGGGACAAAAGCATCGGGACATAACCAGACTAAACAAAAAGCATAGTTTTACAATCAAATTTTAGTGGAAAAGTTCTTTTTTCCACTGAAAAGCAACACAGTTAGAGGCAAAAAGCTCTTATGGCCTCTAACAACAGTAGATTTTTGACCCTTGGGGTACCTTCAAAGGCATTTATGGCGGATATATTGACAAATTTGATAATTATCTGATAGAACCTAGTCATTTTTCTTAGTTCCTAAAATAAATCGCCACCACGACTTTAATTTTTCTTTTATTTTTGTTCGTTAAACATTTTTCCTATTTCTGTAAAAATTAATGCAAATTTTAGGAAATGGAACTTAATTTATTAATTATAATTAAAAATGAAATTATTAAAAGATATTAACGTAAATTTGGTCAAAAATAAATACCCTAGCGCTCAATTTATTGAGTGGAATTATACTTATTTCCAGCCTAAAAAACAAAATTCTATTACATTTCTGAAAATACTTAGAATAAAAAATCAAAATGTCGATTTTTTATGTTGGCATGAAAGGACGTTATGGTTTCGTATAATTTTTTTTCAAAATTTCTTTTTTTATTGAGTTTCTTTAAGGATCAAGGGGTGGAATTATTCTTATTTCCACCACTACTGTAGAGGAAAAAACAAGCCTTATAAGGGCTTCAGACCTAAGACTTAGCCATCTGGTTTAACTCCTCTAATTTCTTATCAGGCACGATTTTTTAGAAAATTGTTTAAGATTGGATTATAAGGGCAAATGATTCATTAGATTTTGAAAAACCAATAAAATTGCTTGTTATTTAGATTTTTGAGACCTTCGGAAATTAGGCTAAACCTCCAGTCTGAAGCCGGCATTAGATGAAATGAACGCTACTGTTACGATACCAGGAGTTTCAAAATTATTGCGCTTTAATGTCAGTTGTAGTTCGATTCAACTACCCTGAATATTGATAACATTTGAATCTCCTGAAGGGACCCGTTTATTAAACAAACTGTTTCAAAGAGGGTCTGTGTTCTTTTAAGAGAAAAAAAACTAGTAATGTAAGATAAAATTTGTTTTAGTTAAAAATTTCTCACAAAAACCCGTGAAAAAAACATGAAATTGCTTATGTAAAACTTAATGATAAAATCTCCAATTTTCAATTCGAAAATATAGATAGATAGATATGATTTATTTGGTAAATCGGCTATAAGCCATTTCCACCACAGATGGCAATACATTGCAGTAACTTTGAATTCAAAAGTAGTATAAAAAAATTAACATTTCATTCTTAAAGTCTAATTTAACTGAATAGTTTAAAGTAAAAATATAATAAGAGAAGTAAATTGAAGAATAACTATTTGAAAAAAAAGTGACTTTACTTAATCTATCTATATGAATAGAAAACTGATCAAACTTCAAGGAAAAAAAATACATTAATGACAAGAAAAAGAAAAATTAAAAAGTTAAATTCAAAAATATAATATATTTTGAACATGTAGTACCTGTACTACCTATAATAATGTACTATAATACCTGTACTAAAATTACTTACAACCGATACTCATGAATTTTACCTAAAATTTACAGCTGATGTGTATGTTATAAGACAGATAATACTTAAAAATATTTCAACACAATTATTATAACAGAGAATCGTCAATCAGAGCAAGTGACTTAAATCACCCCGTTTTTTAACGTAGTGGAGACAGGAAAAATTCCTGTACCCACCCAGGATCGAAGTGGAAAAGCGTTAACTAGAAGACTGCTCTACCAACTGAGCTATTAAAGGACACATGTCGTGTAGCAAGTCAAGCATTTTAAGTCAGGAATTTTTCCTGTCTCCACTCTGAAAAAAATGATTGATAATTTGAGTGTCACTTGCTCTGATTGACGATTCCCTGTACATAAAGACAATTAACATTGAACTTAAGTTTGCAAAAATTCTCACAATTATTATAACTGCTGTGTATCATATTTTGAGATTTAATTTACTCTCTCATTTTTATTGAGTAAAATTTTCTGGCATTTTCTAGTACACGTATAAAATTTTAGTACATAAAACAATGTCTGCAACTGATTTAACAGTAATTTTTTTTAGGTATCTCGAGGTGTGTGAAGCAGAAATTTATCACTATTTTATATAGATTTTTTAAATGTCTGTCACAAGTCAATTTAGCACAGTCATGTACTAAACATATACCATCTTTATTATCAAAGGCGTAGCCAGGATTTTAATAAGAAGGAGGGCCAATTATAAAATTATCTCTGTTGGTATTTCACAAATTTTTGGAGGATCGGCTTCCAAAGAAACGTTTTATTGAGCGCAAAGAATAAGAGTAAAAAATCTCACAAAAAACTAATATGAATCCTAACTTCATAAAGTTTGAGATTATTGAAAAATCAATAAAATTCTTTACTAGGGCCTTAAATTTTTAGACAAACTCTTAGGATTTTTAGTATATTCTATTCTTTGAGAACTAACTTGTGTAGAGGGTCTATCGGTCCTTCCTTGCCTATATACATTTTTTTTTAATTATGAAGCAAGAAGAAAATGTTATTTAAAATAAGATTTAGGGTAAAATTAGGTAATTTGGAACCATTTACAAATTGGGACATTTGAGATTTTCTCATTGTTTCAGATGACCAAAAAGATTACAAAGATCGCGAAAGAAGAAAAAGACGATTAAAAAGAAATAAAAGGGCGTTTCTTCCTTTTGAATATCTAAAGCAGTGAGAAAATCTCAAATGTTCCAAATTGTAAATGGTTCCAATTACCTAATTTTACCCTAAATCTTTTCTTTAAATAACATTTTCTTCTTGCTTCATAATTAAAAAAAAAAATGTATATAGGAAAGGAAGGACCGATAGTTACCCTCTACACAAGTTAATAAATTTAAAAAAAAATCATAACTAAAAATAATTCAAAAATACTAAGATTTAGCTCACTTTTAGGTTTAAGGTCTCTACGAAGAATTTTCGTTAAAAATCGGGTTTCAATTGAACGAAATCGGGTTAGAACGATGAAGATTAGGATCGTCAAAGTTCTGTACAGTTTCATGTACAGTTTTTGTATAGTTCTATCGAGTACATTCCTTAAAAAAATGTAAAAAAAAATATATATTTTTTAAAGAATATTTAATTTAAAAAATATATATTTTCCATTGAAAATATTTTTGGATTTCTCGTTAATATTTATTTATACTTGTGATCCTGAGTGAAAAAAAACATGTCCGGTCACTCAGGATATAGCGTTTAAATAGTAGTTTTCCCTCCAATACGCAGTGCTTTTCACTTAAGTTTGATGTTTTTTTATGTAGTGGAAAGTGAGGAAAATTCAATCACAAGCAATTACGAAATCACGTAAATATACATAAGCACCAATAATGCCTAAAATGAGCTTATTGATTCAAAGGATTCCAGGTATTGTGTGTTTAGTGATCAAACAGTGCAGAAGGCAATTTTAGCGTGTTCATATGGAATTTGAGGGAAAAATGGGCTGTAAAACTTCCTCTGCAGTCACACCGGATATTCAGAAAATTGCCAACCAAAGTCAATCGATAAATGAGAAGGTAATTAGAGAGCCTTCTATTTTTTTTTCAATGGATACTCAGAGGGATTTTCAATGGTTTTTTTTCCTGCAGAAAAGTGAGTCAATAGCTAGTGCTTTTCAGAGACTCGATGAAGAAATTTTGGTGCTGGAAATGAAATGTCCAGGAGCAAGATTAGCTACAGCTGAAGCTTGGGTGGAACATTTGGAGAATCTAAAGAAGCAAAAAGAACTTACAATTGATTACTCTGATGATCCATTTTCTGTTCAAATAAAGGATCCACAAGTGTCTTTGAACCCTTTGAACTCTGAAAGGGATGATCTTCTTAAGGTCCGTACTGTACGTATTTTAATGTTTTTTTTTTTTGTGCATTGTGGATTTTCGTGATGGAATGAATGGTGTTTGGATTAATGTTCCAGATGGCTCTACAACTAGGAATAATTTCTAATCCCAGAAAAGCCCTTGAACAGGAAGAATTTGTGGCTAAGGTAAGTGCAAGGTCTATGCAAATAACAGAAGATGAGTTGCATGTGGAAATGATTCAGCATGGTCAGCAGAGAGTTGAGGATCTCAAGAAGGAGTACATCAAATTGAGGGGTCTCTATGAGGAGCAAGATGGTCTCTGGGGTATGAATTTCCTCTGGTGTCAATAAAGGACATTGGGCAAAAATGTATGGGAGTTGGTCTATGTGGCGACCACAGATGGGACTAGGCGCATTTTATAGGTAATGGTGTAGGATGAAAAATTACCGAGATCCAGGACGATATTCACCGGGATTCCTTGTAAAAACACCTTTATCCTTTCGAAAAAATACTATTTTGACGTTGAATTACTCAACATCAGCTAAAGGGATCTTCATGAAATTCGGTATGGAGTCAATGTATGACTTATGCTATTTATCCATGGATACTACTCCCTCCCCCCAGCTCTCCTTCCAATAGCCCCCATACAAAATGTGGACATTTTCCACTATAACTCCCCTCTTAGAAAAGGTAGAAAGCTGAAACTCGGCATGGGATCAAGGTTTACGAAAGGCTTTTTAACCATGTATATAGGCTCCTCCATCCGCCACTCGTTCTTGTAGCCCCCATATAAAATAGCAACTTTTTCCAATATAACTCTTCTGTAAAAAGAAGGAGAAATCAGAAACATGGCATACGATCAAGGGTAATGGAAGGCTCTTTAACCGTGAATACATACGTTTTCCCCTACCACTCCATCCATCAGTCCCCATACAAAATGAGGACTTTTTCGACTATAACTCCTCTCTGAGAAAAGCTAGAAAGCTGAAACTCGGCATGTGAACAAGGTTTATGGAAGGCTATTCAGCCTTATAAAATCTGACCACGATTTCAAAAGAAAATAAATAAATAAATCACAGTTAGAAAAATAAATCAAAATATGTAATGATTCTACTGAAGTCGATGAATACAATAAGGTCATATCTCTCTCTATAAAAGTATGAGACATACATATTATAAGATCATTATAATCGGGTGAATAGTTTCAAAACTTAACATATTTCTTGTTAATCGAAAACTTTGATAACCTGGATCGTCCCTTGTCGTCGACTTGTAAACTTATTTATACCGTCATTTTGTAGGATTTTTCGAGACCTTTCGATTGAGTATTCATTGATTAAATTCGGTTGATAAATATCTGTGATATAAGGTATCAAGTTTTGACTTTGACCCCTTATGTTTCAATGTCCTATTACGCATGTTATGCATTGTAAAGACTTATGTTCTTCTGTTTATTTCGAGAATATGCAGTCATTTAATACATTTTATGTTGCAGTTTATGTATTTCCTTAAAAAAGACATTATAAATGCGCAGATTTCGTATAAGAGATTATTTTTCTTCTACGAAAACTGTTTTTTGCTCTAGAACTTTTCCCCCATGGTTTAGAACTTTGGTCCCGGAGCAAAAGTTGTTACCTATTCCGTGGCCTATTCAATGATATAGGTCTCATTGGTGGTCGCACCATAGACCACTTTTGCCCATTGTCCTTTGATTAGGAATTGATTGGGGATTTTTGCTCTTAGCCTCAATAACTGGAGGGAGCTATACCTCTGGGCTGGAACAGAGGTTGGATAGGGAACTCGAGGAAGCCCGTCATATTCGGGATAGATTAGTTTCCGTGGCTGAACAATGGAGAACTTCTGGAGCTCTCCTGACAGCAGCTACGAAGTGCTCTGAACAGACTATTCAGTACTGGAATTTGATTCCTATGACCAGGAGGACAGATGACAAATTGTCGCTGGTCCTGGATTGTCGGCATGCCCTTCAGGCAGCTGTGAAGGCATATGAGGGTGCACAGATAGCTCTGCCTCAGGCGGAAATCTTGAAAACGCGTCTCCTGACAAGTGTGAAGAATGCAGGATTGTATCTCTTAACGGACATGGTGAATGCGAAAAGGTATGGGCAGACTAAAGGGGTGTTCGAGGGCTTTCAAGAAGTCCTGGAAAATACAACAAAGTGGCTTCAGGAGACATTCACAAAGACCCTGGGGAAGGATATTCGAGAATCTGAGGAAATGATGATGCAACTGGCAAAGAGACTACGTCAGGAGAGAATAAAGTATATTTATGCAAATATAGATGGGAAAAAAATTTATGTACCACGAAAAAATGACACGTTATAGTTACTTGTCGGATGGGATGTCTTTAGGAGTGCCCAGGAAGAGATGCATCTCTTGATCTTTTCGCACAATTTTCGTGAGATTCTTTGCCTTCCGCTGATTTCGATACCATCCCCGAAGGAAGGGTGCCAAGAGTCTCTCGTCAATATCATCGTGTCCTCCAGTTAGAAGACTCACAGGATATCCCACAATAAAGACAATAAGCATCCCAATCACGGAGTAGTACATAAAACCAATTCTGAAGATCCAAGGCACTGAAGAATTGTCGTGATGCTCATTGAGGATGATAGATGTGACATTTCCAAAATCACTTGAATTGCATCCGTGGACATTTAGCGGGAGGCTTGGATATTTTAGATTTCCCTGCATAATGTTGAGCTGGGCACCAAGAACAATGCCACTGACAATGGCCAAGGATACATAAGCACCCCAACGGGCTCCTGTTGTATTGGCACGTGGACAGACCATTCCCAGTGTGAAAATTCCCAGCAGAGTACCGGCTGTAACTCCTCCAATTGAAATGCCAAGGCTGAAGATATTCCCAAGTTTCTCGACCACAAAAACCAATCCCAAACATGTTGTTCCAATGAAAACCACCAACATTTTCATGATCCGGCTGCCAGTTTCGTCAGACAAAGATGGGTATCTGTGCTTCACGAAGTCCATGTAGAAAGTACCAGCGAGGGTGTTCATGCAACTGGACATAGAAGAGAGAGCTGCAGAGAAAATTCCAGCCACAAAGAGTCCTGAAAGTCCCGGAATTGATGAGGCAACATCCAAAACGTAGTACGCAAAGACCTGATCGGCTTTTTTCACTCTACCATCGCTCACGGGATCACAATCTTCATATTTCCCATAGACAATGAGACCATTGTAAACTGAACAGAGCTTTATGATGATGTGTCCAATGCCAAAGATCCACACAACTCTAAAAATAACCCAGAAATCATCCTCTTTTAGCCGATCTAAAAAAGAAAATCAGATTAAAGACCTAACTTACTTTCTCGAATCCGAAAGTGTTGGAATGGCCAGAAAACGCTGAACACACTCAGGAGATACCCCAATATGGGCAATCCACATTGTTGTTAATCCAATGCTGACCATCAAGAATGATGATCTCAGAAATGGATCCATACTCATGCTGTAAATAAAATAATTTTCCTAATCATCTCCCCAATGAAATGGTTTAAATATTATTTTTAGATGGGATTTGCACGGCAATATTATCTCATTTTCTAATTCAATGCCTTGTGGCATAAATTATTCAGTTTTATCGCAGAAACCGTGAATCATGCAAGTTGTGTATTTGGATTAATTTGTTCAAGCTTTTTCTTTTTGAGCTTCTCTGGAGTACTCACTCAAATAGAATGATCCTCTCTCCGCGATCGGCGATCTTGAAAACTTCAGAAAATCCGCCAAGGATATCAGTACCCATTACGATGACCACAACTAAGGCCCCGACCATCAGTAGAAACTGAATCTAAAAGAGAATGATTAAATAGGATTTTTATTCTTTGGTTCAAAATCGAATCTCATCCGATAAATATTAAGTTGTACCGTATAAACATGGTTTGGTCCTTGATCGTTAAGACTTCAATAAACTCTGAACTTACAGGGAGCCTAAGAGTCCATATACCTAGGATTAAAACAGTTGAGGTCTAGAACTTATAAAAACTGCAATTATGGGGAACCTTTGCAATTTTGTACTGTACAGTTACAGCTTCATAAAAAAACGTTTTTTTTTTCTATTTTATATTTCTTGAAGAAAATGGGAACCTAGGCCTTTTTCCTAGCCTCAAGAAGGGAATATAAAAAAAAATTGTATTACCCGTATCTCAACTTCCTGATCACGAATAATATGAATGGCTAAAAACCGTCCGACCGTCCGACCGTCTGGACCGGTCGCACTTTGAAGCTTAATAACTCCCAAACTAAGTGAGATAACGACTTCCGACTTTCGGCAAAGGTGTGTATATACCGTATATACATACATCTCATATATGTGGTAGAAATTGCAACTTGGTGCATCGATCCTTCCAACCCTATGGCGCTATGGCATCGATCAAGCTCAAATTTTAGCATGTTATAGCCGGGCCTCAGAGCTTTCGAATAAAAATAAAAAACTTAAGATCCCAGCTCCTCTGACCCGACCTAGAAGGGGTCATCAATTTTTTTTCATAAAATGATTCTAGCTTTTGTTTTAATTGTCCGAAATTGATCAATTAGGGCGTTTTGTAAAGCTCTCGTAAAATGCCATATCTTATTCTAATATCGGAAGTTCGTGAAATCATTAGCAGAGACGGTCTAATTAAAAAGTTTTTTTTTTCAATTTTCTAAGTTAATTAGCTCCAGTCCTTTCGTGTGGATTAGGCTGAAATGTTAGTACATTGGGACCTCAATAGAGTCAACCCCCGATAGACTTAAACTCTAATATAGTCAACAGCTATTTTTTACTCCACAGAATCCGATAGTGTCAACTTGGACCCAAATTGACTCCGATAGAGTTAACTTTTTTTATTACACTGTGCGACGATGATTTTGTCCCTGGGTTCTCATGCTATTTTTTCTATTGCTAGGGTCAAATGATTTACGAAAATACTTATCATTTTGATTTCATTTGGATTTTGCGCCTGGAATCTAGGCAAAACCGTTTTTGCCGTTTTTTGATACTTGGGTGCCTATATCTCCTATTCTGCTGAACCGATTTATTTCTCACTATGGAATAATTTGTTCTCCTTTACATGCCCGATAAATCCTCTGAACAGATGAAGTTCGTACAACTGACACCAGGGGCGCTGTAGTCTCATAAATGTCAGAAAACATGGAAAAATCGAACTTTCTAGCAACTTTGATCAAAAATATCTCGAAAACTAGGACTGTCCCTAACAATCTGTTTTATGGGTTTGATAGAGAATTTAATCCGCTACATTTTCGTCCATGTACAACTTTTCTCTCAGATTATTTTTTAACCTCGATATTGAGGTTCAAACGAAAAATGAGCATTCAGCCAACTAAATAAAACCTTCACAATTTCGAGTGTTATTGTTTTTTTTCCTCGCAATTAAGCAGTACAAGCTTTTATTATATTATTTAATACTTAAATATTGATATTATGGTGATTTTTATATGACATTTTAAATTTTTAAATATTATTTTATTACTTGGAAACTTGTATAAAACTTTAACGTATGTGATATACATAAAGTAACAATTACAAGTTCAAAAACTAGTTTTAGATTTATTTCGACGAAAATCACGTAATTATGAGGTTAAAATTGTAGGATTGTAGATAAATGTAGGAAAAATTTTTAAAAAATTATAAAAAGAAATGAATTTAGAAAAAGGATTTTTTGCAAAGTTTTCCATATGTAACTGGTATGTAAAAGGTAAAATAGATACTTATTGATTCTAAAACGTTAATTTAACAAGAAATATTCTTTGAAATATTTAAAATTTTGCAATATGCAGTTAATATGCCTTTTTTGTAATAGTCTTTTGAGATTGAAATAACACTGAAATCTTACTGAAGATATTGTTTGAGTTATTACCTTGTATTATATCTAAACACATTTTATAATGCAATAAGTATTAATAAAATCCTACAATTGTAAGAAAAGTGAAAATAATACTCTGGGTTATCTAAACTTGAAGAGAAAAAGTCAAAATGTGCGAAATAGTTAAGTTTTTCTTTAGTTGGCTGAGTGCTCATTTTTCGTTTGAACCTCTATATTGAGGTTAAAAAATAATCTGAGAGAAAAATTGTACATGGACGAAAATGTAGCTGATTAAATTCTCTATCAAACCCACAAAACAGATTGTTAGGGACAGTCCTAGTTTTCGAGATATTTTTGATCAAAGTTGCTAGAAAGTTCGATTTTTCCATGTTTTCTGACATTTATGAGACTACAGCGCCCCTGGTGTCAGTTGTACGAACTTCATCTGTTCAGAGGATTTATCGGGCATGTAAAGGAGAACAAATTATTCCATAGTGAGAAATAAATCGGTTCAGCAGAATAGGAGATATAGGCACCCAAGTATCAAAAAACGGCAAAAACGGTTTTGCCTAGATTCCAGGCGCAAAATCCAAATGAAATCAAAATGATAAGTATTTTCGTAAATCATTTGACCCTAGCAATAGAAAAAATAGCATGAGAACCCAGGGACAAAAAAAAAGTTCAAAATTGTTGAACAGTGTTATTGAACTTAAAATATTATATGTTTATAATATGTATTAATATGTTCTTTTAAGATTTCTTGTTTAACCCTCTAACGGGTAAGACCGCCTCCAAGCAGTCTTCACAAAAATCACATTTACAGCGACAATAAAGGTTTTATTTAAAAGTGCTAAAGTGTCCTCGGTAATAGTCTTATAAACATCTCTTGAAAGTTTGAACTCATTTTGACTCTTTGTTTTGTTGCTATTCCCAGTTTTGTGTGACAGGTCAGAGAAAAACCAACAAAAAATATTTGTGCAAAAAAGCTCATTTCCAATTTCCATAAAAATACCGATTTAAAGTTATCTGACTAAAATAATTTATTTTTTACTGAAAGATATGTCATTCTACTTTGTATATTTTATTTAAAACATTTGAAAAAAACTAAAAATATGAATTTTAGAAGCAAAAAGAGTTTCAAAAAATTTTTATATTTTCTCACCTAGCGCCTAAACTAAACGACTTAATGAAGAATGGATGGTTTTTTCGAATTTATTGGATCATAATAATTATCCTAGAAAACATTGTTTTAGAACTTTTTTCGCATATTAAAGAAAACATCGTCAGAGGGTTAAGCCTATGATCACAATGTAAGCAATTTTGAACCATCATCAATTTAAAAGTGAATATTTAATATTGCGAATATTTTATATTTTTGAAAACGTACAAAATGCTAATTTTTTTTTGAATAAACATATTAAAGAAATGTTTTCTAAACTTATTCGAACTTTTAAAAGAGCTTACTTTTCTTTAAATAATGTACATAATAAACGATTATAAATATTACTCTTCTAAAGAAAACGTGTAAATTTAATTAAAGTTACATTTTTAATTTAAAAGATAAAGTAGTAAATATCTCAAAAGAAAATTTGGATTACAAAATCAACAGAAAATTAAAATTGGTCAGCAAAAAACGATTAAAACTTCCCTCTTTTGTACATTTTCAGTAAAATTTAAGTGATGAATGGTTAAAGAGATTGACTTGAAGTCTTTTGGACGACCCCGCTTCATAAGTCAATTTGAGGATTATTATTACGACCGTCATTTTCACCCCACCTCTCTCCTTCACCTTCCGAAAAAAACTCTATGACGTGTTTTCTTGTAGAGTGGCGGCATTACTAATGGCCAGTATATACTTATGGCCACCTCGCATATATCTTCATTTATTTCCCACAAATTAATTTTGAAGAACCACAAAATTAGGAATATTTGATGTACTATCATTAAACGAAAATTTTAAATTGATTTACTTTAATATTTCGGTACAATACTAATTAATTTATGTAAAATATTTCACTAATGCGGATAAAGATTAAGAATTCGTTAAATGGTTAAGAAATTTACTATAGCGATCTTAAAATTTTTAACAACAAAATATTGTATCTTCAATCGAAAATATTTAGTACTATTTTTTCAAAACTTCTTTCCTTAATAACTATATGTCCTTTTACTATTAAATTTTAATAAAATATTTAACAATAAATATAAAATTTAGATGCAGCCATAAGTTTCAGACGCTTTAACTTTGACAGAAGATTCAACACATTAAGTTCATATTTTTTCTCAAGAGAATTACATAAAATTGCTCCTTCACTCTTCTAGAATGTTACTGTTTAGTGAAAATTCTTTGGATATACAGGGTGGCTGAAAAAAAATGCAACAAATTTCAGTGCGCATAGCTGTCAAACCGCTGGTGATAGCGGTTTCATATCTTGCATAGTGGTAGTTAATTTTATTGAATAAAAGCCTACAAAAGCATTTTCGATAATATTTTGTAAAACTTTTTAAAACCGTAATGGAACTCAAACTTGACAATTTAATGTCGCTATATTTTGCAGAAAATAATGAAGCAGCTATCATTAGGGCTCTTCAAAACCAGAATGTAATTAAACTTTCCATTTTTCGAAACATAACTTGGTACAGGGATACTAGTAGCATTTTAAAATGCTTTGGTGAAGGTCTAAAAAAAATTGCTTCACCCCTAGTCATCGCTCCTGAAATGAAGAAGCAAATTGAACTAAATCTGCGTCATATCTGCAAACAAACGATCTCTGAGACGCATAGATCGCAAATAACCATGAAATAAATATTGTTAAAGGACCTCTAAATGAAGCCTTAAAAATCCTGAAAAGGAAGAGACATCGCCGATCCTCGTAAAGAAGTTATGTTCGATCGACGACGGAGTAAATTCGCTTGCACGTTCATGGTCAGTTTCAGAAATATCATCTTTTCTGATAAGAAAAATTTTTAATTGAACAATTAATGTTCAAACAAAATGATTATGTCCATCTGAAGGAAAGATCATACGATAATTTAGACGTTGAAGCATTTGCAGATACTTCAGAAAAACCCTTTTTGTTCACGAAATAGGTAATTATTTCATTTGAAAACCTCACGTAGGGTAAGTGCTCATAATTTTGGACAGTTTCTTATTTTGTCCAGTTTGAGGATAACATTGGACACTAAAAATAAATTGATTAAAATGATGGATTTTTATTCCAATATTTGATGAAAAATGAATTCTATCTAAATATTTGTTCTTTTTGGAATATTTTAACACTAAATACGTTAAAATTTGAATATGATTTGAGTTGAAATTGCTTTGTTGAAAATTCAGTGTGAGCAATTGCTTACGAGAAATATGACAGAACTTCGTGGCTTACTTCAGTCTTATTTAGTTTTGGTGAAGTAGTAACAAAGTTTGTTCGCTGTTTTTGAGTGATATTATTGAATATTCATTGAATATTGTGTTGATTCACGTTACTGATGATTTGTACATTTGACCTGAAGTGAGATTTGCCTTGTGAATTATATTTTTCGTGTGAAAAATGGGAAATTTTTTAAGACATTCACCAGTGAGGTGATGATTCTTATTTTGGACAGGTGTTTTTCTCACGAAATTTCGTGAAATTTTAGCTTTTGTGATGACTAGGTTGGACAAATGCCTGGAGAAACAAAGGAGCATCATCTCTACGAAAGAGATGTAGCGAGAAATGCCTTGAAAGGCTCCCGGA
This sequence comes from Phlebotomus papatasi, assembly GCF_024763615.1. Classification (NCBI taxonomy): domain Eukaryota; kingdom Metazoa; phylum Arthropoda; class Insecta; order Diptera; family Psychodidae; genus Phlebotomus; species Phlebotomus papatasi. The sequence continues at coordinate 78,103,222 of NC_077224.1, read as the reverse complement.
AAGAACAGGGAATGAGGGAATCCGCACGTACTTGGAGTACCGAAGTCAACTCACTTTAATGAATGATATGGAAAGTTTCCGGGCTTCTGTGACATTCTACGTTTCCCTTACATGAACAGGAAGAGGACTTGGTAAGATTGGTTCATCAAATGAAGAACAATGGGCATCCTATTGAGGCGGATTAGCTGTCCAAATTTACAGACAAGTTGTAAAAATTAATAACCAAGTTGTCCAAAATAAGAGTCAAATTCACCTCTACATATCGATTCATTTTTAAACGTATTAAAACTAATTTTAATAAAAATAAGACGATAAATAGCTTGCTAAGTTTCTAAACAACCCTTCTGAAAAGAGAGTAACAAGAAATGTCAATTAGTATAGAAAATATCGCACTTCAAACTTGGAACTTTGATGCTTATAAGCAGACTGTCCAAAATTATAAGCACTTCCCCTACCGTTAACAATAAAGATTAGCACTTAATTTAACTAAAATTTTCCAGAAATATGACATAAATATTAAACAAAAGTCACCTCATTGTGTTTTTCATTGGAAAACATGGTCGATCGATGAAAAATTCGATGGTGAAAAGGTGCACTTTTATTTTTTTTGAGAAATTAACAAATTAAAATTTGTGAATATGAATGGATTTTCGCTCTATTTGGAGCAAAATTAACTAAATAATGAAACTGTGGTATAGAAAACATATAAATGTAATAATTTAGTACTGTATTTATCGTGAAAACAATAACGTTTCCATTTGGAATAGCGAAAAATTTCCATTTGGAGCAGGTTTTGAATTAGCTTAATTTACCCTAATAGCATAGAATTCTCTAATTATGTCTTTTTAATCTTTTTTTAAAACTTCTTCTAATTCTACAAAAAAAAAAAACTTGTACAGTAGAGTCTCGCTATAGTCCATATTTGGTTTCAAATTTGACACTTGGGTCGCACTATAGTCCATGTAATTTTTTAAAATTATCAACGATTTTTAGTATTGAAATTGCTCGACGGCTTCCACTTTCTTTGCGATTGTGGTACTTGTCCTTGCTCTCTTCATTGTGGATCACAATTATCACAACTACTTAATAAAGTTTGCCAAAAATATTAAAATCATTATGCATGTCGCATACTAAAAAACATAACCTAACTTAAAATCAGTGTTTTGAAATCAACGGTTAATAAATTGTGGACTATAGAGCGATGGCCTATAGCGAGACTCTACTGTATTATATTTGCGAGACGTTGAACAAATTCAAAAAATCCATCCGGATTACGAAGCGGACTTCTATCACATTGTCTCTCAATCATCCGGATTACAAAGCGGGCACTGTAATAGTATCACTAAGAAAAAAAAATAACAAGAAACCAAAAGGAATCTCAATATTCAACTCACAGACATTGAAAGGCATCGATAAATGGTATGATCGCGACTAGAGTATTTCAAGTGTATCACATTCCTCTCACAATTCTCCTCAATAAAGTCTCCGGGAAGGGTCCGGAAAAAATATCAGACCATGGAGGTTTTCACAATGGCCTTAGAAAAGCAAATAGAGGGAATTATGAGGTGGGTTTTTCATGCAGTCAAATATGGATTTTTCATCGTGAAAAACGGATTGCTGGCCTCGACGAAGAGGAAGAATTAGAAGCAATTAATAGTGCAATCGCTATAATTGCTACAATTATGAATAAAACTACAAAAACTTATGAAAAAAAATAATAAAAACTTATGAATCTACCTAAAATCTTTTTCTTTTCTTTTGCACTTAAAATATTTTATTTCTAAGTGTTTATTTTGCATCATTTTACATTGTGGCCATAAATCATTCCACGAGAGGCCATAAGTTCGTAAAAGTGGCCATGAATTTTCCATTGTTGGAAAAATCATACTTTTCCTGAGGCTTAGGGGAATTTTCTACTAAATTCACCTGGATACATCGAAAGGAGGTACTTTAAAGAAATTACAGTTAAAATTTTATCTCAATTGGTCAAAAAGAAAAGAAGCTGTGAGTAAAATGGCCATAAGTAATGTCGCTACCCTACTGCCAAATTTTACAGGCAAAATACTTACAAGGATCAGTATTAGGGTAAGTGTGCCAAATTTCGGCATAGTTGCATGCAAGCGCAAAAGTCTCAGGTTTAAAATGTAATATTTTTAATACAAATTGATTTATTTTATTACTTCTTCTTAAGGAGTGTTCCCTGGAACTTTGTAGACAGTTTATCATCTTTATTTTCTCTTTAATCATTTTTAGTACATTTTAAAATGAATAAAAATGTAGACATAGCATTGGTGGCCTATTCCGGCCACCTTCATCCTTATAGTTCCTTGTCCTTCCGGAATTCTACCAAATGTCTTTTTCAAATCATCTTGTTTGTCGATGCGACATTTTTTGTTATTTTTTGCATAGTATAATCTGTAGAGCAGAGATGTGCAAGAACCGTTTGAAACCGAACAAACGTCAAATGAGACTTGTACGTCAATGGCCAAAACGCTACCTGAACAAACTTATTTTGACGTTTATTCGGTTTCAACGGTTCTTGCACACCTCTGCTGTAGAGTATGCAAAAACTGAAAATTCATGGAAATTCGACGAACAAAAAATGTGGCCGAAATTGCAAGCTGACCGGAATTTGGCACACTTACCCTAAGTCTTTTTGAGCCAGAAAATTCCTACTTGGACAACGATTTTTTGTCTTTTAAAGGAATTATCGTCTAAAAGAGCACAAAAAATATATTGAAGTCAAGAATGGGAATTATGTAGTAATTTTTTCATGTCTGCTCTTACGACTTCCTTCTTGACAAAGCTCTGCTTCAAGAGCTCACGTTTTAAAGCAATTTAATTTAATAAATTGAAATTGAAATTTAGCGACCAGTTAACCAGAACTTCCTGGTCTTCTCAGTCGGTTTTTGCTAGAGAAGATAAAGTTGAGATCGCTTAGTCATGTTCCAAATCTTACCGTGTCTGTCCAGACAACTGCCCTGATCCCGCCAATTGTGGTGTAAAAGATGCAGACAATGCACATAATTGGCGTGATTGTGTGCAAATTGATGCCAGTGACTTGGCTAAAGGCGATAGCAGGAGCATAGATAAGAACTGGAACACCCAGGATAGTGTAGAGAGTATAGAGTCCACTAGCGAAATTTCTAAGGCTGACGCCGAATCTCTTCTCCAGATACCCATAGCAGGATGTTATTTGGAGCTCCATGAAGACTGGTAGATAGAGATGGGACATGGCAAAGGTGACAATAAGCCCAGAAATGGCACAAACCCAGTACTGTGTTCCATAGAGGTACATCTCTGATGGAACTCCCAGCATCGTTACGGCAGAGATGTGCGTGGCTGTGAGAGAGATGGCAACTGGAAAAACACCCATTTTCTTGCTTCCCAGCAAATATTCCGACGTGGTGTTCTGCTTTTGGGTCCGACAGAAACCAAAGTAGACACCAATGAGGCCCGAAATGGCCAGCATTGTCCCAAAAACCACATAATCATAAACACTGAGGTACAAATCCATCGCAATGATTTCGCGATCACACACAAAAAAAATGAAACAGCGTCAAACTCTGGCAGTCACTGGCCTAATGAATCCCACCTCTCACCATCACAGACTTTTTATCATACTCCCAACCAGGTTTTAATCCTAAAGATTTTCAGTGTCTTATCTGTTGCATGGGAAGATATTTTGCAAATAAATCACTCAGAATGGGCACAATAAATCAGGATGAGAAAAACCTCCACACAAACCTCTCAAATCAGAACAAGTTTAATTTCAACCGCAGTCTCAACGGGTATTTCACATACAACTTTCCCAATAAAACAACCAAGTTTTCCAACCGATTTTCTCTTTTTATTTATTTTCTTCCTTTATCAAATATTCATTTTTTTTCACGCGAAAATCAATAAATGAAGATAAATTAAATCCCAGTATTGTCCGGATCCCTTTTAGCGCCGGAACAGGACAGAGTGAAGAGCATCAATGTCAATTTCGAGTGCTTCCTTTGAAGACTTGCTGGTTGATCTGCAAAAAAAAAGAGGCAAACATTAGCACGGCGGAGTTTCATCACAGAGACGAGATTCTTTTCAAGATAATCCCATGGAAATCTCACCATCTCAGTTAGAGATAAAACTGGCGGGAACGTTCATTCATTGACCCTCAAAAATACGCAAATTTTGAACATCTTTAATATCCACGGCTTTTGTTTATTACTCTTCGAGCATTTGAGCGATAAACGAAAACTTAGATAAGTAATTAAATTGGAAACTAATTGAATGAGGCCCTCAAAGAAATTCTTAACCCATTCCTTACCATTGTATTATACATCATACGCAAATTGAGTGATTTTTGGTGATTTATTTCTGGGAAATTTTTATCTGAATTGCTATCGGGAATGGATTTTTAGTAACGTTAGTTATTCAATTACTTGGAAAAATAGTCCGACAGAGATGAAAATACATTTTGATATTATTTTCTTGCTTCGCGGAAGGCTATGCAAAATATTTGCTCAAAATGGCGGACGGAAAATACATCTCGTCGAATTTGTTAAAATTGGCCTCTTTCCTCTGTCCTGATTTGAATTCTAGTTGCCAATTTGTGTTCTTAGATAGTTACTCTATCTAAAGCAATAGAGTTTGTAATGAATGCACAGAATTTAAATTCAGTGACCGTTAAGACGTGTGTTTGACAGAGGCTCCCCGCGCCCCCATATAAGATAAAATTTCTTTCTTTTCAAAAAATTCATCTACTAATCTATAGGAAACTAATCCCAAAATATGAACATTCTATCTCAAGTATTTCTGGTACATTGACTTAATGGGTTAAGCACAACACCGAAAAAATAATCCACTTATAACGGTTTAGGCTCCGCCCATAATTTTACTCCGCGCCTTCCTTTAGTTATCCTAACTCAAGGTTAACTCTGATTGGTCGAACTTAAAGCCGAATCAGTATTTAATTATATTAATCCTTAATTTTTGTAAGAGTTTCTATACAACCCTAGACACACTTACGACTTAAGCCGAGAGACGACTTAGTGGAAAATGTAGTTTAACCATTATTTCTAATATAATTACACTAAGCCGCCTCTCGGCTAATTCTCAGATCTGTCAAGGCCCTATTCCAAGTCATATTTCGTCTCTAATCGTTTGCCCTGTCGTTTAACATGCCGAGCCGATCCGTGACATCCTTCCCTAATGCCCTCGATACATTTACGACTTAAGCCGAGAGACGGCTTAGTGGAAAATTATGGAAAAGTTGTTTAACCATTATTGCGAATATAATTGCGCTAATCCGTCTCTCGGCTAATCCTCAGGTCTGTCGAGGCCCTTACTTTCTTATACAGTGCCCGGTTTCTAATCCGGATCGGCATAATCCGGAAGAGTTATCAACGGTTACATTTAAAATAATTTTGAGGTCATGTGTGCATGTGTCTTCACCAATGAAAATGAATTATCCTGTCATGTTTTTGTTTAATAATTATGTCTTTTTAATCTTTTTTAAAACTTTTATTCTAATTCTACAAAAAAAACCTTGTATTATATTTTCGAGACATTGAACAAATTCAAAAATCCATCCGGATTACAAAGCGAGCACTGTAATTCATTTCAATTCTTGATTGTTCACGTGAAATTCCATTAACTTCCTAAACTAAGACTAAGCCTTCCCGATTATAACCAGAATAAACTGAAATCTGATTAAAGCATTTCTAACTAAGAAGAATGTTATTATTAGGGTGGACACTTCGAATGATGCCACTGCCCAATTTGAAGCCACCTTGCATAAAATGGTATTTTTTCAATATTACGATATTAATAAGAATTACGAAATATACAAAAGTGACTGTTACTTTTCTTTCATAGTTCCTAAATATCGTTAAATTGAAAAAAAAACATTTTATTCAAGGTGGCTTCAAATGGGGTAGTGGCATCATTCGGAGTGTCCACTCTAATTAGGCTTTCACATGAAAAAAGGGGTGGCAAAGCCTCCCAGCCTTTGCGAAGTGCTCGAACTCGTGACTTAGATGCTATATCTCAAAAGTACTTTCGCATGATTTAACTTTTATCGGTTCCTAACCGATTTGAACTGATTTATAAACTACTCAAAATATACACCAAAATTGCTTAGGAGTAATAAAATTGATTTTCGGATTAAAATAAATTATCGCTTACGAACCGGTTCATAACCGATTGGAATCGATTCAAGCTTATCAGAAATTCCAAGACCTTTCCAACGAACCCAAACATGATGCCAAAGAAATACACTCTCTAGAGACTTTTTGACCTTTGAACTTGAAAACTCGTTGAACTTGAAATGTCCGCCTGAACAACCTCTAAAACATATACAACAACAAGAAGGGAGAAACGAAGGTCATTTTCAGAGACGACTTATGGGAGTCCCCCGAAGATGCAAAGTCTATCTCTAACTGTTTAAGCTCTGGGCGTGGTAACGGCTGGACGGATAGACGGACGGACAAATATGACATAAAAAAAACTCGAAACTTCAAAACTTTGGAATATAACTTTTTAAAAAATCAAAGGTCTCTTATGGAGAATGTGTCCATTTAATAGAGGCTTGTAGAGAAGGAAAGAGAGGAATATCTGTTCAGAAACTTTTATATATTATGGACGAACATACATAATATGTTAAGTGCTGAACAGCTACTCCTCTCTTTCCTTCTCTATACGCCTCCTTTTCTTTCATTTCTCCTGTTCTTATATGAAATGTGTAAGCGAGAGTGACAATGAGAATGTTTCTCAGTAGGTTAGACAGAGATATCAGTATTTTTCCGCAAATATATAGACTTTAATGCATTTTATTTTCAATAAATTATTGTGAATAAACGAATTAAGATAGAAAATTCAAACTAAAAGGAAATGAAAAAATATTAAATGCGCTCACTTTTAGGCATAGTAATTGGCGCATATAATGTTCTAAGTGGGAGAATTATTAGAAGATCGAAAAAAACAGAGAAAAATGGATAATTTTGGGTGCACCTTTTCAAAAAATCTTTTAAAAAAAATATATTTTTTATCCTAGGTTCTTGGTGTGTTCACAAGAGCTATAGAGGATGAAATTACGCGTCAATTTAGCTTTATGTGACTACCATCGGATAATTAAAACCGGAGATATACATTTTTGAATTTTAGAAAACAGAAAAAAAATAAAAATTTATATTTTAAAAAATCTAAACGTGACCCGGACAAACGGACTCCAGATTTGAGACCCTTAAAATGACCCTCTAACAAGTTTTGGCACTCTCGTCAAAGACACCCACAACGTGTCGCACAGTGTTATATTTTATTTTTTGCTGATCACTTTTTATTTTTTGCTGATCACTTTTTTTTTATTTTTTGCTGATCATGTTTCACTTTTTACTGACCGCTTTTAATAAAATACTGCTCTTTTTTTAATTTTTTACTGCTCTTTTCTAACTTTTTACTGTCCCTTTTTATTTTTTACAGATGTTGCTAATTGAATTAAAAAGAAAAGGCTGTCAGTTAGGATTTTAAATAATTTTGAATTTCATTGGAAAGGTCTATTAGAATTGGGAAGGGTTATTTGGAATAGAAATAGGCATTCGCCATTTTGAGTCAAATATTGCATTAGACAAGACGGAAATTTTGTAAGTAAAATAAAAGGATATATTTTTAAATATCTAGCTAATCATATTGCAATTTATTAGGATTCAAAGGAAAAGGATTAGGTCAAGGACATAGGAATTTGTGTAGGAGAAGCAGATAGGCTTTGAAATGTAAGTTTTCTTTAATTTGGGGTATTCTTAGATAGGACTGACGCCTTGTTAATTTTTTATAGCCAAAACTTATTCCGCTGTAGAAATTCTGAAATTCTGTTGTTGGGAAAATAAAATTGTTTGGAAAAAATTACAACAACAGATCATTTCGATTTTTTGCTGACCAAATTTGACTTTTTACTGCTCATTTATTCAATGCCATAAAAAATAAGATCATAAAACTGTAAAATTTAAAATCTGACGTCTGTTCATTCTTTGTAATGACAGATATGACAATTAGAGGAATTGGGGCAAAACTTGTCAAAACGCATATTTAATTCTTTCACGAGCTCTGAGAAAACTTTAACGTTTTATAATGAGCATATTCTTATAGGAAATTTACTGCTCTACAACATTGCAGAAGACTATTTCCCTCTATCTCAAAAGAAATGTGATTTTCGAATCATTTTCTAAAAGTCAATTTTGTGAAGATTTTCAAAATTGCTGGGGCAAATTTTGTCAGTCTTCGGATAATTTGTGACGTTTTACTCTCGCAAACGTTAAAAATATCAAATAGACATATTTTTATAGGAAATTTATTCCTCTAGGGTGGAATAACCGGCTATCGCCATGTTTAGGAAAAAATTAAATTCATTTAATCATAACTTTTGAATCCTTGTTACAAGATAAGTCAAATTTGACACAAAGTTACTTAGATGTATTGCCTCTAGATACGTGAAAACAATAATCCTAGAACATAACGCTGGACTACTTAAAAAACTGATTTTTATTAATAATGCAAAAATAACCATTTCGTCGCCACTTTTTACCACTTTTCGCCAGTTTTGTAAAATCTGTAACCACTTCTCGCCACTCACTTGAAAAGAACCACACTCGGTTATTTTAGGCAATGCTATGAAAAGAATACATTCACCATTTCTCTTTCCTTGTGATCACTTTATTATTACTCTCTTTAAATGATTTTTCTTCACTTTTATTTGAGAAATCAAATTATGGGGCTTTTGCAGAAAGCAGATTTGACAACTGAGAATGTACGAAGTGAAGTTAGCGTCGCCTATTGAAAAGATATGGCGACAGGTGGTAAAATCAATTCCAGAATATTACCACTTCTCGCCATGCCTCATTTTTATACAAAAATAATATAAAATGAAATATTAATTGACTAAATACAAATTTTATGTATATATTCAATAGACAAATTATTTACCCAAATAGGTATTTTTGGCCTGATGAAAATTTGACGACACTTAGTACATTTGGTAAGAGATGTTGGATTCGATGCACTTGCTTAAAATATTGCTCTAAAAAGTGATCAAAATCGTGAATCCAAAACGAATAATAATTATTTTTCGATTCTATGCGTAGAAGCAGAAACAATACAAAAAAATTGCGACTCATTTATTTCATAAATTGCGAAAAATAGCGATTTCAATGTAAGTGGCGAGAAGTGGGGCACTGGCGAGAACTGGTGATTCCACCCTACAACTTTGCTGAAAATAATTTTTCTCTATTTTAACGAGAAATGTGCTTAAATTGAGCTAATCAGTATTGATATTTTCTGTAAGCCAAATATTCCAAAAATAGGGCTCAAAATTTTATTATTTTTTATTTTACATAATCCTTCCTCGAATCCCTTGAAACTTTGTAAGATTAAGAAGTTTATGAAGGCTGTCTATAATAAAATATTCAAGCCTCAGTCTCTTTTATTTTAGAAAATAGTGAATATTAAAATTTTCGTTTTGACAAATTTTGCTCCAGTCTCCCCTAATTATTGAGCAATGTATAATAGCCGTAATAAAATTTAAAATATTTTTTCAGATCACATTTTTATTGTTGTTCTTTAGAAGATAAATATTATATGCCTAAATTTTCATTTTTGCAGTCAAATCTAGACCATTTAATAAGAAAATTGTTTAGTAAAATTCTCATTTAAAAGTGTTTCAACAAAAAGGGTTTTCAGGCTAACATTGATATTTTGTTTTCGATTTTATTGAATTTTCGCAATAATAAATATTTTTTCTTATTAGATTATTAAAAGCAAAATTATTTGCCTTTAATCTAGTGCCCGGCTAGTGGCCTTCAAAGTTGAAGCCAATTTCTTACTTTCATATAAAAATGCGTATGGGAATTTTTCTGCACTCGTGATCGTTATGCTAAATATTTAAAAAGTGAGAAGTTTTTCCGTATTATAAGATACCTTTCCGTATGGAGGGATAAATAAACTAAATTTTTGTTTAAATAAATTTTTTCCTTGGAGCACTGTGAGCTGAGTCCGAGATCAATTTAGGAATTGGCTTCAAATAGCTCCATATAAAAAGGCCAACTTGCCAGGCGCTTGCCTTTAATAATCCAGCTCTTAGTCAAAGTTGTCGAAAAAATCTTGATTGATAAATACCTAAGTTCGTCTGTAAGCTAGAGATTTAACCCAGTTCCAGAAGGTCTCAAAATCCTAAATAACAAACAAATTAATTTGTTCTTCAGAATCTAATAGGATATTTGCCCAATATTCAATCCTAAGTCAAAATTTCCCAAAAAAAAATGACTGATAACAGATTAGAGTAGTTAAGCCATATGGCTAGGCCTTAGGTCTGAAGCTCGTATAAATCTTAGGTCTGAAGTCTATATAAAACCCCTAATACTAATTCACGCAGTTTTTTCAGTCACGAACATTGTCCTTGATCCCAGACCCCCTTGTAATAGGCATTCAGTAGTTCTGCGAGCTCATAACTATCAGGAATTGTCAATTTTTAATGGATCAAAGGAACTTTCATGGCTAAAAAGGCCTACTCCACCCTACTTGTAAAATGTTCATAATATTCAAAGTATTTTTTTTTTTGGAAAATAACGATTGATTTATAAACTTCGTTGAATTTCCGAAAGTAAATGAGAAATAAAAGAGTGTGCTTTGCCTTTTCACGAAACAAATTTTATTCAGCAAAGCATTCTTTGAGTTCAATTTTACAACGACTTTAATCTGCTCAACCATTTCCTACATGGCACTGTAACTAAAGTCTAAAAGGCAGAAATCGCGTGCAACTCACCTGGTCAGGCCGCTGGATCGCTTGAGAGTTGCAGGCGACTTGGGATTCACCAGCAAACACTTCATTGGCAGCCCATCGAGTTGGCGATTGTGGTAGGTATCCACGGCCTGTTCGGCATCCTTTAGCCCCTTGAAAATCACCTCGGCCACTCCAGGCCTCACCAGGCGTGCCTCCATCAGTTGCCCAATGTCCTCAAAGAGCTCCACAATGTCATTCTGCGTGACACTGTGATGCAGATTGCTCACGACAATGCGATACCCTTCGGGAGCCGGTGGGGGCGATGGAGTAGGATCACGCCTGGAGAACATTCCTACGGAAGCCCTGGGATCGGGGGCACGTTCGAGGCGGGAGCGCATCTCGTAGGAAAGCTGTGAGTTCTCGTCCGGAATGTAGCGTCGCTCAATGATTCGCGGCGGGGAATCCAAGGCACCACGTCTGAGGATTCCCTTGCGCGGTGACAGAGACTCTGATGGCCCAGGATAGATCTGACGTGTCAGGAAGGGCTCCTGACGTCGTGGCAACTCGTAGAGATCGAAAGGATCTGCATCCAGAGTGCGTCCGGAACTGTGACCTCCAAAAGCGAGATTATTGCTGACTGTGCGTCGCAGCACTGGGGATTCGACAGGGAAAGTGATCTCGTCGGACTCCATTCGATCATGATCAACATACCCGCGGGGGGCTCCAATGTACAGGGGATTGCTCGGAGCTATGTTAGGAGCACTGTAACCCCGATTGAGCGGCTTCTTGGGCCTAGCAAGTGGTCCACTCTGCTTCAATTTAGCACTCCTCAAGCCTCCAGGAAAGCTGGCATTCAACTTCCTGCCAATCTTGAGTCTGGCATCAGTTTTCCGAGCGATTTCGCTCAATTTATCTCGAGCATCACGGATCTTGGCACGATTCTTCTGGATTATCTTCATACGCGCATCCACCAGTGTCTGCTTCATCGGCTTCACTTGCTTCACCTGAGTCTGCTTGGCCTTCTTCACTCCCTTGTTTTTCACGCTATTTTTAGAAAAGAAAAATACCACGTGAGGGGTAAAATTAGTAAAAGAAAATCTCCTTTGGTCCTCTCCGGAAACTCACCCCAATCCATTTTTGGCATTTTTCTGCCCCTTTTTCTTCTTTATGATCTCATCCAAACTCATATCTACTTCCATTGTGCTAAGGGAATCTTTTGCAACTACTCAAAGGGACATTAAATGAAAAATACTTGGAGAAAACTGAGTTTTTGGCGATTCTGTTGCAACACCAAATCCGCAAGAAAAAAACAATGGCGGATCAACTATCATGCCAGTGCCAGTTTTTTGTTGTTTTCGAAAATCGCCGCAAACCTAACCCTATTTTTATGTTTACACATTTTTACAGCAAAATGCTGAAAAATATCTTTAAAAATAATTTGAAAGTTTGTCACAAGATATTTAGGAGATATAAAAGTGATAGAAATGTGTTGAAACTCAAAGAACGTGAAATTATACAGGATATTTTCCCCAGTACTGCGAGGTTAGATACTCTCCTCCGGGGAGTTCCAGAAATCTATAAAAGCCCTTATTTTATCCATTCTAGCGATGAAATGAGAATAAAATTCACAAGAGAGACACAGACACTCTATGCAGGCTTCGATCCGACAGCAGAAAGTCTCCATGTGGGCAATTTACTTGTCATAATGGGACTCCTTCACTGCCAGAGGAAGGGACATCAGCCAATTGCTCTACTTGGAGGAGCAACTGGGCTGATTGGAGACCCTTCTGGAAGGAGTACAGAGAGATCAATGTTGGAGATGGACACTGTTGAGAAAAACCTGGTCAGCATCAGGAAACAAATTGAGGGAGTATTTGAGAATCACAGGAAGTACTTCTGGAATGGAGATCAAGAGAGGTTGCTAGAGCCAAGGTAAGATTCCAAGATACTGTTAATAGGGGATTTAGAAGAGTTTCTTGAGAAAAATAGACCAAAATTTCTTGAAAAAACATTTTTTTTTTTTTTTGAATGCACTGAGAGAAATTTCATCAAATATTAACAAATGTTTGTTGAATATCGAGCGTTTTTAAATATTCTAATTACAAAAACAAGGATATTTTTTCCCCTTTAATGATTTTGTTTGGTTTTCTTTTTTACGTTTTACATTATTATATTATTTTTACTTCAGACTGGAGATTTAGCCCAGTTCCTGAAGGTCTCAAAAATCTTAATAACAAGGAATTTTATTGATTTTTCAAAATCTAATGAATCATTTACCCTCAATATTCAATCCTGAACAACAATTTCCTGAAAAATCATGCTTGATGAGGAATTAGAGGAGTTAAACCAGATAGCTAAGCCTTAGGTCTGAAGCCCCGTATTACATTGATTACATTTTTGCTATAATTTCACTCACACCGTTTTATTTAAATCCATTTTGATTGCAAAAAAAGAATACACTGAGAAAAATTCGAAAAACTTGTAGAAGTTTACATGTAATTAAGTAAAAAAATATTTATGTGACAACAGAGTTAAGAAAGTATTATTTCTTGATTAGCTATGATTCTTTAATGATTATAGAAATTTTTATTTAATTTCATTTTATATAATTTATCTTAAGCAAAAAAAATGAGATTATTATCGGCTTATTCCAAGAAAAACTTTTATTTTTCTTCTGATGGCGTCAGTTTTAAAAATTCTCGTCTGAATACAATTTCTTTCACTCATTTTGGAGATAAAAACATCATTAAAGTTTTTATTTATTTATTTTTCTCTAAAAAATGAACAAAAACATCGCTTACAATTCGACGGTTCCATTCCATACTATTCCATTACTCAGAATGACAACTTTTCAGAAGAACCATTTGAAGTTGGCGATTTCTTATGTTGCTCATGTTTTTTTTTTTTTTTTTTTTTGAAAAAAAAATAACATCTCGTTATCCGAACGCCGGATGACCACTAAATTTTTACCTGTTGTAGATCTCGATCCCAGGAACAACATAAGTCTCGGAGTAATATAATTCTAAGTCGATTTAGAATAAGGTGGAACAGAGTCGTCGAATTGTACAATTACTGTTATCCATTCTATTTCTTTCCGTCAAATCAAATTTGTTTCATAAAAATTTATCTCAAGAGCAAAGTCCTATATATATAAAAAAAACTGTTCCAAATTTAAAATAGTAGGTCAATTCATGCAATAAGTTTTTTTAAGTCTTGTAACATCTGTGGTTTTAACACATTGAGGCCATTTACACCACCTCATTGGATTGAGATTGAATTGTCCCAAAATCGGCTTTTGGAACAATTCAGTCTAAATCTAATGCGACAGTCTAAACCAGATTTTATTTGAAACCGAATAAAAGTCAAATGAAACATATGTACGTCAATAGTCAAAACGCTACTATAACAAACTTATTTTGACGTTAATTCGGTTTTAACGGTTTTTCCACATTTCTGGTCTAAACGACTTCAATGAAACCGTTTAGATTGCGGCCTTAGATTGAGACTTAATGATCCGAAATCCAGATTTTGGAACAGCTCAATCCGAATCTAATGTGGCGGTGTAAATAGCCTCATTGTGTTTTTGTCAATATTTGGAATAATGAAAGTTTTTACGTCTAAGGAAATTTTTCTAAATACAGTAGACTTTCGACCATTCGGCTCTTTTTCATTCGGGCGAAAAATTTGGTTGACAATTTTCACTTTTGATTTTGAAGCAAATTTGCTTAAATTCACTTTAGTTCCTCTTGTTTTATCGTGATTCTTTATAATTGGGCGCTTTTTAAGGAATTTACAATTACTTTGATGCCCGAATCTCTCGATAATTTGGATGATATTTTGACCCATATGACCGATTGAGAGAGAGTCTACTGTAAATAGGACTGTTGCTTTTTTGAAAATGAATTAAGTGCAAAAAATCATAAATTCATCTTAAATTCATCGCAATCTGAGATTCAAAGCACATTTTCGTAATTATACCTATTTAAAATTATTTTTTTTGTGAATAGTAAAAATTCAAATACACAGAAATATGTAGTTAAATAAGGTTTATATTTTTAATTTCAAGTAAATCCGTGATGCTTTTCCCTTATATGTTGAAAACGTTTCTGAGTCATTTAAAAATTAATTTGAGTATGCACACATAAATTTCATATCACAAAATGGAATCGTAATTCGAGTAACTAATCTTTCTATATTATTTTTCTCCCACTGACTCTTTATTAAAGTGCGAATGGAATGCGTTCTTTTATACCGTACCTTGGTGGCATAGATCTGTAAAAAAAACATGTGGATTGTGGATGCCAATATAAATTACAACAAAACCCTGTATCAATCGAAATTATTGCGTTACATACTTCATGAGATTTTTAAACATAGCTCTATGAACTTGCTCAATCAAGGAAAGCTTAGGTTCTATTTTGAACCTAGACGGAAAACAGGATTTTTACATCCCCGTTGTAAATCTTTGTGTTTCATAACAATTAAAAGCTAAATTTTTTTTAGGATTCTAAATAATGCCGACTGGTACAGATCCGTGAAGCTGATTGAATTCATTTCAACAGTTGGTAGACATTTCCGAATGGGCCAAATGCTTTCTCGGACTTCTGTACAGTCTCGGATCAACAGTGAATCGGGGATGAGTTTCACAGAGTTTACTTACCAAATGTTTCAGGCCTATGATTGGTTGCATTTGTTGAAAGAGCACAATTGCCGCTTTCAGGTGAAAACAGAGAAAAAAATACATTGATTGTGGGCAAATTTAATTGGCAAATAATAATTTTATTCCAGCTTGGAGGAAGTGATCAGATGGGAAATCTAATGAGTGGTCATGAGTTAATCAGTAGAATGGATAAGAGAAATGTTTATGGAATAACACTTCCTATAGTAACTAATGAAGAGGGAGATAAATATGGGAAATCAGCAGGGAAAGCAATTTGGTTAGATCCTCTGATGACTTCACCATTTTCCTTCTATCAATTCTTCTTGCGATCTCGTGATGCTGATGTTGAACGTCTTCTCAAATTGTTTACATTTGTTCCTCTGAGAAAAGTCACTGAGATTATGGAACAGCATAAAAGGGTTCCGGAACTTCGAGAAGCTCAGAAAAAGCTAGCGCAAGAAGTGACTCTCCTTATTCATGGGCAAGAAGGTCTAAAGACTGCTGAAAATGTTTCAGAGGCCCTCTATGGAGGGAATATTGATACACTTGGGGAATTAACTTACGATGATGTTAAAGTTACTTTCCAAGGAGCAACTCTGACGGAATTGCTGATGGAACCGGGATTGTCTGTGTTGGATGTAGCTTTGAAGGCAAAATGCTTCCCAACTAAAGGTTGGATTTAGCTTCCGTGGGATGTAAAGAATAATTTTTAAAACCAATCTCTTGATTTTGTTTTTCAGATGATGCTGTTAGGATTATAACAGCGGGAGGTTTTCGCATCAATCATCAGCGGACGACTAATATTGCAGAGGTTCTTTCTCCTGGAATTCATATTCTAAAGAATGGAATTAGTCTCCTGAGAGTTGGGAAGAAAAATTACTACATTGTTAAGTGGATGTAGAAAAAAAGTGAAAAAAATAAATTAGTTGAAAAATAAATTATTTTTTCTTATTTTTTAAAGGATTTTAAGAATGTTTTATGGAAAGTGTCATGCCTTTGAATGCGGCAGCTTTTGAATAAGGTAAATTACCAGCGATCGTCAGTATTCCTCGGATCGGAAGGTTGTTCCGAGTATCGGCACCTCAAGATAAAATGTACTTTTGAAAATTATTCACTGTATTTTAGTAATTTTCTTTAGCAAGATGCATCACGTTAGTTCATATTTAATCTACAGAACCAATTTTCTCGTCGAGTTTTAAACAAAATTGCTATCATTTACCTAATTTATTGAATCACTGTATGAGAGTCTTAGCAAAAAGTCCGCCATTCATCACTTTCTTAATATTTCACTCGAGAATTTGTCTGCAAGAATATGAGGAAATATGTTTGACTAAAATGATTTACAAATCTGTGTTATTTAAAAATTGAATATTCAGTGACTCTAATTTCACTATCAATACATTTTTTTTTAATTATTTCGGCAAGGAATATTGAAAATAATTTTTTTTGCGAACAAGTACGTTTTCTTTCATCTGTTCCTCGAATCGGCACATTTTTTTCGTGGAAAATTGTGCTCAGCGCACTTAGCTGTACTGTAATCTTCACAGCCATTATTAGATGTGTTTGTTGTTATAGAACAATTTACCAGTGAAAGTTTCATTAAATTTAACAATTTTAGAAGTTGTATCATGTGAATCAGGGGGGTGACATTAGCTCTGAAAAATGCGACCGGTTTTAGTGTGATTTTTTCCTTGTTTTCGTACACATTTCACGAGATATCTCCAAAACTACATAGGTTGCCAATTTAGGGTTTTCGGTTGCCTCTTCGTTATTAAATTGGCTTTTATTTTGTGTTAGTATTTTTGGTAATTCATTCTACAATGACAGAAAACAGATAATAAACTCAAAAGTTTTTTCGGCTCGCTAGAAACATATGGGAAACATAGGAAATGTCATGCCTCTGATGTAAATACACAGTACACAAGGATGACAAAGAAGCTTCAATGAAGCTTTGTAGACTGTAAAGTAGAGTGATTTAGATGCCAAGAAAGCAGGAGAATCCTCATCAAAAACATCTGCCGATCCGTGGCTCACCCCCTTCCGATCGGTGGAACACCTGATTAAGTACCTTCCGATCCGCGGAACACATTGCATCCTTACAATGACACCTATATATTATTAATATCCGTAATTAGCAAAAGTGTCAATACACGAAAATTATTAAATGGATCACTAATCAATTGGCATGTAAAAATAATACCAAATAGTGTTTTGGAACTCATATAATCAACTAAATATGGAGCACGTCTCTTAACATTCCGATCCGTGGTACACTTCCCTTATTTCAATTTTTCTTTTAATTCTTAAAGCAAAAAATATCAATTAAATTAAATTAATCAATGTCTTTTTTTTTTGCTTTAAGAAATAAGTGAAAATTGAAATATTCAAAGAATGGTGCATTCAAAGGTAGGCTACATTTCCTTAATATCTTTACAACATTGAATCAAAAATTAACAAATTAATTTGTTTGATTTCTTAATAATTTATCTCAGTGCACTCATCAACGATTTGTGAATTTCGTTAAATTTGAATTTCAAAGCGAGCCAAGCAATAAGCAAAGCATTTTCGAAATAAAATAGGTGCAATTTTTCGAATTGAAAAGGTTAAAAGATGGCGCTTCCAAATACTACTTCGGCTTTTCTTCGGGTTCCCATCGTAGCCACTTTAGTTGAAGTTGCTCTCCAGTCCGCGGTGGACGTGTTTTCAAGCAGTTCAGCAAAAATATTTTTCTGTAATTATTCCATCCAAGTGCCTCATTTTGTTGGAAAAGTAGCAACTGGGTTTTTCCTGTGTGGTGTAAGAAGCATTGAGAAAAGTGCCTGTGTGACCATATTTGTTCTCGCAAAAGTATCCAAGAATCACGTGAAATAATGTCGGAGGAGCAGCAGGAGAATGGAAGTGCAAGCAATGGAGATGTACCAGAGATCGAGCTCATAATAAAGGTAAGTTTTATGCGTACTTTTTCGCGGATATTTGCTTGGGAGTTTCACTCTCTCGCATGAGTCTCTCTCTCGCCAAACATCCATCATTGTTTTGTGCAAAGCCACAGGGCGTTTCTCTGGCCATTTTTTTGCGCAACGGCCTTCACGGGCATTTCGGGTCTTTTTCCCGGCAAAGACGCCGCCTGAGACATGTCTTTGTTCACCAAAAGAAACTTCTCCAAAAGGCTCAGATGATGCTTCATGAAGGAAATCCGAGGAAAATCGGGAAATTCCTACAAGTACCCTGTTAGACTTAGTACAAATACAGTGACTGTGATTCTTATTTGAACTCACAAATTTGGGAGTACGCTTTTTGGCAAAGACTCGAGTTTTTTCAATACGAATGACAGATATAGCAATTGTCCAAACTCCAGTGATTTTACAATATAATTTAGGTGATTGGAAAATTGCCTAATAGAGGTTATAATCTTTAGAAAAACCACCTAAGGTCTCAAATAGACTCAGGCCTGATCCTTGAGAATATTTAACCTGTAAAATTTGGCTGTAAAGATTTATCTCAAACTGTCATACACTGAGGGCTTATGCCCTAGACACACTTACGACTTAAGCCGAGAGACGACTTAGTAGAAAATGATGGAAATGAAGTTTAACCATTATTTCGAATATAATTACGCTAAGCGGTCTCTAGGCTAATCCTCATGTCTGTCAAGGCCCTTACGGTCATCGATTAGAGGTCTTGTCAGATTGAGTCTATTTCCGACCCTATCTTGTTACAGTAGAATCTCTCAAATTCGGGCATTTGGAACCGAAATGTCACCCGAATTAGATAGAAATTCGGGCATGAATTTTTTTGAAATGCAACGATTTTTTGTTTACCTGCGTACTCATATTAAATTTACATGCTCATATTAATTGTAAATTTTATGAAAGCCTCTTAATAATGCAAAATTACATCACAACTGAGACAAAGCATGGCAAATTTGAGTACAGTAGAATCTCCTAAATTCGAACGCTCGGGGGGTATTTTTGACATTTCTCACCTCCCAAATTCGAACGATTTTTTTCAAAACTAACGAAATTTGTGTAAGACTAAATTGTACTTTGAATGAAATTCTCGCACTTTCTTGCAAGTTTTAGTGGTAACATACTTCCTTTTCATTTTATACGATCATGAAGTATGTAAACATTCAGGAAGAAGCACATAAATATGATTTTCATTCACCTAAAATACGAACTTTCTAACATAACCTCACAATTGACATTTTGAATCCAAACGGCGTTCGAATTTGAGAGATTCAGATTTGAGAGACTCTACTGTATATTTGCTTCATTCGATAATCACAATCGATCTTCAAAATTGTCAACAAACTCTTTTCAAATTAACTGCTGCCCGAATTAAAAAGTAGCCCGATGTTAAAGGAACCAAATTAGCAAGAGTCTACTGTATATAAAAATATCTTATCACTGACATTTCATTTTTTTACAAGGCTCTAGAAGAGCTATTTCATTTCCAATTATCACGGTATTATAGAATTTACCTTTCACCAATTTTACTGAAGACGTTTTTACTCTATTTTGAGAGAAAATAAATTTTTTTAAATATTTTCTAAAAATTTGTTCAGTGGAAGTTCTCATAAATGCCTAGGTAAATACAGACAGGTGGGGCAATTCCAATGAAAAATGATAAAAGGGGATTTTTTCTGAACTTTCTAAGACTTTACTGTTCTCAAAGTGCTTCTGCATTATCGATTTTTCTTTGTATTAGTTCTCGTCTTGAATGTTTTCTCCAGTTCTCACCGTGTTCTGAAACCACCAAACAATCGTGACAGGAATCACTTTAAAAATTGAATTACTTTAAAAAAAAATGCAAATTTGTAATAATGGTGCTATTCCGATGAAAAATTTACATTTTTTTTAGTACCTTAGTGTTCTCAAGTGCTTCTGCATTACCGACTTATCTTTGACTTGGTTCCTGCCGCGACTATTTCCCGTATTCCACGCCGTAGTCTAAAACCACCAAACAGTCGTGCCAGGAACCAACACAAAGAAAAGTCGATTATGTAGAAGCGCTTGAGAACAATAAAATAGTAACAAATTTTCACTTTTCATTGGAATAGTACTATTAGGCAATTTGTGACATATTATTACGCTTTTATAATGAAGTCAAGTATAATAACTAAATAATAGAAATATTTAGTTGATATTTTAAGAAATTTTCTGGTTACATTTCATTAAAAGTTGTTTTTCGATAAAATAGTCTCCACGATGATATAAAAAAGACGGAAAAAACAAACTGATGACAAAATAGCTTAAGGGATCGTGTAATGTAAGCTATTTCGGAAACGTAAAATAAAACAACCAATTCAAGACAATTATGATTAAGTGTAACTTTAACATGCGTAATATGCCTTATACTTATTATTCTAATGAGTTAATACATCTATTATTTAATTAAAATTCATTTTTAAACAAGTAATCAGAAGTAATTGAAATAAACATAGGAGAAAATGTATATTTGTGGAGCTCAGAGGCAAAATGACACATATTTCTATGCTTTAACCATAGGATATGTGTCATTTTGCCTCTGAGCTCCACATTTTTCAATGAGATGTACAAAAATTCTCTAGAAGTCTCCTAGATTTAGATAAATATTACTTAAAAGAAGGCATCTCTATGCAGAAATTCCGATTTTAGCTTTTATCCTGAATAGTTGTTACCGTAAAAAAAACATATTGTAAAGGGAAAACTTTTAGAAAATTCCTGAAGTATATAGAACGAATTCATTTTTAAAAATCCAAATTTTTCAAATAATATCAAAAATAAATGAATTTTTAAAAATAAATCGTAATCTATCTTCTCTATAAAAAAAAAATATTTTAAAAAATGTTCACAATCTCAGAGAAAAAGCACCATATTTTCACAAACTACTTAAAATTCTGAACGTGTAACGAGGTTCATGAAGTCTCTGTAGGATAAAATTTGGAAAGGCGGACACTTAAGAAACAGCTCAACTTATGTAATTTTCTGATAAAGCTGCGTTTTAATCCAACTTTCGGTGTGTCCGATTTTCAGCAATTTACCCTAATGTATTAAGAAGATAAGGCCTAACTCTCATTTTTATTAGAAGACATCGAATTTTTGAATTTTCGGCTTGACAAATTTTGCCTCAGGACCCTACAGTAGTCTCTCTCTCAATTGGGCATTTGGGGCAAAATTTTATCCGGTTTATCGATAGATTTGGGCGTCAAAGCCTTCGTAAATTCCACAAAAAGCGCTCAATTATAAAGAGTCACGATAAAATAGGAAGAACTACAGCGAATTTGAGCAAATTATCTTCATAATTATTAAACGTGAAAATTGTCAACAAAATTTTTCACCCGATTGAAAAAGAGCCGATTGAGCGAGAGTCTACTGTATATTGTTTACAAGTAATTTCTGTGTATTGCAGCCAACCAGCCGGCTGTTGTTTTTTTTTAATATAGATATTCTCCGATAAAGAATTTTTATCTTGAAGTTTTAATTAATTCTTAGACCCTTTAAACTTCAAAAGAAGTCAAAAAATTGTTTTTATTTTTGTGATACCGGTCTTCCTCTTGTCCCTGATTAAGCTGAGTTTTAAACTAAAATGTAACAAACTACACGATATCGAAATTTAAGTAGGAATGTCAAATAATTTAAGGTTACTTTGATTTTAAATTTTATGCTCGAGCGAGAAGACCCTTCAAATATTGAATTACAAAAATTTTTAAGTAAGATTGGAGTAGCTGAAGCATGATTAGTTTTAACTCAGAATAAAAAACTTTAATTTTGACACTTAAAAAGTTAACTTATATAAATCTATAAGCTTTATTTATTTTGTAATTCAGGGGTAACTTTAAACTTTTGAAAGACTACCTAACAAAATTGGTTACAATTACATTGGAAGGAATTTATATTTGTTCGTGTGATTCTATCTGGGGCATCCCAAAGGTGTAATGTACTTAACACTAATGAACTTGATCCAATTTCTAATGTATTTTTGGAAATATCCGGTCCGATGTTTAAGTTGAATTCTTACTGCTTACCTCAGAAATAATTGTATATAAATCCAAATACGCAAAATGTTAGCAAATTTTCGTACTTTTGCCACGTTTTTGAAGAGGTTTTTGTCAATTAAATAACAATAGCTGTGATCTGCTTTGTAGTTTTAGTCCACTTTACTCACGTAAGCGCTAATTAACCCGATGACGTCTTATCACACAATTTAGCTTCCTTCCAAACTCTTTGCAAAGATTTCAAGCAACATTTCTGCGGGTAAGAAAATAAATAGTTTGAAGTAAAAAAAAAAATTAGAGAATTTCCTGTTTGAGAGGAAGTGACAGAGTTTTCCTGAGGTGTGTAATACTGTTTCAATTGGAAGAGTAATTAAAAGTAAGCGAAAATAGCACACTTTGAAGAAGAAGAAAAAAAAACATGTGTGAGATAAGACACCGAAAAAGATCTCAATTTATCACTTCATTTGTCTCATGGGTTGAGTATGTCTCTTTGAAAAAAATTTGCACCAAGAGAATGACATAAAATTTATGGCACGGAAAATTGGTGAAAAGAAAGAAATGATTTCAGAGAAATATCAACATGTGAGGCGAAAATAATCACGATGATAACATGCAGAGACTCTCGAGCAAAACCAAGTTGGAGTAAGTGAGATAGTTAGATTAGAAATTCCATAAAACACTCCCTTTCTAATTTAAATAGTAATCACACCGTTCAACAAATTAAATACAATTTAGTATTTCTTTATAAATAAATATATAAAAGAAAGTGTAAATGATTTGAATGGGCAGAAAAAAAAAGAAATTATTTTGTTAAATTATTGTGTGCACAAAATAAGTGATGATTCAAGTTACAAAAAAATGCTATGAATTTAATAATTCGGATAATTTCTTATTAATTGCTTCAGAGAATTTACTTTATAAATAGTTAATAAAAAAAATTCATGACTGTGTCTCTCGTGTACAAAATGTTTTTTTTTTCTTTGACAAAATACCCTACAAATTGACTGTAAATTATTGCTGTCCAGAAAAGAAAGAAGAGGGCATTTGGTTAAAATCCATCTGATGAAATAGTCCGTGAATGATGTTAAGTAAGAGCTCAATGAGTATCACATTTTTTTTGTCGCAATTTTCTTAAAAGCTCTCAAGCAAATTTCGTGATGTTCTGTCTGGCATTATATTAAAATGGGGAGACAGTAAGTGGAAAATTTATTATCCAATGCAGAATGCCCTACATTTTCATACTACATACTTTGTTTTACTTAGTCATGGAAAGAACCTCTGCATTGAGAGGGAAACTTTCAGTTTAGCCATAAATATTGGATAAAGTGCACCTGAGAGACTTTTCTATTTAGTAAAGGTTAATATTTTCCTGTAGAACTACACAGAAAACAACTATATACTAAAATAAATTATTTTGAATTAAAAAAAAAAATAATGATTAAAAATTAAATGAAGAAAAAAATTTAGTACAGTGCCCGCTTTGTAATCCGGATGATTGGGAGACAAAATGACAGATGTCCGCTTCGTAATCCGGATGGATTTTTTGAATTTATTCAACGTCTCGAAAATATAATACAAGATTTTTTTTGTAAAATTAGAATAAAACTTTTACAGAAGATTAAAAGACATAATTAAAGGAGTCTATTCTATTATACTTCATTTATTAAACAAAAATATCACAGGATAGTTCATTTTCATTGCTGAACACCCATGCATACATAACCTCAAAAGTATTTTAACTGTAACCGTCGAGAACTTGTCCGGATTACGGCGATCCGGATTAGAAAGCAGGCACTGTATTAAGAAGTCACTTTAAAATTAAGCATAATCAATGAGAAATTTAATAGGTTTCTATATTTCAGTAAGGCAACTTCTTGCTATCCTTAAGGATCTATAAAGAAACTAATATAAATGTATTAAAAAACACACGGAAGATTGTATCCAATAATAGGTGGCGATTTGAATAATCATTTACGATAAGAAATCGGAATAAATAAATCTGAAGATGATGTAATAATTATTATATTTTAATGACATCATAAAAACCAATAAAAAATAGTTTATTATTTTGTATTGTATTATTGTATTATGTAAACATTCAGGAAGAAGCACATAAATATGATTTTCATTCACCTAAAATACGAACTTTCTAACATAACTTCACAATTGACATTTTGAATCCAAACGGCGTTCGAATTTGAGAGATTCAGATTTGAGAGACTCTACTGTATATTTGCTTCATTCGATAATCACAATCGATCTTCAAAATTGTCAACAAACTCTTTTCAAATTAACTGCTGCCCGAATTAAAAAGTAGCCCGATGTTAAAGAAATTAAATTAGCAAGAGTCTACCGTATATAAAAATATCTTATCACTGACATTTCATTTTTTTACAAGGCTCTAGAAGAGCTATTTCATTTCCAATTATCACGGTATTATAGAATTTACCTTTCTCCAATTTTACTGAAGACGTTTTTACTCTATTTTGAGAGAAAATAAATTTTTTTAAATATTTTCTAAAAATTTGTTCAGTGGAAGTTCTCATAAATGCCTAGGTAAATACAGACAGGTGGGGCAATTCCAATGAAAAATGATAAAAGGGGATTTTTTCTGAATTTTCTAAGACTTCACTGTTCTCAAAGTGCTTCTGCATTATCGATTTTTCTTTGTATTAGTTCTTGTCTTGAATGTTTTCTCCAGTTCTCACCGTGTTCTGAAACCACCAAACAATCGTGACAGGAATCACTTTAAAAATTGAATTACTTTAAAAAAAAATGCAAATTTGTAATAATGGTGCTATTCCGATGAAAAATTTACATTTTTTTAGTACCTTAGTGTTCTCAAGTGCTTCTGCATTACCAACTTATCTTTGAGTTGGTTCCTGCCGCGACTATTTACCGTATTCCACGCCGTATTCTAAAACCACCAAACAGTCGTGCCAGGAACCAACACAAAGAAAAGTCGATTATGTAGAAGCGCTTGAGAACAATAAAATAGTAACAAATTTTCACTTTTCATTGGAACAGTACTATTAGGCAATTTGTGACATATTATTACGCTTTTATAATGAAGTCAAGTATAATAACTAAATAATAGAAATATTTAGTTGATATTTTAAGAAATTTTCTGGTTACATTTCATTAAAAGTTGTTTTTCGATAAAATAGTCTCCACGGTGATATAAAAAAGACGGAAAAAACAAACTGATGACAAAATAGCTTTATTATTATTTTATTATTTTAGTTTATTATTTTGTATTCGACAATTTCTGGACCCTTCGAAATTCAATCCTTCCTTTTTTTGACAATATCTCCGATCAGAATATTTCCAGAAAAATTCCATTTGACCGTTTCCAGATGTAGAAGAGGCTAAACGAAGAAATATATTGAATTAAAATCTACAGGATCCCCTTCAATAAATTGACTCAAAGATCAATATTTATCATTTTTCTCACCTTTCCCCTTTCTCTTCAAAATCATGATTTTTCGGATTATCTCGATATGCGAAAATGACCTTGTATAACTTCTTATATCGGATTTTCAAGGTCAAATTTTAATGACCTCAAGAGGCCATATTTCTCATCAATTTCTTATCAATCGAAAATCCTTATATTTTCCAACAGAGGGAAATTAAAATTTAGTGGAAATTTTTACAAAGTTGCTGCGGTTTGCTCAGCTACGTTCAAAATTTGGTCACCTATGTACGCATCATTTTCACCGTAAACATTAGATACTTCGGACACTAAAATCTGCACATCAGTGATTATATGGAACTTTCAATCAATTGTTTTTACCACTTTGTAGAAGGTATCATGCATTTTAAAATCAATTTCATGCTATTTTTCTAACACATATTTTTGTGACACTTATAGAAAACCTATTTTTCACTGCATATGTTATTCTCTCATAATCACACCTATTGTAATCAGAGGATTTTCTCAAATAGCTCCAATTTGTCTTACTGATATTTTGAACATCACTGATTCTGGAAATTACCAAATGACCAATTTAAAGTGAAATGTGTGATGTGTACCGTTTATCCCCCATATAAATCACACCACTTGTAATTATAAGCTAGTCTGAAATATACCACCATTGAAGTAACATATACGTCATTTGGCGACGAGGATGAAAATTGCACTTGAAACCACGGCAAATTGGATGAAAAATTCTCAAATGCACCAAAGTAGCTATACATGAATCACATTTACCATAAGAAGATTTAGTCTTAGAACTGACAGAATTAAAACCAAAACATCTGATAAAGTCTCATTTTGCTGAGGAAGCGTTTTAGACTGCTAGAAACACAATCGATCTGTCACATTTTTTGTAGACTCTTTCCACACTGAGTTTTTACAACGCAATTTAAATTCAAGTTATACCTAAAATTTAACGGTCTTTGTGGTAATACATCCTAAAATAAATAAATATTTAAAATCAAAATGAATTCATTGACTATTCGAAGATTACATACATAATTTTAATTAATTCATTTGCATGGCCGAAATTACACTCAAAGTGGTCAAAATTAGAAGCTGGCCGAAATTTGGCACACTTCCTTTATACCAAATATCTTGTGAAATTATTCAACGGAATCTCTGGCTCTGGACCCAAAACAGTCAGGAATTCCCAAAGTCGGTGGTCAATAATTTCAGAAATGTTTTTGTAGAGCTGGAAAGTTGAATTTTCTTGATGTGTCAAGGTGGTAATCTTTGTGAATTTTCCTCCACCGACAAATTCGACTTCATTCGAGGAAAACATTTTCATAGTAAATTTTAACCCTGATAAACCCTCTATAACTTGTAATTGTTGTTTTTCCGAAGACACACTTGAAATGTGAAAAAATACATAAAATTTTACACATCAAAATTCCAATGTTAGGCCCTTTTTTTTTGCTTTTTGAACCTAGGAAAAAGGCCTATAGAACTAGCTATAGAATTATATGACCATGGATTAGATTCATTAAGTAATTTACAAAAAATCAACTTTTACTAAGCTGCAACATTACGAATCTACAAAAGTTTCCCATATTTGCTTATTTTATTAATTTTTATAACTTGTTATTTTTTTTGTTTGACTAAACAACAGGATTATAACTATTGTATTCATTCTAATTAAAATTTTTGAAATAAATTAACAATAGTTATTCTATTTTTTTTGTTAAAAATAGTTGTTTCTTATACCCAAAACATAATAACTTTTGTTTTGTAAACATGTTTTGACATTTCAATGAGAGTGAATGAAACGGAAATCTAGTTATCTCGTTTTCTCTCATAGGAAATTTTGAAAACATATTTACAAACAAAAGTTATTGTGCTTTGGGCATTATAATTAAGATAATATAATTTCTTGTATTAACCCAAACAATAATCGACAGATAGTTTTCTAAGAAGTCATATGATATTTAGGGGGAGGTGGGGCTACATTGATATATGATTTTTTTCGCATATTTCTAAAAGAAGCTGAAGCTCAACGTAATTTAAATAAAACAGTACGGCTATTAATGTGTAAGGTTCTCCCTCTTTGTTATTTATTGTTTTTCCTCACCATTTGTCAGGAATTAATTACATAGATTGATGATTTTGGCATGTATTTTTATGGATGTATTTTGTTTTTAATGGATTTTCAACATAGAACATTAGTCAAAATAGGCCTAAAGGCCTAAGACCTTAGTTAGAGGGATAGGTAAAGGAGGAAACAAAAAAATACCTTACGTTAAAGCCCAGTTTCCTATATAAATATGCGAAATAAAATTGTGTATTAATGTAGCCTTACAGCTCAAAGTAGCCTCACCTGCCGCTATCTTCAAATTTTTGTTTTTCTTAAAAAGAAAAATATCTAGGGGAAAGTGCTCTCTCTTCGAACGTTCATGCCTTCGAATAATGTGAATTTTCTTTTATTATTAAATTTGACTTTTTTATCACACAATTATTAATAATCGATAATAAGCTAACTAATATTTAATGAAAATGTGTAAATCTCTTGGACAAACTTAAAGAAAATTCACATAATTCGAAGGCATGAACGTTCGAAGAGAGAGTACTTTCCCCTATGGTAATTTCTTCAACGATTTACATTGTTGAAAATATCAGTCAGTTCTTTCAATGTATATAATTTTTTTTAAAGAGCCAAAAATTATTTTAATTTGTCCTAATTTTAATCCATTCAATACATTATTACCAACCTTACGAAATTCAAATATAGGTAAATTACAATTTTTATCACATTTCTTATAGAAAAGTCATATTGAGGAAAGTCACAAAGAAGAAACCGTCACGATTTGCTTTTAATGCAGGCATTAATCTCTGATTTATTGATACTGACCTTCTTGAATAATCTCAGTGATTGATATCGGATACTTTTACATAACACATTCTTAGCATATTTCACTCAACATTTTATATTGTCCCACCAATCATTTTATGACCATCCATAGTGCAAAAAAAAGAAGTAAATCAATTCATGTATTTCTTCTTCATGATTTGCGTGATAGTATATTAGAAAGTTATTAATACATAATGTAATTAATCATAAAAATTCAAACATTAAAATTATTTATTTATTTGTTTATTTAAATTGTTATACCTATTCAAATTTACTAAATAGCGCAAAAGTATTATAATTCAATTATTGAGAAGTTTTTTTTTTTGATAGAAGATGAAATTTAGGAGGTTACATTCAATATTTCTGAGAGAAAGACATGTATTCTTTATAATATGGAAGCTACATTAGTGTTTACACTTGAAAAACATAGGAGAACAAACAGAGCGTCTGTGTGGTGGAAGTTTTATTGAAACTTTAAATTACACCCCATGTTTTTTTTTTGCTGTTGCTATAAGAATACACTTTTTCCGTTGGATCATTTATACTCCTCTTTCTCTCTGTCTCCATTCAATTCTTTTCCATATATATATAAAGTGATCACTAAAGTAATGTATGTGCGTGTAAAAAAGAATAGAGGTGGAAAAACGCGAGAAAAAGAGAAAGATAGAGAGTGTATAAGGGGGAAAAAAAGAAGATAAGATAAGAAAAATAAGTACAGAGAACACATCTAATCATTACAACAAAAACTGAGTAATAAAGTAATACTCTGAAGAGGAGAGAGACCTTCAGAATTTTCTATGAGGTTTTGTGGAAAAAACATGAGGCATAATTTTTAAGTATTACTTGCCAACATGATTTAATATGAGTGATGAATATGATGTAAAGAAGGCGACAATTTGTTTGGTGATAAAGAAACAATTGAGTGACTTGAGTATGAAAGAACAAAAAAAAATGAAATGAATTTGACATACGAATTTTCGATTGAGAACCTCTCCCAATTATTTTACTCATAAACCATTAATATCTGCTTCGTAAATAGGATGGAGTCATGATTTATGGCCATATTAAGCACACATTTTGTCTACAACTTTAATATTTTTTAGTAGAAATCATATAATATAATCCTTTTTGCTATAAAATCATCCGCATTTTATCTCAGAACGTTTTCTTAAACGTGCTAAAAATACTCTTATCCTAACTATGCCAAATTCACCACTTGTGGCCACTTATGGCCATTTTTAATTTTTCTTGTCTATTTGCAGTTAATATCAGGCTCATTTAAGTTTCCCTACACAGATAATTAATATTATGTAAAATAGATTGTAAAAGTTTGTGAATTCCTACTGGGGACTTACAAAATGCTCGTAACTCGTATAACCCATAAAAAAAAATCGTACAAAAGCTTGTACATTTTCACAAACATTGTTTGTATCATGTTCACTTGACGAGCATATTTTTATTCTTTTACAAACATTTTTTCGTATATTTTTATTTGTCTGACAAAAAATGACGAACAAATGACAACATTTTACATAATTAGTAGGTTTTACGATTTACGGGAATTTCGTAAATTCCCAGTAGAAATTTACAAACATTTACGAAAATAAAAAAAAACTAAAGTTACTCATTGAAAAAATACTTATTTAGAACTTTTTTTGTCTAATCTTTTATAAAAAAAAATTACAAGTAGTTTTATTACGCGTTTTTAAAATTTCGAACAAAATATAATTGATGAAACTCAGTATGAAAGAAGACAATTATTTCATTACTAAACATAAAGTTCTGGTCAGAGCATATGCCACTGCCTTATATACATTTTCTAATACTCGAAGTCGCTTCTGCCACATTTAGAAGGCCAAATTGTTTCTTTGAAGAGCCACTAAAGCACCGCTTGATATGAAATGCGAAATACCTATGATTATCAATTGATAGTTTTAATGATCTAATATTTCAATTATCATTTTCTTGGTGTTACGTAATGGGCCTTATATCAATTGAATTCTATGTGCGCCTATCTTACCTGAATGCGAGTAACCTCTTGGTTTATAACTTCTTAAAGATTGGAGAAAATTTCTTAAATTGATAAGAATTTATTGTGTGAAGGCACGTTTATTTTATTGATAAAAAAATGTAATATCAAAGCAGTTGTAGAGAGATTAAGTAATAATTCCACAATGCAAGCGTCGAGGGTTTAAATCCTTTTCAGATTATGAAATATCCGGATGTTTAAGCGTTTAAGGCTGCATCAAAGTCATTCCGCTATTTCTAAGTTCTTAAGATAATGCGACGAACAACACTGTGTTTTTAAATACAAAACACTTTTAGGAAAAGGTCAGTTTTTAATATCTCAAAAGTCTAATGACAAAAAGATGTTTAGAATTGAGATTGGTACATGGGCCATTAATTACTAATTCATGCCTAAATTACTAATTAAAATTGAATTTAGATGTAATTTTTTTAAGTTATACTGAATATAACCTTAAATTTCAAACTAACCTCACGACCGCATAAAAGAATGAGTATTATTATAGCTAAATTGCCTTTTTTACGGGAAAAAACTATTTGAAAGAATTTGAAGTAAAAAATATGATTCTTTGATGGGTTTTGTTAGGTCAAAGTTTGGAAGCTTAGAGTAACGGCAGTGTTGCTGTATTTGATTTTTTCCTGTGTTTGTTAATGAATTTTACTCACGGACTTTTCAAGGCCTATTAAGGTCTAAGACTAGCTATTAGATATTTATTACCATGGGTTAGATTAGATACACTAAAAAACTGATAAAAACAAGTGGTACGAAAGTTCTGTCAGCCGAAGCTTCAAAAGCTCTTCTTATATTTTTTCTACGGCTTTTAAAATCGGTAAAAAAAAGTAGAAGAGTTGCAACAACTCTACAACTGAGTTCAATTAACTCTTTAGTTCACTCTTTATATTTATCTTTGTTATGTAAAATTTCATCCCGGCTGAAATGTGCTTAATTTTCGATTTAAGAATATACTTCAGGCGAAATGTTTTTTCATTGGACAAAATTCATTTGAAACATCAAATAGAAATGTGTCCGTGTTTCGTGAAAACGTGCGTGCATCATGTGCGAGTATCCCTCAGTATAGGTATACGTTCAAAGAAAAAAAAAATAAAGTGAAATATAATAAAAGAAAAAAGTAAAAACTAGAACAAAAACAACAGAAATTAACATAAAATTGTAAAATAAAATTTATTAATTTTCGGATTTATTCCGTAAAAGTTCATCACTATCATTTTCAACCGCTTAGGGGAACTGGAGCACCACCAAACACGGGGTAGCTCCGAATACTAATTTTCATTTCTAAACTACTTGGACTATCTCTACCATTTCTTTAGTGGACAAGCAGCCCTAATGCATAAAAATTTCATTAGGTTTTGTCATCAGAAGTCGAATATCTCATTAAAAAATCACAGTGTTTGGTGCTACCCCGTCTTTGGTGGTACTCCAGTTTTCCCTACTAAAATTTCAGCCCAATAGGACAAGTTTTAAGTTTTGACAGTTATTCAAAATAGTAGCGGACAGAAACGTCAAATCAAGATGGCGACCACGTCATCTTGTAGATCTCGTGCATCTTACAATTAGATGTGAAGATCTTCATTGTCTTTTATATGTTTGGTAGTGCCGCAGTTTCCCCTATCCCTATTGGTGTCTCGGGCCCAGGACATTTAGGTTCGCCTGTCGATCTTCCGCCACTTCCTGAATATGATCACGATCACGGTCAATCCTAAAGCGCATCAGGGCAAGACCCTGAATTTTATTCACTCACCTTGTCCTAGGTCTGCCCCGAGGTCGACGCCTCTTCATAATGGCTTGCATAGCTTTTTTGAAGAATCTTTTTTCCAATTTTATTAAATAAAGGAATAGTAATTTCAAGACTTATTTTCATGCAGAGCAACTTTAAAAGAGGACTAGGGTAAAGTGTATAATTTGGAATTAGTGTTACAAGTTGGACAATTCGCCGGTACAAGTTGGACATGGCTTTTTTTCTTGATAAATACAGTACAAAATTTGTTTTTAAGCACAAGGAACCAAATTATAAAACTAAAGCATTAAAAATATACAAATAAAAATGAAGTACTAAATTTATCAAGACGAAAAGCCCTGTCCAAATTGTACCATTGTACAATTTGTACCACTGTCCAACTTGTACCACTTTACCCTAATTGAATTTTACAATGAAATTACAGTTAATTTTTACATCAATTCGAGTAAATTTTACTCAATTTCTTTTCTGAGTGATAAAATAAATTGCCATGCAACTTACAATTAATTTTAAGAAGCATTATAAGTAATATTTAACCTTCCAACTGTGAGATATCATCACTATACAGATGATAAAACAACTCGATTGCTATCGTCTGCTGTTTTAATTACTTTAGGAAAAAAAATTACACAAGAATGTGTTAAGTGTGTGTAGATTATGTGAATTATTTCCATCGTCATCTTATGTTATCACAGACTCGCACTTTAAACAACAACAAAAAAAAGAGAGAAAAAAAGAGTAAAATATAAACCGTAAGAGAGATGTAAAGATGGATAAAACACTAAATCTTATGTGTGAATTTAATATTGTATTAATAATTTTCCACTGAAAGTGTGATAGTTATGATAAATGGGAAGGAGATGGCAAATATTTTAAAGAAAGTATCCATTTCCTTGTTTTTCTTATGAAATTTCTTCTAAAACTTGTACATCTTTTACCTGGCACATCTTTCTCTCTTACTATTTCTTTTTTTTCGCCTTGTCAGATTTATTCGCGGCAATAGTAAAAATGACAACAACCAGTTTTTACTATGAATTTTATTGTAAGTCTCAAAATAGAAGGTGAAGATGATGGAAAAAGAAGTCAATGAAAGGTGAGAGAGAGAGAGAGAGAAAAAAAAGAAGGTGATGCTGAGTTGGTGGATGTATCAAATTCACTTTCTACCAAACGAGACATACTAGTTTTTATGTATATATATACATATATATAATATTTATTTATATATATTTTTGCCGCATTTTATTGACCATCTTTCATCATTTCATTATGTCTCTCTCGTGATGGATGTTCAATGAAGAAGAAACTACGTTAGATCAATATGTGGAAAAAAAATTAAGTAATGACTCACTTTTCCATATTTTTATCCATGTGCGTATTTCTTTATGGGCAATCTAATGACTAAGATACCTTATAAAACATTTATAAAAGGTTTTTGGCGTAAATGAGGTTGACAGAAAAAGATGTTGGAAAATTTTCGTGTGAGAAAGTCAAGTTTTTCACTCTCATAAGTACTATTTCTCATCAAGTAATATTGGCATTTTATTATAAAACACTTCCACATTATTAGTTCTTTTTTTTCTCTCTCTTTTGGTGAGGAGTTTATCACATATTTTCATTATTTTCGCCTTTTTGATTAGAGAGTATCAAATGAAATTCCAATCTTATCGTATAGGAAATAAATTTTTATAGATTTTCAATTGCCAAAAATTTGGCATATATTTCTTTTATTATTTTATTTATATTTTTTCCACATAGCACGTGATATCGATCTTCTCCCAGATTAACGAGCAATAAAAAAGACTTATTGAGATGGAAGAGGTTCTATATTTGAAGTTGTCAATTTATGAATGGGTTGGCGCACTATAATGATGGTAAAACCGAAGAGCCTAATTGATAAGAGAAAAAGCGTAAACATCAAATTGTGGTTGGCTAATTGATTTGCGGAGAAATCTGTGTTTTTCACAATATATTCTTTTTATTGTTTTTTTTTACTGAAGGACAACTTAAAAGTCGTAAAATTGTAAAAACTTCAACATCTTCACTTGAATACTATTTAATAAAATTTCTCAATAAGTTTCGTGGTAAATTGTAAATTCGTGCTATTGCATTTACTTACTGGAACTTTAACACGAATAAATCATATGACTTTTAATTGCAACATTTATTCCTTTCTTAGTCATTGTTTTATTGAGATTAATAGAGACTACAAGATACTTCTTATCGTCCCTTAATTTATGGTATACACTTTTCTCGCATTCTTTTCCTTCTACTCTAAAAGATGACATCATTTTCGTTGATACTGATATATAAAAATAAAATGATGATGCTTTTAAAAAATGCAGGAAAGACACGAAGACGTAATTGTGGCTTATGATTTTTTTTAATAGAATTAATCACTAAAAGACATCAATCATATCCGAAAGTATTAGGTTTTTAATGAATCAAAGTTTGTAGGAAAATACTGAAAATTATTAGCAAAAGTGTTGAATAGGATGCCAAATTGTGATTAACGTGAGATAAAATGATTTTTAATGTGACTGGAATTTCTATTTGTAGTGCACGTAAAGGCAATTTTGTTATATAAAATTGCACATATTAATCACATTTTAATGGAAGAATATTTTACTCATGAATGGAGGATTACGTTATGAAAACCTTCAATCAAATGTAGTAATATTCATATAGCTTATTTTTATATTATTTGTCTATGGATTTCTGAAATTATGGGTTTTAGGGATATCTGTAATATTTGTCTTACATTCAATCAGTAAGTTTAAAAAGAAATACTGTTGTAAAATGTTGAAAGTTTGAGAAATTTGGGACCTTAAAAAACTCTAAAAGAGAAAAAAATTAGGAATGTTAGTGTAATTAAAAATTTTAATGGTAATTTTCATGCGCAACTTTTAGCATAACTTTGTTTTTACAGCCTTTTCTATATATCTCTCAATGTACATACATTGTAAAAAAATTCAAACAAATGAAAAGAGAATGAAAATCTCGCCACGTGCTCTATTGTGCACAAAGAGTAACAAATCATGTATTGTTGGTAGTTAAAAGCTCTCTTATAAGAAATGATGAGTTATTGATAAATTCATATATTATGTTGAAGAAATAATTGAAAATGAGGCTAAATAATTTATTGTGACTTTCATTTTAATAGCATAAGACTACTTTTGGAATTAACTGCAGCTGCCTTACTAACATACTAACTAACTCATGACTTAGATGCCATTACCTCAAAAATGTTTTCACATGATTTATCGTTTACCGATTAACAACCAATTTGAACCGATTCATAAATTAATCAAAAGATCGCCCAAAATAGCTTAAGAGAAGTAAAATTAATTTTCAGATAAAAATTAGTTACCGGTTCAGAACCGATTGCAACCGGTTCAATTTTATCGGAAATTTCAAGGCTTTTCCAACGAGCCCATACCGTTAACCAATACGCTCTCTAGATTGTAGAGCCTTTTAATTTAAACCTTTGATCTTGAATCGTTAAGGAATGATTCAACGGTATTTTCGTATAAGGACGGAAAATCTGCCTGGATAATCTCTAAATTATATCCAAAAATCCTTCTCCTGGTTTTAGAGGTGAAAGGGTGGGCAGAGAATTTGGGGTATTTTAATGGTCCCAGGGTCGACTTATACACCCAGCGAAATTTAATTAAGAAGTTTGCATAAAATGGGTGGTGTGGGTCGTGTGTAGATCCGATCAGCCTAAAATTTTTTTGTACAATATAGATCTATATAACAACTTTTTCTATGGTAGTGAGCCGCGCTCACTACCATTCGTGCGTGCACGGGAACCATTTTATACAAATTTGGTCAAAACCGGCGCGAAAATTAATTATGTTGGTCATTAATTTTTTAATAAAAACCTAAAAAAATTAAAAATATATTATTTTTATATTCTATGCGGTCGTTTTAATTCAAAATAACAGACTAGAAGCGATTTGTAATCCTGAGAAATAGTTTTTGAAGCGGCCCTGCAGTAATTACCTTCCACATCCATTTTATGGCAGTTTCAGCGCTAAAGTCAAACTGTACTGACAGCAGCTGTCAAAAAATTACCTAGATAGTATCACCTACAAGTTTTTATAATGGATTTAACCCCGAAAAGAGTGCTGATTAGTCAAGAACCTTTAATTCCTTTTCAAAAAACCATTGTAAAACTCGTTGTTTTCTTGAAAGATCACATTTTTAAGGGGCTAGGTCTGAATAAATGGGATCAGTAGGATCACATATCAAAGGTCTTAACACCAAGAAGCATTTACATCAAATTTTGGCTACATTTAATGACTTTAAGTGTGGAAAACCACTGGAGAAACCTATCTTAAAAAACATCAAAAAATTGTTCGGTGTACATTGTCTGAAAGGAACACTTAAATGAGTTTGGAGTGTAAGGATGTTACTTTTTCGGAAGAAGAAAGGTTTATTCTATATGGTTTTGATGAACTAATAAAATATTTACAGCATAAGTGGCAGAAAAGTCACTTATTGATGATTAGAAATTTTGGCGATGAAAGTATCATGATAGAGGCGTCCTTTTTGTACTACAGAAAGATACCCAAAATCTGGATTTCCAGTAAAAAGTTAGCAGAGATCTATAAGAATCTTTTAAAGATCATACTGACCTCGGTGATTCAGAGCTAGACCCTTAAAAATGTGATCTTTTAAGAAAACAAAACTTTTAATAACGTTTTTATAAGAAGGAATTAAAGATTCTTGACTAATCAGCGCTCTTTTCGGGTTTAAATCCATTATAAAAACCTGTAAGTGATACTATCCAGTAAAATTTTTAAGAGCTGCTATCAATACAATCCGACTTTAGCGCTGAAAATGCCATAAAATGGGTGTGGAAGGTAATTACTGCAGGGCCGCTTCAAAAACTATATGTCAGCATTACAAATCGCTTCTAGTCTGTTATTTTGAATTAAAACGACCGCATAGAATATAAAAATAATACATTTTTAAATTTTTATTAGGTTTTTATCAAGAAATTAATGACCAACATAATTAATTTTCCCGCCGGTTTTGACCAAATTTGTATAAAATAATTCTCGTGCACGCACGAATGGTAGTGAGCGTGGCTCACTACCATAGAAAAAGTTGTTATATAGATCTATATTGTACAAAAAAATTTTAGGCTGATCGGATCTACACACGACCCACACCACCCATTTTATGCAAACTTCTTAATTAAATTTCGCTGGGTGTAGGTGTAGGGGTCCCGAAGGTCCAAAGTCTCTATATTTCTTACTGTTTGGGCTCTTGCTATAGTAACGGTCGGACGGAGAGACGGACTGGCGGATGAACAAAGAGAAAAAGAAAACCACGAAAAGGTGGCAATCCTATACCCGCCAACAGTACTTCGGGATTTTTTCCATCCAAAACAATGAAGAATGAATAAATTTAAATATTACAAATTCCGTTCAATTCCACATCATAACATTGTACCCTACAACACATTTGGGATTTTCGCGTTCGGTATTTTGGCTTTCAGGATTTTGGCGTTCGGGATTTTGACCGGGACCCGTTTAAATATCGATTAATATACCTTAGTAAGACAACAAAATGTAAGAAAGGGGGGGGTTGCTTTATTGTCTCTTCTATATCAAAAATTACTTACATAACTAATGAATAAATATAAATTATTCTTGGACTTCCAAACTTCAGTTAATCTTTCCGTTTTTAGTTCCAACTACAAAATCAATATTTTAATTCGAAACAGTTTTTTTTTCAAAATCAGTATTTAATAATATTATTGCATAAATCTACAATATTGCTGACTAAAACAACATCCTACTTTCTGATTGTGTACAAACTTTAGAAAAACGTAACCTTAGATATTTAGAAAAATTCATTTTCACCGGTGTTCTAATCGTTCTTAACAGTAAACCTACACTGAGAGAAATCCGAAAAAGTTAAAATAACATTCCGAAAATGTTAATTTTACCCTGCAGTATTGATCCGAAATCGGTGTAAATAATACCCTTTTTAGGTGTATTAGGGGTTAAAGTTATCCTTTTTTCATGTTAATTTTACCCGTTTTACCCTTAAAAAGGTGTATAATTAACATTAAAAAATGTTGATATATTTTTACACCTAAAAAGTGTTAATGTTATGAGGAAAAAATGTTAATCGCACCCTCTTTTTTTTCTCAGTGTACCGACCCAACCACCGTTTTTTTGTCGTTTTTCCTAGCGCGCTCGGTCAAACGAAAGACCGCGGTAGGGTAGGATACTCAACAAATCATTCCTGAAAAAGACTAAAAAATTAAAATTTAAACACTGAAAAATATATTGCATGCATATTTTAAAAAATTCATAAAGTTTGATAGTGACATTATACTGTTTAAATATGTCTTAATTTTAAAAGGTTTTTAAACCGATCAGTTTGACCAAATCTTGGTAGGTTTATCGTTAAAGGGTTAAATTGGAAGTCTGTCAAGGAGCTTACTCACATAATCTCATCAAGCAGTCTCACTTCCTATGGAAGTCGTATCTTAGCAAATTATTGCATTTCTTAAATTTTAGGAATAATGGTAGAACACTTTTCTCATTCATTCGATCGGGGCCACTACCAGAACTAGAGATTCAAAAAAAAAAGATAGCGACTTAATACGGGCTTCAGACCTAAGACTTAGCCATATGGCTTAACTGCTCTAATTTCTTATCTATAACGATTTTTTGGAAAAATTTAACTTAGGATTGGATTATTAAAGATAAGAGACCTATAGATTCTCAAAAAGCAATAAAATTGCTCGCTATTGAGGATTTGGAAAATTTTGGGAACTGGGCTAAACCTCCAGTTTGAAGACCGCCTAAGAATCTTTAAGAGAACTCCAAAAGTTCGACTCATTTGAGACTTTATCAACATTACTTTCTTTTTTCCTTTTCAAAATTATCTTTTCTTTTTATTTTTAAAATAGTATTCAAAAAAGATTTTCTAATATGTGTTTCATATTGCGCTTCGTCTTGCTTTTGAATTAATCAAGAAAATGTCTCATGTAGGATACCAGTTCTGTCAGAACATTTAGTCCATGTATGCCAATATCCTTAAATTATTTCAGTTTTACAAGATTAAACGTTAATTAACTTTAATAGACAAATTGCTCAAGAATAATCTTAAAATTTTGGTTTTTTTGAAAAGTTTTTAAATCCCAGATGTCTATGTACCGGTTTTCATAAGAATTATCAATAATTTCCAGTATAAATCTTCTTGGTTCGAATAATGTAAATTGAGATATTTACAAGTTGTCCGTACCTTATGAAATTTGTAGCATTTTCAGGTGTTCACGCCTAAATTTACCAACTTTTAACGACTTAATGCAAGTGACGCCTTAACGTAGTTATAATCAAAATAGTCAGGATATTACATTTTTATCAGTTCGTGACTAATCTGTCTTTCGGCTTAAGCCGAAAAATGGCTTAGTTAGTGGGAAAGTAATGGGAATTTGGTCAAATAATTATTTTGACTATAATTACGTTAAGCCGTCTCTAGGCTTAAGTCGGAAGTGTCTCTAGGACCAAGTCTCCGCAGGTTTGATCACATTTCCTTGTCAATTGGCATAATCCTTAAATTTCTGTTTCTTATTGTCCTGAGACGCGTTGTGTTGATTTTGTTTCCTAATTATTCTGCATGAGTGGGTCACGGTATCATGCAGACTTTATGGTAGCTAAAATCATCCACTAAGGTTTTGTATCTGCCTTAAACGCGCTTCAGACCTAAGGCTTAACCATCTGGCTTAACTCCTCTAATTCGTTATCAGGTACGATTTTTTAGCAAATTGTTGTTTAAAATATGGATATTTAGGGCAAATGATCCATTAGATTTTGAAAAATCATTAAAATTGGTTGTTATTTAGATTTTTGAGACCTTAGGGAACTGGGCTAAACCTCTAGTCTGAAGCCGGCATTATGGCCAGTTCGAGCTGTCGTATTCACTTCAAATTTTATTTTGAATTAAGAATAATGTGTATAAATTCTTTTAATTATGTCTTTTAGTATGAATTCTATACATTTGTTTAAATCTGATCTGAACCAATTTGTTTACGATATAACAAGGCTCAATATATAATAAGAGTTGACGAAGTGGGATTGTTTAAGCCCGTTAGTATGATTCTTAAACCTCTGTGAGCTGAAATTATTAAACATAATTTGATAACTTATAACGTTTATAACCGTTAAACAATGTAATGAGACTAATTATCAGTGAATGTGAATATATAAAATCGAACTAACTTAGGAAATTAATCCGCTACTAAGTCTTTTCGATTTTATTATTCCTAATTACTTTTTATTCTAATTGTGAAAGATTCTTAACTAGATTTCACAAACTTAAGTTTCTATTTTGAAAGCCCATTTTAAATCACTTCTGAAATGGGTCATTATTTAAACGCCGGAGTGATACAACTGTAGACAATCTACCTTTCTTTATCTTCCATTTAAGCCACATTCGTGAATGTTTGACTAAATAAATGACTCAATATTTTGAAAAGGTATTCTAACTGTTTAAAAGAGAATTATCAGGCAATTTAAATAAAGACTTGGATTATGTCCTCTTGGAGCTCAATAAAGAGAAGTAGAGAAAAAAATGCGGATGAATAAATATGCGAATAAACGAACATGTTTTATGAGAGATACTTTTTCACCTTTGGCGGCGAAATTGAATGACTAACACCATACATGGCATTAAAAAACCAGGCACTACTTGGAGAGATATAAAATTTTTGTAAGAATCGTTTTGTAAAATTTCTCAATGTGTAGGTACTTGTTGTTGGCAAAATGTGTGCATTACGATGAGATAAGAAAAAGAATTTAGCTTCTAGATGGAAAGGTGATTTATTGTATTTTGGTACATGGTCACTTCATTCTTTAATAAGATAGAAAGAGAAGAAGAAAAAAAGCATTGCAAAGCGCAAGTTTTATATCTTTATAAAGTGTTGGGAGGTTTGTAGAAGAGGGAGGAGGAATATGTTTAAAAAAAAAGCGATGATGTTTTTTTTTTCATTCAACTATTCCCCTCATTCGTTTCTTACCTTTAATGCTACAGATAATTCCAAAATGTTAAAGAAGTGCGGTGAAAGATGTGTGTAAATTTTTTCTGCAATAGCTTTTTTTCACTCCATTTTAATAGGGGGATGGCATGCAATTTAGTGATTTACTTTCTCACACCATATTTCTTTTATTTGATTTTATAAAAGATCACAAATTTTTTGCACAATTAAAGAAAATTATTTAATGAAGGAAAGTAAAAAAAAAGTGAGAGGTTCTAACTTCTAAGATAAAATGTTTGAGTTATTATGGCAACACTATTTGTATAAGAAATTTGACATAAAATGTCAATAAAGTACACAGTTCTCTCCGATATCCGGCACTTCGATATCTGGATGACAGCTGCCAAACTCTGACGGTTGATGAATTCGAACTTATTTTTTACTAATTATGCAGCTTGTCCAGCATTAATTAAAATGTTAGTTTCACTTTTTAAAAGCCTGATAATTAATTGTGGTACAACATGAAACATAAGCGCACCACAAAGTAAATTCTGTTGTTTTTCGACATAAAATAAATTCACACACCGTTGATCAGATTCAAACAATCCAAATGTCATTTTGTCTTCCCGTCAGCCGGATATCGGAGAGAACTGTGTAGACCCCCGCTTAACCGTTGAGTATAGGTACAAAATGTCACCTGCATCATCGAATCAAACTGTTGGAAGTCTGACGATTTTATAAATATAGTTTTAGTGTACCAGGGTAAATAATCTGCCGCTTAAAAGAAAATATTGATTAAAAATTTTTGTTCTTGTACTTCATCTTGTATTCAATGGATCACAGTAGATTAAGGTACATTTGCTTTCACAAACATCCCGTCTGACCAAGTAAGCGTAAGTTAACCCTCTAACGGGTAAGACCGCCTCCAGGCGGTCTTCACAAAAATCACATTTACAGTGACAATAAAGGTTTTATTTATTTAAAAGTGCTATAGTGTCCTCGGTAATAGTCTTATAAACATCTCTTGAAAGTTTGAACTCATTTTGACTCTTCGTTTTGTTGCTATTCCCAGTTTTGTATGACATGTCAGAGAAAAAGCAACAAAAAATATTTGTGCAAAAAAACTCATTTCCAATTTCCATAAAAATACCGATTTAAAGTTATTTGACTAGAAGAAATTTATTTTTTACTGAAAGATATGTCATTCTACTTTGTATATTTTATTTTAAGAATTTGAAAAAAACTAAAAATATGAATTTTAGGAGCAAAAAGAGTTTCAAAACATTTTTATATTTTCTCACCTAGCGCCTAAACTAAAAAGAATAATGAAGAATTGATGGTTTTTTCGACTTTATTGGATCATAATTATCCTAGAAAACATTGTTTTAGAACTTTTTTTTCGCATATTAAAGAAAACACCGTTAGAGGGTTAAAGCCTGGATAGACCCCTGTCTTTCACACTTTATTTTTAAGAAGCTCCGCTAGAAAATACTCCTTAGAGAATATACGTGAAGGTCACTGTTTTCCATTCGTAGCAATGAATATTTTGAACTACTAAAATAATGTTGCTAGCCGTGTTGCTCAGCTGTCGCTTGCAAGATGGACTATTTTCCAAGAGATTTTATTTGTTTTTAAAATTCATACAAGGATTCTCAGTGTAGTGTTTTATTAATAGTTTAATAAATATGCGTCGATGAGTTTCATAACGTATTGATAACAATAAACAAATTAAGTTTTAGGAGACAATTTTATTGCAAAAATGTTTTTGCTTTTCTAAAGTGTTAAATCGTTATTACTGGTTTTACATATCAATATCCTTATAACATACACCTTCTGCACAAT
The DNA here is from genome assembly GCF_024763615.1 of Phlebotomus papatasi. Classification (NCBI taxonomy): domain Eukaryota; kingdom Metazoa; phylum Arthropoda; class Insecta; order Diptera; family Psychodidae; genus Phlebotomus; species Phlebotomus papatasi. The sequence continues at coordinate 78,059,888 of NC_077224.1, read as the reverse complement.
ATCCAAAAGTGAAAATAAGCGGTGGTTTTGACAGTTTCATTCTGACTTGAATTTGACAGTTTCATACTTAATAAACTTAACGTAATGAATTTGTACATTCAACTTTCGATTTTTAAAATAATTAACGATACTATGCATTCGAACATAGTGTTTAGAAAAGAATGCATTATAAAATTTTCATTGAAAAAGAATCGTGACACGGAAAGTTTCTTCAAAATGTTCCTGAAATCGTGGTTGGAAAGTGAATTTCAGACAGGTTTTCTAAAGATAGAAAACTATTTAAATAAAATCCAAATGTTATCATTGTAGTCTGTTGAAATACAAAAAAAAATCAAAGGTAAAAAATTGTCAGGAATTTTCTGACTTTTATTCCATTAAAACTTTGGAATTTTGTGTGACATTGTGGAATTTTCACGCGAAAGTTCATTTCTTCGTTTTTTTTTTTATTATTTTCCTCTTTGTTTTTGTGAGATCGTCATTTGTGAGTCATTTTGAGTACATTTACACATGAGATGAAGAAAGAGAATAATCTCTCGTCTTATTTCTTTCCGGGCTTTTGTTATTATGGCTCATGTGTGTTGAGTTTAGATGGTTCCAACTCGCAATTTACCACGTATTTCTGATTTTTTTTTATCCTTTCATCTTTCTCATTTATACCAAAACATGTTGTAGGTTTTTCTTTTAAATAAAGTTCTTTCAAAAAGTCTGCTGGTGCATGGAAGTATTTGAAGGTTTCCTAAAAAAAACATGGTAAAATACGGCCTTACTAATTGATACGCTCCCAATTTCTAACAAAAGTTCGGATTTTGGGGGTCAAGCACCTTTAAACTGTGTTATTTTGAATGCATTTTATAGTACAATTCGGTTTACGGTGCAAATGTTGTTAAAATAAGGTGGTTGGATGACAAAGTAACTAGCCGCAAATTTTAAATTCTTATTGACTAAGAGATATCATTAAAAACGAATAGAGTGAATGTCTCTTTTACGATCGCGAGCATTATTAGGAAAGATTTAATTTTCATTAATATTTCCAACTCGTAAAATTTATGCATTTGGCACTTTTGTCAGTAGTTCGTAAATCATTTAATTACTGGAGGGTAGGGTTGTTAAATGCCTATAAGATTTTACAAAATTCACAATTTAAGGATTAGTAATTAATATAAATACATGAATTTTGCTCGTTGTTTCGCAGACTGGCAATATGTAAAAAGCCATTAACAAGACATAATTGACAATCAGTTGATATTCATTTCGGAAAAGATCCAGAAACTTAAATTATGATGTTTGAAACTGGGAAGTTTCAAAAGCATGTTTATAAAACTAAAGTTATTGTGCGTTGAGCATAATGCCAAGCGCACAATAATTTTTGTTTGTAAACATGTTTTCAAAATTTCCTATGAGAGAAAACATGATAACTAGATTTCTGTTTCATTCACTCTCATTGAAATGTCAAAAATATGTTTACAAAACAAAAGTTATTGTGCGTTGGGCATAATGACCAGCGCACAATAACTTTTGTTTGTAAACATGTTTTCAAAATTTCCCATCAGAATGAGCGAGATGACTAGATCTAGATCTCACTCAATCTCATTGAAATGTCTAAAACATGTTTAGTAAACAAAAGTTATTGTGCGTTGGGCATAATGCCCAACACACAACTTTTGTTTTGTAAACATGTTTTCAAAATTTCCAATGAGAGTGAGCGAGATGACTAGATCTAGGTTTCATTTACTCTCATTGAAATATCAAAAACATGTTTACAAACAAAAGTCATTGTGCGTTCTGCTTTATGTCCAGCGAACAATGACTTTTGTTTTGTAAACATGTTTTTGATATTTCAATGAGAGTGAATGAAACCGAGAGCGAGTTATCTCGCTCTCTCTAATTGGTATCTTTAAAAACATGTTTACAAACAAAAGTTATTGTGCGGTGGGCATTAATGCCCACCGCACAGTAACTTTTGTTTTGTAAACATGTTTCATATGTTTTATAAGGCCTAGCGCACAATATCTTGGTTGTAAACATGTTTTAAAAATTTCCTATAAGAGTGAGCGAGATGACTAGATTTAGATCTCTCACTCTCACTGAAAAGTCAAAAGCATGTTTATAAACAAAAGTGATTGTGCATTGAGTAATAAGGACTAGATTAACTCATTCTCTTCTTGGTGAAATGTCCAACAAAAGCTGAAAAATAGCAATTAGCTATTCTTAGAACAAAAATTTCTCAACACAAAAAATATTCGACCATCTTGCTCTATTTTAAACGGTCTTGTGAAATAAACAACCTCTTCAACAAAAAGCCATAACTTTAAGAAACATCTGTACAGATCTCTCTAAAATATGATTTATACTAAAATTTTCACTATACAGATTACAATTTTATGAGATTTTCAAATTAGCAGATATATTAACTTGTTTGTTGGGAAAACATAACAGCAGATACAGTACATAATTTTTGAAAACCACAAATAGGAGACATAATAAATTTTTTTTGGGAAGTCACGTTTTCTTGACTGCTAAATGAGGTGCATATAAAGAAGATACATGAGGGAGAGAGAAAAGAGTTACGGAATGAAAGGTTTTCTAAAACCACATTTTTCATTTAGAGTTTCACGATTTTCCATCATCATCATCATCTTATTCAGTGAAATAATTATAAAACATTAGGTTTTTTTTCTTTATTTATTAGTCCATAATTTACCTCTCGGCTACTGATCATGAAAATGATGCGATGATGATTTTTCAAGTGAGATGTTTATTGATTTCGTTTTTGTTGCAAATCAATGATCATCGCTAAATTTAGATGCGCCAGAGAATATTATTTTTTTTTATCTTACTCACTCTTTATCTCTTTCAAACTATTTTGCTTTATTTATCTTTTTTTTTGCTTTTCTGGTTGGCTTTAAAAAAAATTGTAAAATGCAAAACAAAGAGGGGAATAGATTTGTTAGTAAGCATTAATTGGTTGAGAGATGGAAGAGGGTAGGGGGGGGATACTAGAAGATGAAAAGAGAAAAAAATTAATAAATGAATGAAATGTTAAAATTTTTCTCCACCCACTTCAATTTTCTCTTTAGGAGAGTTTTTTTTCTATTTTGCAATTCATAAATGACTTTTCCATATTTAAAATACTAATTTTTCTAATCAAATTTATTATTGACTTTCAATGTATGTTAGTAGAAAAATATAGTTAATTTATTTTACACCATGTGACATAATGGTCTTCCCATGTGACTTCTCATCCTTTTTTTTCTATGTCTCAAGACAAGTTTATAAAATGCTGCTGTGTCAGACATTCAAGAAAAGCACATAATTTTATATTTTATATAAATGTGAAGGACGGATTCCAAGTGATTATAAACGTCTTTTAATTGTGACTATTGATATTTTCTGATTTACCAAAAGGGATTTGTATCATTTATAAGTAATGTTTTTGCATTAGATCAATCAGTATTGAATACTATAAATAATTAAATATCAAATACATATTATCATATTGATTGACAGAGAATATCACGTATCAATTAAAAGTTATTGCTCAAAAGGCCTTATTTAAGTAAGTTTGACTAATGCGAAGAACGCGTTATAACCGTTAATTTTTATTTTGTAAGTTTTTGACATTTCAGTAAGAGTGAGTAAAATCTAGTTCTAGTCATCTCATTCACTCTTGTGGGCAAGTTCGAAAGTAAGGTTATAAACTATGCCACAAGTTGAAAGACGTTTTCGGTTTCTCCGTTGTGTCTGTCAAGTTTATTGCTTCGCATTTGTCATTTCGCTCCCAAATTGTCTATTGATTTTTTTTAATCCACTTGGCAGTTTTCAAGGGGAATCGTTTGGAAGAAGGGATCGTTGTCTGTCTAGAATGGCTTGCCTACACGGTAAAAAATTTCAGCACGTATTTGTTCCAAAAATTAGCTCGTCCACGGACACCATAATTTTTGGCATAATCTTGTTCATTTTATGAGACTCAACAAGATACCCAATATTAGTAACGAATTTGTTCCAAATTGTAGCTCGTTCACGAACACCATAATTTTTGGAACAAATTTGTACCTTCTAGGAGGAACAAAAAGATACCCAATATTAGTAACGAATTTGTTCCAAAATGTAGCTCGTCCACGGACACAGAAAATTTTTGGAACAAATTTGTACCTTCTAGGAAGAACAAAAAGATACCCAATATTAGTAATGAATTTGTTCCAATAAATAGCTGGTCTAGAATAAAAGCGTATCCCTTACTCTCACACTCAGTCACCCGTCACCGAAGTGAAGAGGACGCCAAATCTGTGGCAATTTTCGTGCTACATGGTTTCACTTTTTTAATTCGAGATTCCCGTCCCCTTTTTCTGCTGCCAGCACTCGCATATGATTTCGTCATGCACGCGTCTGTATAAAACACTCTTAAGTTGATTCTTATTTGATGATCCTTATGAACTTTCGCCACCGAAATCCATCTCGACTGAAGTATAGGCCTTAACTGTAAGACGAAATCACTTACACGGATTTGTTCCCAACAATGGGAACTAAATGATTCCCCATATGAGTAACAATTTGGTTCCAAAAATTACCTCGTCCACGGACATCGAAAATTTTTGGAACAAATATGTTACAGATGTAGGAATAATATTGTTATGAAAAATATGTACCAATTTGTTCCTGACAGTGGGAACAAAACAGCCGAGTGCAACAAATTCTGTTCCAACGTTCAGGAACAAATTTGTATAAAATCAAATCAACTCAAATTTGTAGACATTCCACTGTATCAAAACGGTTCCAAAGGAAAACTCTTAACAAAATTGTAACTGTATTTTGTAACGAAACTGTAAAGAAAACTTTTTGGAACAAACAAATATCTTCTCTAGGTACAAGTTGATTCCAAAAAAATTTGTTCCAAGGAAAACTTGTTCCAATATTTTGGTCAGTGTCCAAAAGTTTTTGCCGTGTAGTGAGCCACAAGATGGAGCTGTTCCTTAGATTTCTAAAAGTTGGACAGTGTTGAAAGTCGGACAGTACTGAAAATCGGACACACGTCAAAAATCGGACTATGAAAGGTGGTTTCAGTACACAAATCAAATTAATACTTAAAGTTCTATTCAAATTATAAGTTTATTATTGGGAAATTCTCATTCTCAATAGCATCTGTATATACAAAATTTCAATGCAATCGTTATCCCATTTTGAATTTATACGATTTATACCCAATTCTAAGACTCAAATCTATTACAGCAAAAACTATAGCTATTGAAGGAAAAGATCTTTGGCTATATAATAAGAATTAAATAATAGAAGTATACATGCTAATTTTGGGCATCGTCAAGCGTAAAATGCAAGCACGTAAAGAGACATATACAATATATTCGACAATATTGACGTGTACAATTTTGTATGTGAAAGGGGAAATTAATGATGATGATGAATTAGAAGACATTTGGAAGTGTCCGCTGGAAAGACGTGCACAAACCATATAAAGACAATAAGAATTAAATGCAGCGAATAAATTACGTAAAAACACAAAAGTTCATTGAATTAATTGGTTCCTCTGAAAGTTTAATTATGTGTGTGGTTATACACTTTAAGTGTAAAGTCTCGTTCTTTTTTTGTGACTCATAATTTGACACACTACTACCGGTTAAGTGTTAACAATATCTTTTGGTTTATGTCGCTGCGCGAAGAAAGGTGAGAGGAAGAGATGAGAAACTAATTGAGTTGCATGAATTATTGCTATATATATAGGATTATGTGCAGACTTTTTATTTAACAAACACCTTATTTTCATAAAATCATAAAAATTATTGTTATTGTGTTTTGGCTTGGTAAGAAAAGAAGGTGAAGGAGATGAGACAAAATTACTCTCTTTTTGATTTATTAAGACTATTCACAAAGTAATGTTTCTCTCTTCCTCTCTCTCTGTGGCGAATTATTACATGTATATTTGGAGGCTTTATTCTTAAAGTTACGTTTTGTAATTTTCAGTGTATGTTATGTGACGATGATGTCATGTTCTGCAATATTTGTCGTGTGACTTTTTTCTCCTTCTTCACATTCACATGGTTTTTTTTTTCACTTTAATTTAATATTTCAAAGAGACTTATTTACTTTTTCAATGTATAATACACATTGGAATATTTTGTATATGTAATCACCTCTCAGTTGTCTCAATATGGAAATTTTGTGTTGTTAAGAAAAAGAAAAAAAAACTTATCTCTACAAATAGATATTAAAATTATATTGTAAGAAAAAAAGAGGAGAAGGGAGTGTTTTGTCACAGTGCGTCAACAAGCACTTTTGCTTCAATGATTTTTTAGTTCAACTTCACATAAATGGTGGAAATTTTTAATATAGAGTCAAATGCCCCTTTTGTGACCGTTTAACAAAAAAAAGTGAAATTCATTTGTCCATATTTTTTTCGCATTATATTTATATTTTTTTTCTAAGGAAAAATAGGGCAGTTTAGTGCCATATATTGTATGTTTTCAAAAAGCCTATACCCGAGAGAAACAAGCTAAACTTACTTAGCTTGAATATAGTTCATAAACATTTGGTAAATGGGTATTTAAAAAAAAACTCTGTGTGAAATAGTCTTAAAAAAAAAGTTCGTAAAAATTTGCAAAAGTTTGCAGAATAGAGTTCCATTTTGGTTTATGCAAATGTTATTTACGTTGCTCAAAAACATTTATTTTTCTACACCAGCTGTATTTTCTACATTGGCAGATTTCAACAAAACTCTGGTTTTTAGATTGCTAGTTCTCAATTTGAAATCATTCTACAAAAAAAAGACAAGATTTTGTCAAAGGATGTCAAATTGGAAATTATCAAACCTTTGATAAACCTTCTCTTCAAAGGTTTGCAAATTTTTGGAAATAGTAAATTTGTTTGTATTAATCTCCTTCTGCCAAGAAATCCAATTGGCGCATCGATTTACAAACAAAAAATTTTTCATTTGAAAACTCAAAAAAAAAAAAAAATTCTTTTTTTTCAAAAACGCGAGTTCAAAAATTTTGATTTTTTAACTGTTTGTAAGTATTGTGGAGTACTGTATTCCCTGAAAAGTTGAACTCAAAATTTTGAGTTTAACTGGTATTTTTTTTCTTTTTTGAAAATGTTATAAAATTTTGAATATTTAAAAAAAGCGTAAAAGTGTAAGCTCGCCTTTTCAGATAATGTAGTACTTAATGTTACTGATCAACAGTAAAAAATTGAAAATTTTTGAGAATGGGGTTTTTGAGAAAAATTAATTTTTAAATTTTTTTCAAAAAAAATTAAAAGACTGTTACAAAAAAACTTGAGCAGATAATACGAAAACGAGTTTATCGTTTCAAAGAGTATAAAATTATCTTTCAAATAAAAAAGAGAGTAAGAAGAAATCTCAACCCGTTCGCGAGCATTTTGAAATATTTGGCAAAAATCTCAATTGACGAATGAAGCGCGAGACGCCATCTTTGGCGCCATATATCTCCGGCCAGGAATTTTTTTTTGGGCGAAAAAAAATTGGGGGTATATTATTTTATCGTGTATTTTAACATATGTAAAATTCAAAAAACATATGAGACCATGAACCCGTGATTTGCGATTTTTTCGGTCGTCTTGAGATGAATTGGTCCTAATATAATTGCAATTCAAACTTTATGCCATCCTGAAATTCCACAAAACTACACAAAAATTCACTTTGTGTAGCAAACGTTTGCACCTTTGCCATGCACACTGTTGTTGACATTGCTGACGATTGAAGTGTCAAGAATATCGAAATTCGAAATGGCAGAACAATCAGCGCTAAAGCGGCGAGTATGTGAACTTGCACTTTAGGCTTCCGGTAGATTTTCGAATAGGTTTGGTTTGGCTTTGCAGTGGCTTTGTCTCGTTCGAAAGATTATTACTGAACGGAGCCATTCTAATTTACAACTCACTGATCTTCTGCGTGACTCATGAGAACTCTTTTTCTAAATTCGGAAGTGAAAAGTCATTAAAATTGCATAATAAAAGTTAAACAAAGGCAGCTATAAAATTTGTATTATTTTATACACAATTTTTTTGTCTTTTTTTTTACTATTTAGAGGATAATATAACTTTCTTTGTTCAGAAAAACTGTTTTTGTATTTGGGACACCGGTGTATCATTCGTTCTTAAAGGGTCGATGGATTCGGAATACATTTTGATGTTAACGACTATTTCTTACTGATGAGACATGTCACGAAATTTGTCATACGCATTTGAATCGCATTTTGGGCAACACTTCTGACTACTCTTGCTGAGATTTGTCATATGATAGTGTAATTTTGTTCAGTAATTCGCCCCCTAGAGGATGAATTCAGCTCTACTAACTGGAATTTTTACATGTCGTTTAGAATCATCAAACTTCTGATGATTTCCTGCTGTCAAAATTAGTAACTTTATATTTTATCTTGTGACTCTTCAAATTGAATTATGTCCTGTGCAAATTCTCACTTGTGTGCCATGAAGGGCAAATTCAGTACAAAGTGGGAATTGTCATTCGAAAAATTCTCACATTCAAGCTTTCGAAAATGCGATTCAGTTAATTATGGCAAATGTCATTGAGAATTATTCATTCAAGATGTTCGTTCATACGCCTGATTCTATGCTTTATTTAAAACGAATATTATTTTCGATATACAAGCCTTTTCAATTATCCTTTTAGTTATTCAAAATTTATCAAATGACAAAATATTAAGCCCATGACTTTTCTCACTATAAAACTCCTCAATAAAGAAATTTTCATACAATTTCTTGTTTTTCTACAAGAATAAAGCTTGGCCAATTAGTGGAAATTCGACTGTATTTCATGAATTTTTATACAATTTTTGAAAATGAAGAGAATTTTTACCATGGTAAAAGAGAAGACAAGCCTTTGAGACGCACAATTTTTACTCTCTAAAGTGGAATTTATGTGCAATCGACGACGGTTGAATTTATCATCAGGTTTCATCTCTATTTCAACCTCTTGTATAAATTGTTCTTGGACCCATTTATGTATACGAAAACACTTGAAGTCAAGCCTTATGTTTTAGTTATATTTATAAAGCTATAAAGGTGCTTTAATTATATGTAAATTTGTTTCAATTTAATTTACTAAAAAAATAAAATTATAAAAATGAAATGCAGCAGTAGACAAAAAAAAACTAAAGAAAAAGGGCAGCAGATGCTAAATCATCATCAAGCATGTCGACAGAGTGTCGAAATAATACTTTTCAAGAACATTTAAAAAGTAATTCAATTGTTTTGGGTGCACTTGGACAAGCAAAAAAATAAAACAAAAAACCGAAGAATTGCAAAAGTTAGTGTAGTCAGACACGAAAGGAAAAAAGCATTTAAATTCGATCTTGATGGTAGTTTTTTTTTTAACCCATATAATCCATACTAAAACACTTCTTTAATGTGGTTCTCGATAGAAGCGTATAATCATACAAGATCATGCAGAGAAATTATAACCTTTCGTTTTACAATTTGATGGTGAAAATATAAGTTATCGATAAGTCAACATCTGCTTCGTGACTTACCAGGAAAACAAGAGAGACTCCGCCAGGCAAAAGACTTGAGGAAATTGCTGTTAAAGTGCAAATTGAAAAATTTTTCTATAGCAACTTCAGTTGTTAAATGTGTTGAAAATTATTGGATGTTTTTTGTACTCATCGCTAAATTGATGATTTCAAATCGAATATAGTACAAATTTATAATTTCCTCTCAGCATTTCACTCTTAAGTACTCTTTCAGTGTTAAACATTGAAAATGGGAGAGCCATAGAAAAAAAGTTAGTGAAATATATGAGAATGGTAATGTTCGGTACGCCAACTGAATAGAAAACTACATCGTGGATGACAATAAAAAGTATAGAGACGCGCCTTTTTACACAAAACTCACCGCAGAGCTATTCTATCCTCTGTTGGGTGTCTTTTGCATTTTTAGTTTGTTCAATTTTTGCTGGATGATGACTTTATAACTTAGCACAATGACTGGACGAAGTTTCCAAATTAGATATATCCGTTAAATTCATTATTTCTAAGGCTGTCAATTAAGGTGGTGGAATTGGAATTTGAAAGATATCGTCGTTTGAATTAACAATTGCTCTATTTGCTATTTAAAATAATAAGACTTGTATAAAAAATCGCTTTTTTTGCTTTTAGGGCAGAATCACATTGACAGTAAAATGCTCACCGTCACCGTCAAAGCCCTCACCGTATTTCGTTGATTTACGCATTTTCATTGTAATTTTTACGCAAATTCTCAATTACTGTGTTACATTATCTCATACTCGGTGGCACTAGGTGAAAATAATATAAGAAAATTGAAGAAATAAAACGAAAATGTGATAAACGGTGAGCAAAAAAACTGTCCGAAAAACTGTAGCAAAAAAATCCTACAGTTTTTTTTTGCTTACCGTTTATCGCATTTTCGCTTTATTTATTCAATTTTCTTATACTATTTTCACCTAGTGCCCCCGAGTATGAGACAAGATAATATCGTAATGGAAAATTTGCGTAAGAATTGCAATGAAAATGCGTAAATCAACGAAATACGGTGAGGGCTTTGACGGTGACGGTGAGCATTTTACTGTCAATGTGATTCTGCCCTTAGTTGAGTTTTCGATGTTATTCTCTTTTATTTTTCATAGATAATCTATTAAATGTAAATAAAAACAATGGATTACTCAGCGTTGCTCTGAATTTAGATGATTTTAAAAGCACTATGTGTATACTGATTTGTACGAAATTTATAAAACCGTTATACGGGCTTCAGACCTAAGGCTTAGCTATCTGGCTTAACGCCTCTAATTCCTCATCAAGCATTATTTTTTAAGAAATTGTTGATTAGGATTGAATATTATGGGCAAATGGTTCATTAGATTTTGGAAAAAAAAATATAAAATTTCTTGTTATTAAGATTCTTGAGACCTTCGGGAACTGGGCTAACCCTCCAGTCTGAAGCCGACATTACAGCATTTTTATTATTGTAAATTTTATAAGGCAATTTTTTACTATGAACAGGAAAATATACAATGAAAGGGGTTCGAAAATGAAAAAGTTTAAGGTGTTTTTTTTTCATATAAAATTAACTTAAAAGCCAAAATCCCAAATAGATCATAATCCGGAAACGCGAGAATCCTGAATGAGCCAAAACCTCGGAAAGCCAAAATCCCGAAAAGCCAATATAATGAGAGCTGAAATCCCAAATGATCAAAATATTAAGAGGGATGAAATTATAAGAAGGATAAATGTGGAATAATTTCCTAAAACTTGGTAAATTTTCATTTTCATTTTGCCCTGGTGCAATCGTGGAAGTATCTGTGACCCTTTTACAAATTCGGTATTTTGGCTATCAGGACTTGAGCATTCAGGATTTTGGCGTCCGAAATTTTGGCTTTTAAAATTTTGACCAGAAACGCTTTTGAATTTGAAAATATCAATTGTATTTGGGAAGTGAGAAATATTATTCGTACTCGCCAAGCGTTTAAATTTGGGTGGGAGATTACTATACAATTAGTGAGCCTAACAGATTGATTGTGCAGTTTGAAATCCTAAAAACCAGTACCTACTACAGTGATTATATTCGCTTTTCCTCACTTAATTACTCGTTGTTTAATTAATATCAATTTTAGAAAAACAACAATAACTCGATTTCATTTCGATTTTATGAACCTCATTACTAGGTTTTTAAAATAATATTTCACTTACCCTTTCCATAGTATATGTATCTTCATAAATTGAAAAAATACTTTTAGAGTGTATAACTATAAATTTTATAATAGACGAAAAACCTTATAGTTACAAAGGATACTAAATCTTATTTACGATGTTTTTCTTTTACTAAATTTGTCAAACTTAAATGAAATAAACATAACCCGATGAATTGCTAAATATAAAATAAAATATTTCTTCTCTGTCTGCCACAATCATTCTAAGATAAAATTTTTTAGTTAGGCAAATAGTGTGTGCGAAAAACATAGACTAACATCGAAATCATATTATGGTGGTTTTAGTTCTATTGATTTGAATTTCAACTACAAGTGAAATGTCTTCAGTGTTTCGATAACTCACACTTCTTTTATTTAATTTATTCTATTTTGACGGAAAATGTCAAAAACATCGAAAAGTTTCAATTCTATTCTAATTCTGTACATTATCAGCTCAATCCTGAAGACCTTTAAGACCATTAGGGTCGAATGAACATCTCTTCGACATGGAACCCCTATTGACACTTCTCTCAAAATGTTGAAACTTATTTAGTGTATCTAATAAAATGTAAGTAATATGGCGTTTTTTCATTAATCTACGTTTTTCGATAAGGATAAGTGTTGAAATTTCGTATTCCAACTGGTACAGAGTAGGGCGTCAATAGGTCCTAACTCGAGTTCTTACAGTGTCAATAGGTGTTTCGTTCACCCTACATTGACGTTTTCTAAAATATTTTTCTAATTGAAAAACTTGTTCTGGATATATTTGGCTAATCTATGACACAAAATAACGTTTTACGTTAAGTTTAACTTATTCTTAGAAATTTTCAATGTCGAAAAAAACATCGAATGATTGATCTTCTGTAGTTCGATCATTATAACGATTAGGAAGATTCATTTTTTTTATATATATATTTCAAATAAGAAAAGATGAGAGAAATAATAATGCATGTCTAGAAATCCCTTCGATGGAAGGTCTAGTTCCTGTATCAAATGTTGTGCCAGCATTATTATTATTAATAAACATAATAATTTCCTTATAAACATTTTTGAATATTTGTACGACACGACATTATGCTATGCAAAAATTAATTAGCAAAAGTCTATTAGCCTCAACAAAAGAACATTGAGATGCAGACTTTCAGACATTCAAACTTCTATTTCATTCAAGTCAGATTGAGAATTTTACACTTCCAAAAGAGCCACAAATGCCAAGAAAGAATCATTCGATGAATCACAAATGTTTTAAAAGGCAGAGAAGTTAAAAAAAAATATTTTACATACTCTTTTATAAGAGAATACATTGGCCAATTGTCACCGTGTGGATGTAGCCGTTGTACGAGGGAAATGCATCAAATGGGAAAATTAACATATTTTTCTCTTGTTGTCTTTTATTTAAACATCGGTCTTGCTGGCTTTTTTCCCATTTTAGCAATGGCGTGGGTGAAGAATTCAAAGAGACTCAATTTTCTTTATTTTTTCTTTCCTATGGCTGTGGAGTTTAAATTAATTTGTGTTATTTTCTTTTTAGGCATCCACTATTGATGGACGAAGAAAGGGAGCTTGTCTGTTTTGTCAGGAGTACTTTATGGACTTGTATCTTCTGGCCGAATTGAAAACAATCAGTCTAAAGGTAATATGGGTTTTACAATAGTTTGTGAGAATTGTTTACCATTTTTTTTTAATTTATACACTGACCAAGGGAAGTGAGACAAAAAGATGAATACCATAAATATGCTATTGAAAGAGAAAATATAAAGTGAAATTTTTATTGAATTTTTAATGAGAAAATCCAGTTAAAATGTTCTGTTTTGATGGTAGAATTTGTGTCAAAGACACATTTCTAAATTTATACATTTTATAAATTCTACCATTCTATTATTACTGTGCTTTATCTTTCTTTTGCCATTCTATTCATGATAATTAATTCACCAGATGGTAGAAGGAAAGAAGAGGCTGAGATGACGTCTTACTCAATGTTTCTCAATGGTGAGATGAAGGAGCATGTGTAAGAAAGACAGAAAAAAAAACATTGTTAATTCAACAACTTGGTTAGAAGTTTAAAACAGAGGGAGAAAAATTAGTGAAGGAGCGTTGAAAATTCAGTGATTCATAATCACTTCCTATCTATATATTTTTTGCTGGTTCTTCTATTGATGATGATATAATTGTTTAAATACGTAGAGTATCTTCGTCGTTTGTTCTATAAATGAGCTGTTGAATTAAGTGTCTCTTGTGATTGGAAAAAAAACTGAAAACGGAAAGAAGGAGCGAACAAATACTGAATGTCTTTTATGATCTTGTTTTGTAAAGGCAAAAAAAGAATTATGATAACTGCATTTAGACAGATTCTTATTTTGTAAAAGAAATATCAGTGGACTCGTTTTTGTGAAGGATCAAGTGATAAAATTTTAGAATACCTTTAAGTACCCAAAGTCGATAACTAACAGTATAAGTCTGAACTAATACCAAAACAGATAGAAGAAAAATGTATTTTTACGTCGTTTTACACAACTTCAATTTTGCTAAATTGGTGTAAAATAATTCAGTCAGCGTTTTCTTTAATTGACAAATTTGATTGAGTTATTAAAAACACAAAAAGGGATTTAAAAAAATAGATAAAATTATCAGTAAAATAAATTATTGGATGTCATAAAGGGTATCTCGTAGCTTACCTACACCATTTTTCTTTACTTTTGTACATATGCTGGAGAAGTGATAGCTTTTTACATTCCTTTAATGCTAAATATCCTTTAACTAAGTCGATGTATCCTTTGAAGGACTTTCACAAAATGAGGAACAAAAAGGTGTATTTACAGTATTTAATATTAGAGAAATTTTGAAAAGATCTAAGTGATAGACTTATACAAAAAAAGCGTTTTGGGCGTTTCTTTAGATCATGTCTTTGCTCTCAGGATGACTTAATAATGACTTGGAAAATTTCGTAATAGGGGAGGGTAGGGCAGTTTCACCCCTAAATTGCAAAATGGATTTTAGGACTATTTTGCAAAAAGATGATAAACAGAAGTAAAACTTTGTAGATTCTGTGAATTACAGTTGGGTTTAGGGTTAATAAAAAAATAACAATAATCCTTTAATTTCATTGGTCTATTGTGGAGAAGATGATTTTACTTGAATGGCGGAATGCGTGAAAGTCCCCCGTTGCGGGGCAATTTCAAGATAAATATGAGCCAATTTTTGAGAAAGATGAAACGTGTTTATAGGAACCTTGCGATACCAGAATTGATTAAAATTACTATTTTGAAGTCTTCTTAGACTCTAATCCTAAAAATATAAACGATAAAAGACTTTATAACAGAATTTGATCACTAATTAATGATACAGAGAAAATAAAATATCGCCAAAGACTTTGAAGCCTATTTCTCATTGAATGAGCAATTTTCTTTGAATTTTTATACGAAAGAAATGTCTTTTGTGGTCCTAGGTCAATTCTGTACATTATTGGATCATTATATCGCCTTAAAACATGTATATTTTAGTATAACAGTTTTATAATATTATTTTAAATTCTTGATTTTTTATAATACTAAAAAAAATTTACAATATCTTGCTGAAAACATTCTGAAAAGATATTATAACAATTAAATTTATCATTTTGAAGCACCTAAAAAACACTGAAAGATTATTTTTTAAAATTTTTTTATGAACTTTTAGGAAATACTATTTTCCATAATTTCGAACTTTATCGACAAAAAACAGCTACAAAATGTTTTCAATTATCATTTTAAGTTAAATTTGATTAAATAAGTAAATTGTTAGACACTGGAAACTTCTTCGTGTGCTTGCATGAAACTACCCCTCACGAAGTTTCGGAACTCAAATCAAAATTGTCAGAAACGTCTTAGATTTCATTCAACGCTAAATGCCTTATAATAAACATAAAACCACTAGTAATTTAATACAATTATGTTACTTCGATAAATAAGTGCAATAGTTCAGAAATTCTTAAAAATAAAATATTACCAAATGTTTCAATTTGATGCAGTTTTATAAAATCAATTACAGAATTCAAACGAGAAGCGTCACGAAATTAATTATTTTTATGTATAAAAATAATTTCGACCTTGACCAAAATTTCCACCTTGCACCCCCCGGAGACCACTTTTCTCAACAAATCTTCACGTTTCAGACGATTTCTGATAAATGTCGTCATGCTGTTTGTCCGTCTGTCCGTCCGGCTGTCATCAGCTCTAGAGGCCAAAGGGTTAGAGATAGCGACTTGGGATCTAAGGGGGACCCCCCCCCATAAGTCGACCCAAGGATCGTTAATATACCCCCATTTTCCCTCCACCCCTCCCCTTCCGCACCAAAACCATGTTTTTTTTTGGGATTGCTCGAAAACGCATCGTGCTATTTTTTTCTTTTTTGGATATGTTTTAGAATTAACCGGGCGAACATTTCGTCCATATACGAAAATTGCGTTGAATCATTCCTAATGACGGTTTTTCAAGGTCAAAGGTTAAAAAGACACTAGAGAGCGCATTTATTAAGCATATGTGGTCAAGTTTGGGGCCGTTGGGAAAGGTCTTGGCATTCCCTATAAAACTTAACCGGTTCCAATCGGTTTTGAATCGCTAATGAACCGGTTCATAACTGATAAGAAATTTTTATCTGAAAATCAATCCTATTACTTCAAAAACTACTTTGGGAGATCTTTTGAGAGATTTATGAACCGGTTCAAATCGGTTAAGAACCGGTAAACGGTAAATGATGCGAAAGTACTTTTGCGGTATAGCATCTAAGTCGCGAGTTCGAGGATTTCGCAAAGCCTGGAACGCTTTGCCACCCCTTTTTCTTAAATCTAAAAACGCTAAAATGCTTGATTTATAAGAAATTTCTTGAAGATATATATTTTAATGTCAAAAATGGAAGCACTTTAATTTCCAGGAAATTTTTCTTTTCAAAATTCTGAATACTTTGTTAATATAAAAATTGCAGTCGTTTTAAGATTAGATGCCTTGCGGCAACCTTAGAAAATTTAAATTTTTCTCCTATTTTCTCAAAGCAAAAATTCAATACTATAAAATCTACTATACTAACTATTTTCTATTAATTTTATTTAATAAAATAGAATTTTGGTTTTGGGAAATAAGAGAAAAAAATAAAATATTTAAAGACCTCCGCGTTCAAAGGCAAGGCACTTTGCCCCTATTCTCATAATTAGAATCCAATATTTTGGTTTCTAAAATTGGAAAAAAAAACAGTTTAATGTGAAGAAATTTGCATTTTGTTTTTTTTTTAAATTAACTTTCAATATTGCATTTTTTCTCTTGACCTAAAAGTAACATAAATTTCTTTTAAAACCTCTCTATGAAGGTCACAACAGTGGATATGCAGAAACCACCTCCAGATTTTCGTACCAATTTCGAGGCAACACATCCACCAATTCTCATTGATAATGGTTTAGCCATATTGGAGAATGACAAAATTGAGCGGCATATTATGAAAAATATCCCAGGAGGATACAATTTATTTGTCCAGGACAAAGAAGTGGCAACACTCATTGAGAATTTGTATTCCAAATTAAAGTTAATGCTAGTGAAAAAGGATGAAACAAAAAATAATTCACTTCTGGCACATCTCAAGAAGATCAATGATCACTTGGCGAGTCGCGACACGCGATTCCTCACAGGTGACACAATGTGCTGTTTCGATTGTGAATTGATGCCTCGTCTGCAGCATATTCGAGTGGCTGGAAAGTATTTTGTGGACTTTGAAATACCCGTGAGTACATAATTTTTTTTGTTTCTTTCTCAAGACATTTTTTTTCTGAAATTGATAAAATGATAAGGGGTTATATTGAATATTGTTTTGTTGTATTTGTGGGAAATGACGAAAGATCTACTTATAACTTTGTTATGAACATTATTTTTATGGTGCGCTTGGTCAAAAACAAACGTATCAAATTATCTTGTAAAGTTTGGTGAATTTACTTTCTTTTGAGCATTTTGAAATAAATGTTTAAAGTGGGAATTTGTATAAATGTGAAAACCACTTAAAATTTTTCTTTTATCGTACTTTTTTTCTTGTACTCTGCAAATAATTTTAGCTAAATATATGCAAACTTGTTAAAATTACACAAGAATACAGGAAAGACTTCAAAAAATATAATTGGATGGTATTAAACAGGCGGCTGTCTGTATTCGGAGATTTCCTAAAGGAATTTTGAATTGTAAATTTCTTTTTGCAATTGCGTTCAAGTAAATATTGGATATCTTTCCTTTACGTTACAGCATATGCCTCATAAAATTTGTATAAAGTGATTTATTCTGCTTTGGCGCCACTAACGATAATACACTAAAGTTTTTTTTTTAATTTTTCAAAGAGTTGTTAAACATTTTGATCAAGTAAATTTTAAGTACCGTCGTTGCGGGTGACTTTGCACTCGGGGGGTGACTTTGCACTCTGCTGTTCGTGAGACTTTGAACAATTCTAGCACTTATTGATAGTCTTCGCCGATCCGGTCTACCATGTCAAAGTATATAGGGATATGTTATGTACCAAGTAAGGTACAATGATCCCCAAAAGGATTCTTGTAGTTTTAGTAATAGTCAATTAAATGCTAATATAGGTATTTTGTCAAAAAACGCCTCCGTGAAAAAGTTATTTGAAGGTACAATTCCAAAATCGATTTCAGAGTAGTAAATTGTCCAAATCCAATCTAAATTTATCTGGCTAGAATAATCCACTTCGATTTTGTTGATTATTTTTATTAAAATATTTTTTTCCCTATTATCTTCCTAAGAACGCATGATTTATGTTATAAAATTGCATATAATGATCTTTCTAAAACTTTATTATAGAAGTATTTGGATAAAAATTATCCAATTTTATGGGAACTTAAGATAAAATGACGGAGATCTACAAGATGGAATGGACGCCATCTTGATTTGACGTTTTTATCCGCCATTTTGAATAACTGTCAAAACAAAAATCTCATCCGATTGAGCTGAAATTTTAGTATGTTCTAGCTGATGTCAAGGCCTTTTCAGAACATATATAAAATCCGACCTTGGTCAAGTGATTGTCTGGATATAGGGGCTCCAAGTTCAAAATTTTCACATTTTTATGAATACAGAACTACAGGGAGCGTCTTTTATCGAAACCATCAGAAAAAAAACAGCGCTATCGTTAGGCGATGAGATCTAACAAACAAACAAAAAGAATAGTAATGTTTTTGTTTATAACAGCGCATTATTTGAGAATCTTATAAACTCTTTTCGCAAAGATGAAAAATAAGAAAAAAACTAATTAAATGTACTTTTCGTTTATTTATTTTTTAATTATGTTAAAGTAAATAAATATATAAAATAAAAGTCTCAACCATTTTAATGGTTGCTGAGGCATTTCGTTTAGGTTTCAAATATTGAAGATTAAAAAATAAAGACCGCCAAAATATGAGTATTGCAAAATTTTAAACTTTGAGCCTCTGTATCTAGGTAAATACTTGACGTAGACTGGAACATAGATACGTTTTGAAAAGGCCTTGACATCAGCTACAACATACTAAAATTTCAACCCAATCGGACTAGTTTTAGGTTTTGACAGTTATGCAAAATGGCGCACAGAAACGTCAAATCAAGATGGCGATCATGTCATCTTATAGATCTCGTGCATCTTACCCTTAGATGTGAAGATCTTCATTGTCGTTTATTATCAGAAAATGTTGATTTTTTAGTATTTATTAAAAAGTGCAAAGTCACCCGCACCTTATCCCAAGTGCAAGCCTTTTTTCTTGATTTTTTTTAACATAGTAAAATTTTATAAAATTAATGTTAGTGGCACAAAATCCATTCATTAACAACTGAATACAAATAATTTTATCCAATAACCCCCTCCCTTCACTTTATCTATCCACTTTTAGAGGGTAAAGTTGAAAAATAGCGAAAAAACGTGCAAAGTCACCCGCAACGACGGTAACTAAAAATAGGTAGTAAAAAAAAAGGGTATGCTGCGGCGAAAATTGAGCTTCTTTCAAAGTTTAAAATGCTGAAATAATGCCTCAATTTAGGCATTCAAAAACTTTATTTGCCAGAGGTATTAGGGAAGGACACTACCTCGATCAATCTTCCAATATCGTGTAAATCACCCAGCCGATCTGCCGATTTATTATAGCAAAAATTTCCGATTTTTAACTCCGGATCATCACTATTTAGACGATTGCCGCTCACGGTTCATTGTGTGAGAGCTAGTTATTCCAAATAACCGGGTTTTTAGGATAGACGGTTAATCGGTTTTGGAAGGGTCTGAAACCGGTTAACCGATTTAAAACCGGTTTCAAATTTTTAAAAAAAATTTCAGAACATGAACTTTGATATAATATTTAACACATAAATATATTCTTTTTCTCAGTTAGTTTAAAACTTATTATATTTTATTGCTTTATTTTATATTTAAAATAGTTCAGGAAATTTCAGATTGCAGGAAAATGACTGGGAATTTTTCTAATAATATTGTGCCGTGGAAAAGCCAATGCAATGTATATTTCCGTCTAGATCTTGGAAAATGTAAAAAAAAATATAGAGTAACTGAAACACTTTTCCTCTTTATTTTTAAAATCCTATGACGAGTTAAATCTTGTTAAACTTAAGTTTAGAAAATTTGAATCGTGGAAGAAAAATAATATTTGCAAAAATATGAAAAAAAATAATATTGGAAGGATAGTACCTATATTTTTTGCTACCTATATGCGCTATAAAATTTTGTTTTGTAAAATCTTGTAAAAGTGTTGTCAAAATTTTGCTTTTTTCAACATAAAATTCCAGATTTTTCGAACGGGAATGGTTTAAAGTAAATTTTTTAGATCATTCTCTACGGAAAATCTACTAATTAATAATTTTTGGTATTATACATCATGAAAAACATGATTATAATTTACACAAAATTCAAAAATAATTTCATAGAAAAAATTGCATAAGCATTTAGAAAAAAATTATTAAAATAAAAGGAAACATTTGTTGTTTTTTTCTCCATTTGGTTGAGAAACTAATAAATGTCAGATTTTGATAAAAATTTTACAAGAATCTTGTGTAACAATCTTGATGAATTTGGTATAACAATCTTGATAAACATCTTTTTACTTTTCCACATAAAACAATATTTTACAAGATTGTACTAAATCGTTTACAAATTTTTTCTCAGTATACAATTCATTTTCTAGTCTTGTAAGTATTTAAGTAAGTTTTAAAAGATAAAATAATTCAAGTGAGGAAGTTCTGAAATAATTTCCGATAACCTTTAAGCAAATAAGTCTTTTCCAGAGTGGAAGAAACGTACACGAAATCCAGTACTACTATCCTTAAAATATTATTAACATACTACAGATTGCACTTCAAGTTCCTTTCTAATCAAAGAAATATTTTGCAGTGTATCTTGATTTTCAAAAAATAAACTTAAGCTTAAGAGAAATTTTAAAATTTTTGTAAAGAGACGGTTTTAAACCGGTTTCATCTCTAAAAACCGGTTTTAAAACCGTCTCCAGATCCAGAATAGGACGGTTAACCGGGTTTTCGAGATCGGTTAACCGTTGTTGGAATCACTAGTGAGAGCCACTTACTCACGACTTAAAAAAACATTAGATTTTTGTTTCTTATAAATTCGTTCGTCCCCTATATTGTTTTAATTTTTATATAATTTACAATTCTAAATTGAAAAGCAACTAGGGGAAAGCGCGCTACCTTCGCACGATTTATGCTTCGCACAAATAATTTTTTCAATGTGTTATAAATGAATTTGGCCCATTATAATAATATATTTTAATAGCTAGTCCAATGCCTCAAATTTTCAGAAAAGTGCTATGGGTGAAATCCATAAGGAACATAGAGAAAAAATGAATTGTCCGAAGCTTGAGTCGTCCGAAGCTAGCGTGCTTTCCCCTAATTAAGAAATAAAGTTAAGATAGAATTAAATTAGATAAATATTTTTAGTCAGTAAAAAAATCTAAAAAGTTACCACAACTCTCAATAAGGGTTTACGTGGATCAAAAAACTGGAAAACAACAATATTTTTTTTAATAATTTAGTATATTTTATTTATTTTAAAAATACAACATTTTGTTGTATTTTAAAAATACAATACCTTAAACTATATTTTCTGATATTTTTATTTCAAAATTTTAAAGTTCAACCGGACCTGATTTTTGGAGACTGTTTTTGAAAAAAAAAACTTACTTCTTATATGAACAAGATTTCTCAGTAAAATAGTCATCTGAAATCAAAAAATCAAATATTTCCTGTTAGCACAAATTCATTCATTTAATTAGGTATAAATCATAGTACTTTTTGGTGGTTGCAAAAAGATAATAAATTTGCCAAAGTTGTCTGGGCCCAAAAATAATTTAATTCTCCTACAAAAATGTAAAGAAAAAATTAACTTTTCATACTTATTAATTTTATTTAAATGGATGCTGTAACACTCCTGGAAGATCTACTCCTCTTTTAAATTGAAGGAGGGGCCTAAAAATGTTTTACAACTCATTATTAAACTTTTTAAAACATTTAACAAAACACTAATGTGTACTATTTGATAATTTGAAAGACTACTGCATCGGCAGATATTTAGACTTGTTAAAAGTTAGTAGTAAAAAGACAAAATTATCTTTGTCACGCCTTCTCGGAAGCCACGCCCATTTGTCTACATTCCTTTTAGCCAAAAAAAATTGTGTAAAAACGCATTATTTTCGGTTTTTGGATATTTGAATTTTGCATATTTGAATTGAATTGATTGTCATTTTCGTTTGATTTTAGTCTACCTAAAAGTAGGGGCGTGACCTAAAGTATTTCATTGGAGTGTACATTTTACAAAAAATTTAATAATATCTTTTTATAACCATTTTGGTAACGATTTTGTTACGACTTCACAATTTTAAAATTGCTTATATAGCCGTGAAAACCTGGGATGACATGATATTAACTTCTTTTTCGATAGTATCGACTGTCGATTCTAAAAAGTTTAAACGATTAACTGTACTTTTTGTAGATAATACAAATATTTATCAACAGTCACATTCTATTAAGATTGTCCCAATAAATGGCCTGACTGACAATGCGATAAAAGTCATCATTCACTTAATCTAACAGATATAGATTTATCGATACTATCGATTCGATAGTATCAAAAAGTTAATATTCCACCCCTGGTTATATTTTGCAATAGTAGGTATTATTCTTTGTTTTTTTATCTTTACATGAAATGAAAAAAAAATCTCAAGGTTAAAAAAATCGAAGTATAAAATGTTATAAAAAATTCCTGCAGTTCTAGATTACTTGGAATGAGATTGGAAAATGTTCTTTTAATTAATAAGAGTACGAAATATTGAATTTTATCTAAACTTAGTCTTTCTATAAGTGAATAAGTTTTCTTCATATCTCAATTTTAAACAATCAAACAATCATTTTTTTTCAGAAATATTTTAAAAAAAATATTGATTCAAATTATACAATGAATACAAATACTTTTCTAATCTCTAAATAAAGGGGTAAAATTAAAGAATAATAATTTAGTTTGTGTTTCGTAAATAATATCACTTTCTTACTGTCTGATAAAATTGGTTATAGGGTAAGTGTGCCTAATTCCGGCCAGCTTGCAATTTCGGCCACCTTTTTTGTTCCTCGAATTTCAATGAACCTTTAGATTTTACATACTCTAGAGATTATACAATGCAAAAGAATAACAAAAAATTTTGCTTCGCCAAACGAGATGACGTGAAAAAGATATTGGAAGAATTCCCGAAGGGCAAGGAACTATGAGAATGAAGGTGGCCGAAATAGGGCACCAAAGCTATGCCTATATTTTTATTCATTTTAAAATGTATTAAGAATGATTTTAGAGTAAATAAAGACGGTAAACTCTTTACAAGGTTCCCAGCAACACTCTTTCAGAAGAAAGAATTAAAAAAACAATTTGTATTTAAAATATTACATTTCAAACTTGAGACTTTGACGCTTGCATGCAACTATGCCGAAATTTGGCACACTTACCCTATTTCCAAAGAAATCTCATAAATTTCATTTTGCACTTTTGTTTTCTATATTCGTGCCAAGAAATATTCCAAATTCACAATTTAGTGTTGTTTACTGTTTTGAAATGCAGATATTTTGGTAGCTTATCTTATTCACAAGCTTTTCCTACTAATAAAATACATTTATTCATATTTAAACCAACAAAAAAATATATATAACTGCAAATATTAATAGGATGCAAAAGATATGCAATAAATTTGCCAAATAAAAATATATTTATCATATAATTTTGCAAAATATTGTGCAGGTTTCGATTGAAATGCAACGAAAAAAAAAACAATTCATATTTCTTGCTTCAATGGAATTACTTTCTTTTATCGTCGTTTTTTTGCCAATAAATTACATGTGAGATCTTTTTAAAACGCATTGAGATATTTGAAATTTATCTCAAAAATGCGTCCAAAAAGCCCACAAGAGAGAAATCAGTGAGAAGGTGAAGAAGAAGAAAAAAAAGTGCACGTAATCTTTTTTTTTCTGTGCATAAAACTGTAAACTCGAATGAAAGTGAAATAGTTTTGTGACGAAATTTTACTATCAAATTAATCGGATATTTTCTAAAATAAATTTAAAGAAAAAAAAACAACAACAAATTTCTTTTTCGTTCCGCGAAGGAGATTTTTCATACGAAAATTTTGTCGTGGAATTTGTGTTAAATATTCAAATTATTGTCGTTAATTATCTCATCAATGTGTGGTGGTGGAGATAATTAAATTTTATATTGTGAATTTTTCGTGTTGTTTTATGTAAGAAGAAAATATTATAGAAACGTAAATGAGAGAGATGGAAAAAAAGATAGTTGTATATTGATTTTTCTACAATATGAATTGCATAAAAAATCAATTGTTTATGCAAATTGTAAAAAATTGAGCAATGTGTTTCATTCGAAATTAAGAATTTGCAATTGAAATTATTCTTTTTAGAAAAATCATTTGAGATTTTTAAGGTGGATTAACCGCTTTTTGTCAATTTAAGAAACTATTGAACTTAGTTTAATTGGAACTCTTTTTAAATACTTTTTTGCAGAATTCAGCTTAACTTTGAATTAATTAAGCTTAAATTGCACTTTACAATCACATTTTATGGACAATGTAGGAACAATATTTAAAATTCTAGACTCACTTATTAAAAAAAAAAAAGATTCTAAATATGTTTTTTTTTTCTTTGTATATTTTCGACAGAAAGAAAATTGCATAAAGCATTGAGAATTAAAAGGATTAGGGTTAAATGTGCTAAATTTCGCCCAGCTTGCAATTCCGGCCACTTCTTTTGTTCCTCAAATTTCCATACGATGACGTGATATGACGTGTTTGGAAAAATTCCGAAAGGACAAGGAACACAAAATGGCCAAAAAACTACCCAAAACTATGTCTATATTTTTATTCAGTTTAAAATGTATTAAGAATGATTTTATAAAAACCAAGGACGATAAACTATCTACAAAGTTTTAAACATTTTTTTAAGTGACAAAAAAATCAATTCATTTTAAAAATGTTACATTTGAAACTTCAGACTTTGGTGCTTTGCATGCAACTATGGTGAAATTTGGTACCATGTACCCTATTTTGGATTAAAGTTGTTAGGTGATTACCATCAATTTTAAACATTAAACAGGGATAGTCAGATGCTAGAGCCAAAACGCGAATTAACCTAAAATTTTCCTCGAATTTCTGCTTAAAATACAAAGGTGGAATTATTAGAACTTAGTGTAGGAAAAACCCCAACATTTTTTGAAATGCTAAAATTTCATTAAATATTTTATTTATTAATGAAAATTTTAGTCAATAATTAATAGTTAAAAAAGTGTAATGAGATATTTGTTACACTTTTAAGTAAATAATTGAGATTTTAATCGATGACCTTTTCTTGCTGTCTACACGGTATAAACTTTTGGACACTGACCAAAATATTGGAAGAAGTTTTTCTTGGAACAAATTTTTTTGGAATCAATTTGTACCTAGAGAAAATATTTGTTTGTTCCAAAAAGTTTTATTTACAGTTTTGTTACGAAATATAGTTACAATTTTATTAGAGTTTTCTTTTGGAACCGTTTTGATACGGTGGACTGTCTACAAATTTGAGTTGATTTGGTTTTATACAAATTTGTTCCTGAAAGTTGGAATAGAATTTGTTACTCTCGACTTTTTTGTTCCCACTGTCAGGAACAAATTGGTACATTTTTTTATAAGAATATTATTCCTACATCTGTAACATATTTGTTCCAAAAATTTTCGGTGTCCATGGACGACGTAATTTTTTGAACGAAATTGTTACTCATATGGGGAATCTTTTTGTTCCCATTGTCGGGAACAAATTCGTTTAAGTGATTTCGTCTAACAGTTAAGGATTATACTTCTGTCGAGATGGATTTCGGTGGCGAGAATTAATAAGGAACATCAAATAAAAACTGAGTGTGACTGAGTGTGAGAGGAGGGATACGATTTTATACTAGACGAGCTATTTTTTGGAACAAATTCGTTACTAATATTGGGTATCTTTTTGTTTCTCCTAGAAGATACAAATTTTATTTAAAAAATTTTCGGTGTCCGTGGACGAGGTACTTTTTGGAACAAATCCGTTACTAATATTGATTATCTTTTTGGGTCTCGTAAAATGGACAAGATTGTGCCAAAAATTAATGTGTTTTTTTGGAGCAAATTTTTGAAACAAATATGTGCCGAAATTTTTTACCTTATGAACTTTCACCATCGAAATCCATCTCGACTGAAGTATAGGCCTTAACTGTAAGACGAAATCACTTACACGAATTTGTTCCCGACAATGGCAACAAAAAGATTCCCCATATGAGTAACAATTTCGTTCCAAAAATTACCTCGTCCACGGACACCGAAAATTTTTGGAACAAATATGTTACAGATGTAGGAATAATATTGTTATAAAGAAAATGTACCAATTTGTTCCTGACAGTGGGAACAAAACAGCCGAGTGCAATAAATTCTATTCCAACTTTCAGGAACAAATTTGTATAAAATAAGTAAGGGGCGTAGCCTATTTTTTGCAATGAAAGTGGTGGCTGATTTATGAAAGCATTGCAGTACCTCTAATATTCCTAATATAATTAAAACTTCAAGTTTTCTTTTTAATTTGATCATAGCACTTTTAGAGTGTTGCTGAAAAAATAATATGTGGGCCTATTCAGAATGTTAAATTGTTTCTCTTCCAAAATATCAAAAGAAAAATACTAATAAGAACACATGTTTTGCAATTTTCGGTTATTATTCTATTAAGAAAATTAATCAAAGGGCGAATAGTGGCAATTGTACTCTATATAGTAAAAAAATGTCCCCTATTTTTTATTTAAATAATTGTTTCTGTTATTATTGCATTTTGTTTGAAGTCACATGACATTCGGCGTGTGGGAGAGTAATTTTATTAATAATGTATTTTGTGTTCTATTTTAATCTCACAGACACACCTGACAGCTCTTTGGCGCTACATGTATCACATGTATCAATTGGACGCATTCACGCAATCGTGCCCCGCTGACCAGGACATTATCAATCACTACAAATTGCAACAGGTAAGCTTTTAATTTCACTTATGGTCAATTTATTGCACTTTCAAGGTAGAATTTGATGAGCTTTGCAGAATGATTCCCATTATTTTATCTTAAAACTAATTTTTCCACTGCATTTTTGAATTATAAATATAAATTTATTTTAGGCACATTTTCTAACCAAAATATTAACTGAATTTATTTTTATTTTAAACACCTTCATCCACCATTTTAAATTATGGCAATGAATGCACAAAAACTATCACTTGATAAAAAAAAAACACCTTAAAAAATAACAGGCAAAAGGTGACATCCAGGTATGTTTAATTTGAAAAAAAAATCACAGCTTTTTGTTTTTTTCTGTTTGTGGTTGTTTATTACCTAAGATTTTCAATCAATATTCCATCTATTGTCACGAATTTTTGTATTGGATTGGCATGCGATAGTGAGTCAAAAATGAGCGTTTGATAAAATTTTTTGGCATTGAGTGGAAATTTTGCTCAATAATGTTGTTTTTTTTTTCTCTCATCACAAGATTTTCTTATAATGTGTGAAACATGATACTTTTGCTATTACACCTTTTTCAACGAGCATTGAATTGAAGTTCAATGGGTCAATTCGTGCTAATGATAGATTATCTCAAGTTTTTTTCCTTCACGGGGGATTTAGTTGAACTTCCTCAATTTACGCTGCAAATAGTGTTTTATTGATTATCTTACGAGAGATGTCTTAAAAAAAACTTTGAATTGAAGAAATTATAGTCTGGGATTATTGTAATTGATTTTTAAAATCAATTACAATAAATGAATATAAAATGAAAAAAAATATTTATTCAACTTCATTTAATTTTGTAAGGGCTCTATTACGGGCTTTAATAGACCTAAGGCTTAACTTCTCTAATTTCTTATAAGTCGAAAATTTTTGGGAAATTTTGACTTAGAACTGGACTATTAAGGGAAAGTAATCTGTTTGAATCAGAATAACAAATTAAATTAGTTGCTATTAAGGATTTTGAAACCTTCGAAAACTAAGGTAAACCTGTAATCTGAAGACCACTTTAAGATACAATTGTGATACTCGGGAATATTTAGCTTGTAAAATTTGGCTGTAAAGGATTAAGGTGAAGGAAATTTATGCAAAGGACCTCTTAACGATTATTCTAAGCCCTCAGTGTATAATATTTTGGGATAAGTTTTCGAGGACTCCGTAAAGCGGTTATCAGACTAGAGATTTAGCCTAGTTCCAGAAGGTGTCAAAATCCTAAAGTTTTATCTGTTTTTTCAGAATCTAATAGATCATTTACCCAAAAATTCATTCATATAAGTAAAATTTTTCCAAAAAATTTTGACTGATAAGGAATTAAAGAAGTTAAGCCATATGGCTAAGCCCTGGTATGAAGCCCGTATAAGACTATTTTGGCCTAAAAGTAATCTTCAGACTAAAGGTTATGCCCAGTTCTCGAAGATCTGTTTTTTTTTTTCTAAACAACGAGGAATTGCAGTAACCTTTCAAAATATATTAGGTCAATTGTTATAATGATGCAAAGCTGACTAAAAATTTCCTCAAAAATATAGCTTATTGAGAAAAGACAGCAGTTAAGCCATTTGAGCTTAAAAGTCTTTTCAGAAGGGAGGTTTAACCTAATTCAAAAACGTATCCAATTTCTGAGTAACAAACAGGACCACTGAATTTTACCACCAAAAAAATTTTTACTTTTATTCAAACATTAGCTGTCAAAATATTTAAAAATAAAAAAAGCCATATAATTAAATATCAGGTCTAAAGCTCGTTTATTAGATCTGAGCCCATTACAAAGCTCATCGAACCTTTAAAAATCTATCGAAGCGCTTTCGTTTTTGTTTTTGCTGTGTTGAAGTATCAACTTTGATGATTTATTTTAGTGCATCAGCAAGACTTCTATTCAAAAACTCAAAAAATGGCCTACAACATAAGCTCTGTATCAGTACTTATTATCTATAATCAGTGTTTTTTTCTGTGTCCACCGCCAGAGGGTAGAACTGGTCAATAATTGGTCGAAAATCAATCACTTTAGAGAGCTCATTTTTTAACCCGATTTCGTTAAATCGTATTCAAACTTCGAACCAGGTCCACCATTCTTCACCGGTTAAGTACCGATAAATTATTTTTCGGATATTATTTATTTTCTTAACCTTAAATTTGTTCCAAAACTAGAGGTCAAACGGTAAGGGATATCGACTTCCGATCTTCGATGACCCCCCTTATAAGTGGACACTATCTAAAATGCAAGTAGGGTCGGAGGAACATCTGTTCGACAGGGAACCCCTATTGACACTTTTGTCAAAATGTTGAAAATTATTTAATGTATCTAGTAAAATACAAGTAATATAACGTTTTTTCTGTAATATACCTTTTACTATAAACAGAGATGTTCAAATTTCGTATCCCAAATGGTACAGAGTAGGGTGTCAATAGGTGTTGACACGAGTTCTTAAAGTGTCAATAGACGTTCCTTTCACCCTAATATAAGCTTTTTTCATTAATCTACAATACATTTTACTACAAGGATAGTTGTTCAAATTTAATATCAAAAATACTGCAAAATAACGGTCTACAAACAAATAGCTCAAAATACGATTTCTTAAACTTCAAATAGGTGTACTTTTGACCCTACTTTAAACCTAGAATTCAAATTGTGCAAAACTATGAATCATATACAAAAATTTTACTCATACTTGTAGTGTGGAATCACCACTTCTCGCCAGTGCCTCACTTTTCGCCACTTATTGAAATCGCATTTATCCATTATTTGTGAAATAAATTAGCAGTAAAATTATTTGTATCTCTACTGCTGTTACTTATAGAGTCGAAAAACACTAATTTTTTGTTTTGAATTTAAATGTTTAAGCATTTTTTAGAGGAATATTTTAAGCAAGTGCATCGAATCCAATATTTCTTACCAAATATACTAAGTGTCATGAAACTTTTATCGAACAAAATTTCCGATTTTGAATAAATAATTTGTCTATTGAACATTTAATTACATTCGACTAATACATACAATTTATATTTAGTTAGTTAATGTATCATTTTATATTATTTTTATGTAAGAATGAGCCATGGCGGAAAGTGGTAATATTCTGGAATTGATCCACTACCTGTCGCCATTGCTTTTCAATAGGCGACGCTAATTTATCTTCATAGATTTTCAGTTGTCAAATACGCTTTGTTTACTTTCTGCAATAGTCTAATGATTGGATTTCTCAAATAAAAGTGAAGAAAAATCATTTAATGTGAATAATAATAAGGTGATCATGAGGAAAAAGAAATGCTGAATGTATTCATTGCATAATATTGCCAAAAAATAATTGAGTTTGAACTTTTTTTTTAGGTTACTCGCACGTTAGTTTTAGGTTTTTTAGGTACTCCCACGTTAAATTGTTGGACTTTTGTTTTGACGAATCTAGAGCCAATATATCTATAAGTAACTTTGTGCCAAATTTGAGTTGTCTGATTATAAGGGGTCTAACAGAGAGAAATTCGAAAAAGTTAAAATAACATTCCGGAAATGTTAATTTTACCCTGCATTATTGATCCGAAATCGGTGTAAATATTATGCTTTTTATGTGTATTATAGGTTAAAGTTACCCTTTTTCATGTTAATTTTACCCTTAAAAAGGTGTAAAATTATCATAAAAAATTTTGATATATTTTTACACCTGAAAAGTGTTAAAGTTACGAGGAAAAAAGTTAATCGCACCCTCTCTTTTTCTCAGTGAAAGTTATAATACGGTTAATTTCACTTTTTCCTAAAAATGGCGATAAGTGGTTACTCCACCCTAAGCATTTTCCCCTTTCTTGAAATTTTGGAAATTTATATGAAATATATAATGAAATTTTGTGATTTTTAGTGAAAATTTACCAAATTGATATGAAAACACATAATAAAAACCTCATTTTATTATTAAGACTGATAATTTAATTATTTTTTAATATTATCCCAAGTTTCAGACTTAACAAAACATTCTGAAAAAGAGAGATGAATATTTATTTTAAAATTTGTCAAAATTCTCCTATTAAAAAATTAAATTAAAACAAATTGAACTTATTGATGCGATAAAAATTGTATTTAGAAATGAAAGAAAGAAAAGCGTTTAAAAATCATTTCGGATTTTGTGGTGTTGGCTTTTCACCTTCTTTATGTGCATTTTTTTGTGGCTTTCTTAACTATTTGCTTGAATTTTGCAATATCCTCTTAATAACTTTGCTTATAATGTGAGTGTACTATATTGCTTCATGCTTTTTCTTCCGCTATGATGGTTTGTCTTGTAAAATTTTAATGTAAATATACCAGAGAATTGTTTTCAGAGGAGTGAGAGAAATCTAAACAAATTGCATTTTGCGTCGTTGCAGATGCTTAAAATGAAGAAGCATGAAGAATTGGAGACACCAACGTTCACAACGTCAATTCCAATTGATATTTCTGAGTGAAAATTTGGACGGAAAATGGTGAGGAGGAAGAAGAGCAGAGAGCTTTTTTTTGGCAGTAAGAAGAAAAATCGCCCCCACAGAGAGTATTCCGAGAAGATTTTGAGACAGGAAGAGAGATAAAAGAGAAAGAAAATCTTCCGACAATTTCATCCAATACTTTTTTTTAACAGTAAACAGCATGATGTATTTAAGTAAATACCAGTTTCCTTAATTATCGACAGAAAACAAGCAAAAAAAAATATACAGAAAAAGAGCTATAAATATTAATATATTAAATGTAATATGTACATGAAGAATGCTATTTGATAGAATAAATTATTAACGAATAAACAAAATGAGCAAGGAAATTTTATACCATTTAAAAAAAACATTTTTTCCATCCCTTTTTATACCAGAAATAAATGAAAATGAGAAAACAATCTTTAAAACACTATTTATAAAAAGTGGGAAAATCTTGGAAAATTCTTTTGTACTGTAGTTAATAGTAAAACAAGAAAGGTTAAAAAAGAAGAATAATACAATGAACTGAGAAAAGTATAAAAACAATCAAAAAAGATTTATAGAATAAATGAGAAATGTACATAAAGTTTTTTTTTAAATTTAAGGAAAAATGTAACTTTTTGAAGTTATTACTTTCATTCTTAATATTTAAAAAGAGAGAAAGAAAAATCTGTTCACTGTTTAGTCATTATAATTTTTTTCCTTTTAAATGCCTTTCCCAAAACAAACAAAAAACAAAAGATAGCTCTTGAAGAGATAATGTTTGTCCATTTCTTTCTCCTTTTTTTAATTGATACAAAAATATATTCAAATAAAATGGAATTTGCCATAAATTTGACGTGTTTTATTCTTTCATGCAGATTACAAAAGCGATTACAAAAAAGTTTTTCTTCGTATGAAGCATGTGTTTAATGCATTTTTTATTTTGTTTTCATTGTTAATATCGGGCTGTAGGGTAAATGTCCTAATTCAAAACCATTTCCAGACGCTTTAACTTTGACAGAAGATTCAACACATTAAGTTCATATTTTTTTCTGAAGAGAATTACATAAATTTGCTCCTTAACTCTTCTAGAATGTTACTGTTTACTAAAAATTCTTTAGATATAATTTGAAAACTTCTAAAATACAAGAAAAATACGCGAGCATAAAATGCTTCTATTGAAAACAAATTAATCCAAATGGAGACAAGGGAAAGTTTCTAATTGGAGGCAAACAGTGTAAGTGAAACCGCGACGAAAGGCTTTCAAGACCTTGTTGAGTTGCTCCTGAGTGCAGGATTTGTACTTATTCCTGGTCTTGTCTCCTTTCCCATCTAAAACAATAAAAAAATCTCTCCAAAAAATCATATTTCCGGTGTTTCCAATTGAAGCATTTGCAGACACTTCAGAAAAACCCTTTTTGTTCACGAAATAGGTAATTATTTCATTTGAAAACTTCACGTACCATTAACAATAAAGATTAGCACTTAATTTAACTAAAATTTGCCAGAAATATGACATAAATTTTAAAAAATTCGAATAAACAACCTTATTGTGTTTTTCTTTAGAAAGCTTGATTGATAAATGAAAAATTCTATGGTGAAAAGGTACACTTTTAATTTTTCTGAGAAATTAACGTATTAAAATTTGTAAATATGAATGGATTTTCGCTTTATTTGGAGCAAAATTAACTAATGAAACTGTGGTATAGAAAATATATAAATATAATAATTTAGTAGTGTATTTATCATGAAAACAATGACGTTTCCATTTGGAGTAGCGAAAAATTTCCATTTGGAGCAGGTTATAAATTAGTTTAATTTACCCTAACTGCGTTTTCAACGCTACTAGCGGGGATCTGAAGAAGTTTGAATAATCTAAAAAGATAATTTTACTAAAAATAAAAAGATCTGTCGAAAAATGTTGTAGATTTGGAGAAGGTAAATTTGTAACATAACAAACATTGAGCAAAATTATTGTTTTCCAGCCGAATTTGGAAATGAGCACTACTGCAAGCGCAGACTTCGCACACACTCTAGCTTCGAACACTTCATATTTTTCCCATATTCATTTAATGAATCTCACCAATTTTTTTTCAACTAGCTGTTAAAATATGCTATAGAGTAATAGAGGATAATTTGGAATTATGTCGAATTTGGAACTGTGAAATTTCCTAATAATTTTAGATGGCAAAAGGCAAAAACAACGAAGAAGTACTTTCGCATGTAAAGTCTTGTACTTCTTCGTGGTTTTACTTTTCTCTTTGACCATCTGAAACAGTGAGAAAATCTCAAAATTCCAAAATAGTAATGATTCCGAATTCCAAATTCCGAATTACCCTATCTTATCCTAGAGTAAGATTAATTAATTCGGAATCATGACTATTTTGGAATTTCGAGATTTTCTTACTGTTTTTCAGATGGTCAAAGAGAAAAGTAAAATCACGAAGGAGTACAAGACTTTACATGCTAGAGTACTTCTTCATTGTTTTCGCCTTTTGCCATCTAAATTTGTTAGGAAATTTCAAAGTTCTAAATTCAACATAATTCCAAATTACCCCATCTTACCCTAGATAGGTCAGATTTATTACAAAAATTTCGGAAAAATATGAAATGTTTAAAGCCTAAGTATGTGCAAAGTCTATAAGCCTTCCCCTACAGATTTTTACAACGTTTGTTTAGAAGAAAAAGGCTTCTAAAATATGTGAATTGCGAATTGAATTGAGATATTAGGAAGGACAACGGACTGTCTTGTATACAAGGCTAGTAAGATCAAACATTCTTCTGAAGCGGAAGAGTACTAAACCAGTGGGGGATATAGGGGGTGGCAAAGACGCAATGCTGACGGGGCCCCTATCCCAAGGGGCCCCCTGAATAGCTTTTTTTTATATTTTGTATGTCAATTTTATCCATTCGGCCCCTTTGAATATTGCAAGTTTAAAAGTTCAAATTTACTATTCGATTCTAATTAAACATTGTACAGGTACATAGTAAACGAACACTGAGAGAAATCCGAAAAAGTTAAAATAACATTCCGGAAAAGTTAATTTTACCCTGCAGTATTGATCCGAAATCGGTGTAAATAATACCCTTTTTAGGTGTATTAGGGGTTAAAGGTATCCTTTTTTCATGTTAATTTTACCCTTAAAAAGGTGTAAAATTAACATAAAAAAATGTTGATATATTTTTACACCTAAAAAGTGTTAATGTTATGAGGAAAAAATGTTAATCGCACCCTCTTTTTTTCTCAGTGAAGGCAGGGAGAGGCCGTTACCGTTCTTACACGATACTCAAAAAATATAAAAGTTTAAATTAAAAATAATTGAAAAACATTTAGCTCACCTTAAGGACATTTTCACCCAAGGTAGTTTTTACTGTTTTGAAATGTTTTTTGTTGGATCTATGAGCTTTCCAAATACCCCAAAATAATTTAATTTGGATTAAAAACTGATAAAAGACAAAAATCGATGAAACATATTAAAATAATTGTGCAAAATATAATTTTTAAACTTTTCAAAATGGACTATAAAAAAGAAGCTATAGTGTTATTTTGGAAGAGGTTTTTGGAGTCGTAAATAGCTTTTTATATTCTTTCCCGGTATTTTCTTCAAAGAAACGTCTTCTTGGTGGCTTTAGCAAGATTTCAACTCACGCTCACCACCGAAAGATTGAATATAAATTAAATTTTTAATTTCAAGCACATCAAAAAGAACATTTCCTTTCTTTATCGGAATTTTCACTCAATAAAATCCCATTTTGGAAATATTTTAGACGTTCTAGTTTTTGAGGAAGTGTTCTCGTCTTTGCAAATAAATTTGAGATCATAAAAAATGTTGCAGAAATGGATTGATTGTGCATTTTAAACGGAAAGCTTGCTAAAATCTTCCTAAGGGAGTTTCAATAAAAAAAATTAATGCTGTCTAATATTTACTTTTGAAAAACTATTTGAAGGATTTGAAGACTGTTTATGAACTGTCTGAACCACTTAAAATCATTAGAATCAGTTTATATTAAGATTTATGTCTATAAAAAGTGTAAAAGCCTTTTTGATCTAAGAATATCATTTTGAGACCTTTTTTTCGAAAGCTTCCATTGCAATAAAGCTTTTCAGATACATAAGAACGTTTTCTACCCCTTTATCTAAATCCATCAAAACAGGAACAGAAATAGAGTTTAAAAAACCAGAGTTACCTCGAAGAACAGCTCCTATATAAGTGGATTTCGTGTTCCTAAAGGCCCCTATTAAGGATTTTATTGATTTTTAAATAAATTAAATTCGTAAAAATTTTACTTATTTTTTGCAAATTTTCGAGAAAAATTTTTTTTTTGCTTTCGAAAAGACGTTACTTTTCGAGATATCACCCAATTTGATCACTCCTCTTCCTAAAATCTTGGCTACATCCTGAATCATGGGGACCTTAATATATGTATGTACAATTTTGTATTCATAATTTTGTTCTTGGTGTCTCGGGGTCCTCCTAGCAACTTACTAGAATGATGGACTGTCCTATTAAAGTGTTTCGAAACTAACTCAATTCTGAGAGAAAGCTAGGGAATGGACTGTCCTGTGAAAGAATGTCTAAATAAAGACTATTCTGAAATTCTCTGGACGATGGACTGTCTAGTAGAAATGTGTCAGAATCCACACTCTTTTGAAACAGACACGCTAGGGCGGTAGATTCTCCTATAAAATAAAACTAGAATCAGCGATATTCTGAACTATATACTTCAGGAAAATGGACTGTCACGTGTATCAGATTCATTGTGCATAAAGAAATCAGTATCAGAATCAGCGATGTCCTGAAGGAGTTATCAGGACGATGGTCTGTCCAGGTGAAAGAGTATCGATCGTGCAGCAAATATAAGGTTTGCACTTTGATGCCAATATTTCTTGCCTTGGTAAGGGTTAGAGTAGGATAGGTATTTAGGCAGAAACTTATAGTAAAATATCAAGCGGAGTATCCTAAATTTTTCGGCGCGTCCTAATTATATTTTGGAGTAAAAGCTCAAAAGTTCATTTTGTCCTATGAGCAGTACCCCTTATCTAACTGCCTTTGCTTTGGTCAATTGAACTTTTCTGGAAACATGATTGTAATCGTGAGTTATATCTCTTTTACAACAACACGGAGTCTTCTACTGTTAACAAGTTTTCAAATTTAGTTATTTCTTTAAATAGAATAACAAAATATCTATTTTACATTCTCGAATACTATGAAATCTGAGGCTTAGATCGAGATTTAAATTTTATTTCTTAAAAAAATGATTTGATGCTTTAATCCTTCAATAACGCAGGAAAAATAGCCCAACAGAGGCAAGAGTACTTTTCGTACTTCGTACAAATTCATGCAGTTTTTGTTCAAATTGACGAACGGAAAGGTTGACAACGCGTCGATTTTGATAATATTTTCCTTCTCTTTCTTTTCTGATTAGAATTTTAAGTGACAAATTCTTTACTTAGTTAGTCACACTATATAAATAAATCAAGTTTGTAAAGATTTACTGTAAAGAATTTACATACGGTGACCCTAACAGATTTCTTCATAAGAATCTTTTAATCTCTAAGGAGCAATTTCCAAATTATCGTTCCTTGCAAATTACAAGTTGCTCATTCAGTTTTTACGATTTTCAGATTTCAATGCATTTCGAAAAAGTATTTAATAAATTTTCAGATAATATTAGTCACTAAATAATTAGATTTTTTTCAAGAATTTACTCTTTTTGTTTCATTGTTCATTTTTTGTGAAACATGGGACTAAGTCAAGCAAGTTGATCCTTTGTCTTTCATATTCCAGTAAGATTTACCCATAATTTAAAATAAAAAAAAAATTAGAAAAGAAATAAATTGTTTTGACAGACTGTGCGATCGATGCCTGAAAGCCTTCCCTTAATTCCTAATAGACTTATTTAAAATATTATTCGACGAAAGATTAAATTCCAAAATAAATTTAATAAAAATTTATATAACCTTTTATTACCAATTAACATTTCCAACAAGAATTCTTTTCTATAAATTCGTTTTATAACCCAATTGAAAAATACATTAATTTAATTAATTAATACATCATACTATAATTTGTACGGCTTTAGCATTGGCCAGGTTCTTTTGTAAGTTTCCCTGGGCAGGAGAGCTTTCAAGAAAATATGAGTCAAGAATGCTGTAATGCCCCAAACTTTGGCTGGAGTATTGACGAAGGCAGGAATAACAATTCCATTGTTAAATTGTGTGTGTCGATGATTGTCAGGGGAACAAAGATGATCTAGAGATACCGTGAAGACTTTTTCAACTTCAGCGGGATTTATCTTCAGCTCTAGATCATTGAAATTCTTCACGCTCCCGATTACAGGGTAGATAGTAACTTTTGAATATGGCACGTTCAAAGGTGCTCCGGTACCCCAGATATCAATAAAACGTCTGTGGAGTCCAATTTCTTCTTCGGTTTCCCGGAGGGCACAATCTTCCCATGAGACATCGGTGGGATCTCTCATGCCACCTGGAAAGGAAACTTGGCCAGTGTGCCTAGAGAGATTCCCAGATCTCTGCGTATACAGCAAGGACAGAACATTGTCCTTTTCCTCACAGATTGCTATCAGGACAGCTGCAGTACGTTTCTCCTGTCCGGGAGGGTCTGGGAAGAA
Source organism: Phlebotomus papatasi (assembly GCF_024763615.1). NCBI lineage: Eukaryota > Metazoa > Arthropoda > Insecta > Diptera > Psychodidae > Phlebotomus > Phlebotomus papatasi. Next base: position 78,021,565 of record NC_077224.1, on the reverse strand, counting down.
GGGCTTTGCCATTTTGTCCAGTGTCAGTTGGCGATTCACTGCAGACAGAATGGTTTCGTTGCACAATTGGGCAGCACGAACTGTCGTCATTTTATTTATCCTAGTACACAAAAAAAATCACAGAAATATTTTAGCCTTTTATCTTTACATAATGTAAAAAGAATATCTACTCAGGAGGAAATCTTATCGCTATACTTGACGTTTTACCCTGTAAATCCGTTCATAGATGCCGGGCTAGGCACATGAGAGCAAAAACTTCAATATTTTGGCGCCAAGTTTAGAATACACGAGAGTATTATGTGCAGCACAGAGCTCACAGCATAAAATTTTCAAAATTTTGTAATTACTAAGATTTATATTTTATCGCAAAAAAAATAAAAAAAATTTAGGTAAATTCCTATCATTGATAAACAAGGAGGTGTTGAAGAGATTTTAAGCGCTTTTTGAATAAATAATTTGACCGATAAAGACGACAGATGAGTAGAAATCCGTCCAAGTGCAGAATTAAAATAAAAATTAATTTATCTTCAAATTATTACACTTTTGATAAAAGAAATTGAAAATGTATTTTATGAAATGCATTTCTAGAAATTCCTTTGAATAGTTACTTAATAGATTTATTTTAAAAAAGTTTTCTTTAGTAAAATTTGCCAAATAGAGAAAGGAGACTGGGTTAAAAATTCACAAATCGGATATTTTATTTTTTTACAAGCTACACGAGCGCCCCGGAAATTTCTAATTAGCGCAATCTGAATAAAAACAATTAGGTACTTTCAGACTCATAGAAACTTGGAGAAATAAAAAAAACACACGAGACTGGACATGGTTTAACCAATGCAAAAAAAGCAACAAGTAGCGACAAATGGCAATGACGTTTCTTTTCGCCGTAAGACATCAGAAATTGCTTCGGTTTTTGTTACTTTTTGCCCCATTGCCTTGTATTACTTTTTGCACCAAGAAAAGAATCTTTGGAAAATACTAAAACGGATAGCGACTTCATATTCAAAGAACCCAAGTCATTTAAAAAATATTCACTAATGCATCAATTTTGGAAAATAAGTAGGTAAAAAATGGATATCTGCTGTAAGGAAAATATTTCAATAATAGGGCTAAAAATTTCAATACTTTTTTATTTTCTAAATTGTTTGTTCGAATACGGTGCTATCACACTAGAATTTTTCACGTTTTAATTTTAAATTCAATTGAGCCAATTGAGCATTAAGATTTCTAGAATTTACTTGAAAAGTCTCACAGTCAGGACACATTTTGCAAGAAATTTGCTCAATTTTAAATAGTGCCACGAGATTCTTGATAGTGAGTGACTCCGAAAATGTGTGATAGTACTTAAAATGTCTTATAAGTCACTTATCTGTTATTCAGAAGGATCCCCAAAGCCAGAAAAAAGATTTGTAGGCAAAGGGCTCATGCAGCGACTCTCATACAGTCTTATTGAAAATCTGTATGAAGTCGTCTCAACTCCCAACTGAAATTTCTTAACATAACAATTTCCTTCGAATGACTTTGGAGGAACTTAATGAATTACTCCCGATACTCAAGCTTCACTTCATGCAAGTTTATCACTAAAACACTGTACTTATTTTATTTTTTTGGCCACAAATAATATTAATTACGAGTAAATAAATTAAATAAGAACAATTTTCTTCAAAAGACTACTTGTTTAACTGCAATAAAATTGAAATTATTGAGCAATTTTAATATTTTAATTTGCTGAATTCATATTTATTTAAACAACCACATTTATGCAATTTTAACATATTTAAATAGGTATTTAACCAAGTATTAGTTTTTATTAATAAATAAGTGAAGATCTATCAATTCAATTGGGTTTTAGTGCAAAATAACGCATAGGATCAATTAATTCATCTGAAAATTAAATTGAATTTACAAATTGACAAAATCCTAGTGTGATAGTACGGTAAGAAACTTACGACATTGAACAAGGCCTATGGAGGCAATCTATGGAAAAATTTTAAGTCGCTATCTTTTTTATCTTGGAAGATATTGAATTTTTTTTATTTCGATTTGTGACTTTACTCCAGTTCCCCTGCTATCCTAAAATTATATAAAAGATTTACAGCCCAAAAAATCATGTTTAAATTGCCTTGCCCCAAAGCATTAAATGTTTTCACATTAATAAATTAATTTGTATCTCATTAATATTTCATATTAATATTTTGAATTAATGTTTTAAGTTAATTTAAACCAAGTTTTGCGGGAAAATTCTACCTTGTTATCAATAAGTAGGTCAAATTCTGAATACTACGTGATTCAAAGACACAAATCAAAATCATACATTTAATTTAAACACTCGAAACACCCATTAGCGACAATTAACATGAATTTCATTAAAATTTTAATGGATAGGGAAAGTGCTCATGCTTTGCACGGTCCCAAGCTTTATAATGACTAAATTTTTCCTATATTTTTCAATAACTGGTAACTCATCGCACCCATATTTTAAAAAGTACGGAAAAGTGTCCTGTTTTTAAAATATATTGCGGAGTGACAATTATTAAGAAACATAAGAGAAAATCAACTTTAAAGATTTTCAGTACTTTTATGCATTTCTCATCCAATTTTCTTTATTAATAACGATAATATGTTACCAGTTTATGAATTTTAAACGAAATTTGCAATATTTATGTATAAATATCGTTCGAGTAACCCACAATTCAAATTTGCAATGAAGGAATCGTACCTCTATAAGCTGATCTAGGCTTATCACTGGCTTTGGATTATAAAAAGTGACATCAATGTTCAGGATGAAGAGTAGTTACCATTTTATTATCAAACTCGCGAGGTTCGAACATCTCGTAATATATTTTGATGACCTCTTTTTTATGCACCTCTTTAATTCACAGAAGAGAAACACAATATTCCACTACAATTACTTTATTCATAGTATATTTTAATTCACATTTCCTTTAGTTATTTAATTTCCAATCCTAAATGCTCATAATCTGATATTCCGCCCATCAATTGATAAGTCTGTTAACATTCTTTGAGTATATAGTATTTGTTTGGTATTTTTTAAAAATAGTAACAAATGTAACAAATTATTACGTAGACAACTTTTTTCGTTAATATTTCTTAGGGTTTTCTGGCATCTAAAAGTGACTACTACTAGAAAATCATTACACTAACATGTTTCTTCTGAGTTAACATTCATTTTTTGGTTTAGCTTTTTTTTCTGCACATTGTGAATTGTGTTAAACAACTAGACTACATTGAGCTCATTGCTCTTTCTAAATCTTTTTTTTTTTCACGACAATATTGGCTTCTGGACACAATCTCCATGGGATGAGGGAAATTATTTAATGAAACCGACAAATTGCTGGTCAAATGCAAGTAACATTAATTCACATCGTGTTAGCCATCAATACCGTTAAAAATGTTTAATGATAACTTTAAGACATTTAAGAAAGAAGTAATATTTTGGGTGTTTTTTTGTGATTTTGATTCACCAATATTATGTCGGGAACTTAAGCAGACTTCAAATTCACCTTTTTTTCATTTCCTGGAAGCGCTCAGTGGTGTTGATTGTGATTAAAGTAAAAAAAAAAAGAAAAAGGACTTTTTGTGCAAAGTTTTTTTTTCCAAAGGGAAAGATTTTGAGAAGTTTAGAGTACGGTTTCCATTTCGGCAATTTCTGTTTTGTAAGACCATCTAAAGAGATTCTGATCACTTCCACCAAGGCTTAAATTACCCAGTAAAGGAGGACGAAAACGGTTCTCTTTGTAGGCTGCATCAATTAGGTCAGATGCTGAGGACAGTCTAAAAGAGAAGCCAAAGAGTGAGCGTTAGAAAAATCAAGAAAGATTTTCAAGAGAAAAATTCACCAGAATTACTTTATCTGAGGCGGTTTTATGCCATGATGATCCATAGTTTTTTCCAGCTGTCGAATTCTCAATCTTGCCATATCCAATTCATGTTTAACCTTCCACAAATGAGTATCGCAAATTGGATCACTGCATCGGTGTTTCCGTATAATTTCCTGTGCCTCAAATACTGCACCACGGAATGTTAGAGATTTTCCCATGGAAAGTGAAATAAGGGCGCAACATCCTCCACCGTCAGACTTTGCCAAACGCTTGCGGAAATATTTAAAGTAGACATGCTCCAAGGCCAGGAGGAGAGCTAGAAATATTTTTTTTGTATTTAATCGTCCTTAAAGTACTACAACTTCTCAGAACATTAATTCTTTCGTCTGATTACTGCTACACTGAGAGAAATCCAAAAAAGTTAAAATAACATTCCGGAAATGTTAATTTTACCCTGCATTATTGATCAGAAATCGGTGTAAATATTACCCTTTTTAGGTGTATTGGGGGTTAAATTTACCCTTTTTCATGTTAATTTTATCCTTAAAAAGGTGTAAAATTAACATTAAAAAATGTTGATATATTTTTACACCTAAAAAGTGTTAAAGTTACGTGGAAAAAAAGTTAATCGCACCCTTTTTTTTCTCAGTGTAGAGGCGTTGTATTTACAATACCTTATCCTAATAACTTACCTGCTAAAAGAATCCCAGCCATTAGGAGGAGAAAAGCAGATAAGAATTGCTCAAGAGCCAATGGATCTGATGATTTGTGCTCTTGTCTTCCCTGACGACAAGTCCCCGTCATCCAATATCTTAAAAAAAATTATTTTCATTAATTTAATCAATGTTTATGGATAATAAAATTCATTTTGTACCTTCGAAGACGTTCAAGATCCCCATTAGCACGGAATTCTAAGAGTCGTTTGTTGAACATTTCAACGTACTTTGAATTCCTACTAAAGGCAAGGCCATATCCAGTCATTGCGTACCAACTTCCAACGGTTAATAAACGACAATCCTCATCTTGGGCTACGAGGTAGTCCAGAACTGTTCCATCGTAGATAAAAGCATTGAGTTTGCTGTTAAGCACTGAAGCTACTCCTTCAGCAACGCTGGTTTTATTGTATCTGATGAGGAAATAGGTTATTATTGGGAAAGATTTCTCAATAATTTCATAATTACACAGAAAAAAATATTTTGTAAAATTGTTCGTAAATGTTTGTGAAATCCTATGGCAAACTTACGAAATGCTCATGAATCGTATAACCCATAAACAAGTTCGTAAAATTAGGACTTTTTTCACAAATGTTGTTCGTAAAATGATCATTTGACGAACATTTTTTGTATTTCTACAAACATTTGTTCGTAAATGTTCGTAAACGCACAAAAAATGTTCGTAAAATTTTGTCATTTGTTCGTATTTGTTCGTAAACTTTTGCCAGACAAACAAAAATTTACAAATACGAAGAAATGACAAAATTTTACGAACATTTCTTTGTGTGATATGCATAAGCGGCGTGATATGATAATGACGTTTCTCTTCGCCGTGAGACATCAGAAATTGCTTCGCTTTTTGTTACTTTCTGATCTATACCTTTTGTTACTTTTTACCCCAAGTGGCCATTTTTTAATAAAAGGATTTCTGGAGAAAAGAACTTTTGTGAAATTCTAAAATAGATAGCGGATTCGTATTCAAATAATCCAAATTATTTAGAAAATATTCAACAGGGCATCAATTTTGGAAAATAAATAGGTAATAATTGTTATCTTCTGCAAGGAAAATATTTCAAAAATAGGGCTAAAAATTTCGATATTTTTTATTTTCTAAATTCCTTGTTTGAATTCTAAGAAACTTACGACATTGAAGAAGGTCTATGGATGCTATCTATAGAAAAAAATTTGAGTCGCTATCTTTTTTACCTCGGAAGATATTGAATTTTGAATTTTTCGATTTGTGACTTTTTGCCCCAGTCTCCCCTAATGACTAGAAAATTCGCCCTTTTTTTTTAAGTCGAACTATTCTGGTTAAACTACTCTGTATGGCCTCAACTAATTTGGTAATATTCGGATTTAATTGAAAGGTATTGAAATTTTCAATTTTGTTTTTGGAGACTTCAAAACCGGTTAATTAAAAACCCAATTTCAACAGGGGACGATTAAAGTGAATTCCGACCGATTGTTCTTGACCCTTAAAGGCACAGATAGAATAACGAAAACAAATTTCCAAAGTTGGAAAGTTTCCTAAAGAATTTAATTTTGTAGAACATATTGCCGAAAACTTACAACATTTAGGAGGTGGAAATATTCTCTTATGCCTCCGGCATATCTTTTAGATCGGTAAAATTTGCGTAAAATGCGAGTGTAAAATGCTTCTATTGGAAACAAATTAATCCAAATGGAGACAAGGGGTAGTTTCTAATTGGAGACAAACAGTGTAAGTGAAACCGCGACGAAAGGCTTCCAAAACCTTGTTGAGTTACTCTTGAGTGCAGGATTTGTTCTTATTCCTGGTCTTTTCTCCTTTCCCATCTAAAACAATAAGTAAATCTCTCCAAAAAAAATCATATTTCCGGGGTTTCCTATTGAAGCACTTTCAGTCACTTCAGAAAAACCCTTTTTGTTCACGAAATAAGTAATTATTTCATTTGAAAACTTCACGTACCGTTAACAATAAAAATTAGCACTTAATTTAACTAAAATTAGCCAGAAATATGACATAAATGTTAAACAAAACGAATAAATAACAGTCACCTCATTGTGTTTTTCATTGGAACAATCGATGAAAAATTCGATGGTGAAAAGGTACACTTTTAAATTTTCTGAGAAATTATCAAATTAAAATTTGTGAATATGAATAGATTTTCGCTTTATTTGCAGCGAGCAAAATTAACAAAATAATGAAACTGAGGTATAGAAAATATATAAATATAGTAATTTAGTACTGTTTTTATCATGAAAACATTGACGTTTCCATTTGGAGTAGCGAAAAATTTCCATTTAGAACAGGTTTTGAATTAGCTTAATTTACACTACTGCTTTATCATCTTGTGTACAAAACGGTCAAAATAGCTTTCAAAACCGTTCCGAAAAACGATTAACCGGGTTTTCTGTTCTCGCTTAACCGTGATTGGAATATGTAGTCCCAACTAGTCTTTACTATTTTTACCAAAATACTGCCCAGACTGCTGAAAAAAAAAACAATAATTTGATACTCACTGTGACATGTAGTAATGCATCTCTGGGAAGTATTTGCGAATCGTGGAATCCGTGTGACTCCAGGGGATAGTGCCAAATTTGAAGACAGGTTTGTGAGAGAAGGGATGGGAAAGTCTAGTATCATCGAGTCCAGTGAATTCGTGAAACTCCTCACGGGTGATCATAAAAGCGGCCAAATTGGCAGTGTAGATAGCCAAGAAGACCACAGCAAACATGGCCCAGACATTAGTCATGGCTCTGGCAGTAAATCCTCTGGGAGAGTCTACGTGAACAGCAGCCTGGAAGAGCACAGCCCAGACCAGCCAGTAAGTTCGGAAAAGGGAGAATCGATAGGGCATAACTGAGCCTGTGGTTTGCACTGAGAGCTTCATGTCATAACCACTGGGCGAGAGCCATTCGAAGAAGAAGATCATGAAGGTTGCTGCTTGAATTGCAACAATTCCCACCAGCATCCATGAGGCTGTGTCGAAAGGCTCTAGAAAGGCTGTTGGGGAGATTATTCCTGTTCTCTTGGCCACAACAATTGCAATTCCTGTCTCCATGAAGGGTTCACTGAAATCCACAACAGCCTCACGTTCAGCATTGATCATTAGAGATGTGAGAACCATGTCAGTTTTCCTGTTCACAAGATCCGCTATCAATCCATTCCATTTGCCATTAACCAGAGTTCCCCATCGCCCATCCTCAACTCTAACCAATTCGTACGTGAATCCCAATTCCTCTGCGAATTTCTCCAGTAAATCGATACAGAAGCCACTGCAGCATTGGTAAAAAGAGCTGTTTTTGTGCGCTTGAGCCACATCAACATCAGCCATGTCCTGATCAGAAGCAATCCTGCACAGGACACCCCTGTCCATAAGGCATCTTCCGCTAACGGGATCCGCAGGAGATAAATTGATGTAAGGTGCTTCCTCCAAAAATGTAATCTAATAAAGAATTCAAACGGTAAACCCGATAGTTTGATCCCACTTCTGACACCAATATTCTACCTTTAAGTGAAACTTTTCAGGAACTCCTTGCGGAGGCGCATGAGAATTTCCTGGCCAGGCAATATCTCTGATATCGAGTTTCTGTGTTGCCCAGGACTTCCAAACTCCAATTTCTTCCCAAACGAGTCCTTTTGTGTTGACACTGGGTCTAAGATTCATTATTTTCAGCTCAGTTGATTTGAGATCTCCATCAGCGGTAAATTCAATGTTCGGTTTGTTGAGGTCCCCCTCCATGGACACATTCCGAAGATACTTGAAAAATCTGTTAAAAAATTAATTTAGTTTTTTGTGATCTATTGTCTGTTCGACATGATCAATTTATTTAAAGTAATTTTTTATGAAGAAAAATTCTCTAAATTATTTGATCATATTGAACAAACAAATTAGATAATTCACAATCAGCATTTTATTTTAGTTATTGTTTTTTTAATAGTGAAGACTGATAAATAAATAAAGAAATTGGTGTAACTAAAGCCATCTAAGCTAAGTGATTTGTTCTTCAACATGAATTATTTGTCTGCTATTTGTTATTTCTCTAATTTTGCGATAAAATTTCTTTTTTTTTTAATATAAAATTTAAATGAAGCTTTGATTCAAGGTTTAAAAATTATACAAAATTTGAATGAAAAGAAGTCTCGCATATAAACCTAGAATTCGGATTTTTAAAAGACTATAAAAGATTAGCAGTATTTTGGCAAAACTGATCAGTAAAAAAGTATTTTGGTCAGTAGAAAAATAAACAGGAAATCTTAAATTTTTATTACACATCACATCAATTCTTGGGAAAGGAATATTTAAGAAATTATCAACTATCTTCAAGGTGAAAATTTGGTCTATTCCTAACTATTTTATTTATTAACTGACCTATTAGATATTAGATTTCCTTACTAATCAAACTGCTAATTTACTGACCAAAACTTTCACCAATAAACGGTGAAAGCAAGCAGATAAAAGTTCCATCTAAACAGTGATTTTCAAATTTTTGTGTCCGGTTTATGTTTCCGGAGAAAATTAGGCGTACATAAGTGGAAAAAATTTGTACGGAGCTAACCAAACCAGGGAAACTATGTAAAATTCGCCACTAAATTTTAATTTTCCTAAACGGAGGAAAATCAAAAAGTTTCCAGGAATTTTGTGAGGCGGGAATTACGAACCTTATAATTAAATGATTTTTTGGCATAGTGGTATAATTGATTCGTTTTGTTTGGCATTCAGTAAAAAAATCTTAAATCTTGGACATCATTATCCGTACGAAGCTGCATAAGCTCCCTCTATGTTTTTATAGTTATGGACAGCATGACAATTACCGAGGAAACTGCGCTAAATACTAGGTCCTCAACTTGAAATGCGCCATTTTCAGTCTTTTGACCCATATAGAATTTAAACGGTAAGAGATATCAACCTCCGATTATCGATGACCCCTCCTCAAATGACATTATCTCGAAACTAATCTCTTTATTTTTCCCCCTCCTCTTTCATTTTGATCAAAGAAATATGAAAAATTTCAGAAGAAAATTGAAAAAAAAACTTATTCAAAATACTAGTTCTCGATAGCTACATTTTTGTGTCACCTCTGGCAATAAATGGTTTCTCCGAAAATAGCATGATGAGACATTCTTGGACCAAATACTTTCGTACACCCAATTTTTGCCTCCTTTGAAATTGGCACAGTGTTGCTTAGCCCAACCAGAACAAGTAGGGTGGAATCACCACTTCTCGCCACTGCCCCACTTCTCACCACGTATATTGAAATCGCTATTTTTCACGATTTATGAAATAAATAAGCCGCAAAGTTACTTGTATTTTTATTGCTGCTACGTATAGAGTCGAAAAACACTAATTTTTTGTTTTGAATTTAAATGTTTGAGCATTTTTTAGAGGAATATTTTAAGCAAGTGCATCGAATCTAATATTTCTTACCAAATATAGTAAGTGTCATCAAATTTTCATCAAGCAAAATGTTCCAAAATTTATTTTGTCTATTAAATATTCATCAAACACTTGTGGAATAGATAATATTTGTATTTAGTTAGTTAATATTTCATTTTATATAATTTTTATGTAAAAATTAGCCATGGCGGAAAGTGGTAATATTCTGGAATTGATTCACTACCTGTCGCCATAGCTTTTCAATAGGCGACGCTAACTTCACTTCATAGATTCTCAGTTGTCAAATCTACTTTGTTTACTTTCTGCAATAGTTTAATAATTTGATTTCTCAAACAAAAGTGAGGAAAAATAATTTAATGTGAGTAATAATAAGGTGATCATGAGGAAAAAGAAAAGCTGAATGTATTCTGTGCATAATATTGCTCTAGATAATCGTGTTTGAACCTTTCCGAGTAGGTGGCGAGAAGTGGTTACAAAACTGGCGAAAAGTGGTAAAAAGTGGCGACGAAGTGGTTATTTTTGCATTGTTAATAAAAACCAGTTTTTTAGGTACTCCCGCGTTAAATTGTAGGACAATTGTTTTAAAGAATCTAGAGCCAATATATCTAAGTAGCTTTTTGTCAAATTTGAGTTATCTGATAATAAGGGGTCAAAAGTTATAATGCAATTCATTTCATTTTTTCCTAAAAGTGGCGATAAGTGGTTACTCCACCCTACTGATTATCAGAAAGGGCCAAGTTTAAAGAATACAGCGAAGAAAAAAATATTTTGTAAAAATGTTCGTAAATGTTTGTGAATTCCTATTGGGGTCTTACAAAATGCTCGTAAATCGTATAACCCACAAACAAGTTCGTAAAAGTTTGTACTTCTTTCACAAACATTGTTCGTAAATTGATAACTTGACGAGCATTTTTTGTACTTTTCCGAATATTTGTTCGTAAATGTTCGTAAACACACAAAAAATGTTCGTAAAATTTTGTTTTCCTGACGAACATTTTACGAACATTTACGAACAAATGACAAAATTTTACAAACATTTTTTGTGTGTTTAAGACCATTTACGAACAAATGTTTATAAAAGTACAAAAAATACTCGTCAAGTGATCAATTTACGAACAATGTTTGAGAAAAAAAGTACAAGCTTTTACGAACTTTTACGAACTTTCTTCATAAGATTTAAAGCACAAACCTATAAATAAATAACTTAATGATAAGAAATAATTTATATACAATAAATCAAGATATTTCTTTCTTTCAAAATAACAAAGTGCTAAAATTATATTGATCTTTCTTTACCTCAAATTCAAGGCAAAGAAGAACTTAAACAAAAAATAAATAAATTGCATAAGAATCTTATATAATTTAATCCTAAATATCTAATTAATGGCTCATGAACATGAAGCATATTCTATTATTCTCTGCAAAATAAAACAAATATGATGAATATTGCAATTTGTGCAGCACTAGAGGTGATCTCAAGAAATTAGAACGTTGCAAAAAGTTGGCGTGAATCATTTTAGGAATTAATATACCAAAAAATAGCTCCCAAAACATGTATCTCTAGTGCATCATGTGACATATTCTAAAAATTAAATTTGTTATAAAACATAAAATTATTTTAAAAAATATTTTACGTGATTTATCGCAAAATTGAGTGGGAAAATTAAATTTTTTTACGGCAAATTTTGACGAACAATTAAACAACAAAACAATTAAATAACAACTTTATAGTACTCACACTTGCATTCAGAAAGTTTATAAACTCGTCCAATTTTATCTCATATTTTATTCAAATGTTTAATTGAAAATTTTTGAGTAGTGTTTTAAATAGCAAAAGTTCCCAAAAGTCATATGAATTATTCAAATTAAAACAATTAAATGTTGGCATTTTATTCTTTTCCTTTCACAAATTTATAAGTTAGGGTAAGTGTGCCAAATTCCGGCCAGCTTGCAATTTCGGCCACCTTTTTTGTTCCTCGAATTTCCATGAACTTTTAGATTTTACGTACTCTAGAGATTATACAATGCAAAAGAATAATAAAAAATGTAGCATCGACAAACGAGATGACGTGAAAATATATTGGAAGAATTCCCGAAGAGCAAGGAACTATGAGAATGAAGGTGGCCGAAATTGGGCACCAAAGCTATGTCTATATTTTTATTCATTTTAAAATGTATTTAGAATGATTTTAGAGTAAATAAAGACGGTAAACTCTTTACAAGGTTCCAAGCAACACTGTTATACAAAAGAAAGAATAAAATAATCAATTTGTATTTAAAATATTACATTTCAAACTTGAAACTTTGACGCTTGCATGCAACTATGCCGAAATTTGGCACACTTACCCTATCCCATTATTTTTTCTAATTGGAATTTTTTCTAAGAATTAGATATTTTGTTAAAACATTTTCGTTCAAACATTTGAATATTGAGATGTCAATATAAAGAAATTTCTTAAGACGCTTCCCATGGAAAGTTATTTAAGGGATTTTAAGGTTTCATTTTACAAAAATTACAATTCAAGAATATTTATCTTACATTTCTCCATTGTCCCAGCGAGCTTGTCCTTCATTCTCGCAGGAAAGCATATGAGTGTTGAGCTTCCTGCCATGATTTGCCGGATCAGTGAGGTAGTATTCCACGCCATAGGCAAAGACTTTAATGGCAGTTGCAATCTCATTGACTAATTGGGCGCTTGAGGTGTCAAAATGCACCCCAAGCATTCCAACGGGGAACTGAGGATGAGTCTGGGTATTCTCAATGACACTCTGAGTTACTACCCAGACATAATTCTCTCCAGTGAGCTTGAGATCTTGAGCTGCATGAAGGATGTCAATAGCTTCACTTTTTGTGGCATACAAGAGCATAACGCGCGCTTCACTGTTCACCAACTCCATCAGGTCATTTGGCCGTGTGACAATGATGGAGTTGAGAATGGTGAACTTAAAGTGATCCATCTGAGCGACTCTCTCACGCACTGCCTGCACGAAGTCATCGTGCCCGGCAATCTGAGAAGTCACTACAGAAAATTGGTGCCACTTATATCGCTCTAAAATGCTCAACATTGCAGCACTTTGGTGCTCAATGCTCGGTGCCAGTTGCAGCTGTAGGGTTGATTGGGAGGCTCGTCTCTCTAGGCCAGAGTTATCAGCATTCCAGGAAATCACTGGAATGCCCAGGTAACCGGCCAGTTGGAGAAAATACTGTGCAGAAGCGGTGCTCCTTCCGTACTGCTCGTAGTTCATCATGTACAAAATCGCTGACACATTCACCTAAAAAAAACGAATTTAGCAAAATTTAATTCAAAATATTCGAAAAATTAGTAAAATATTTGACTAGGAATTTGAAGCAAAATATAGTTTTTTTAGATACATTAAAAACACTGGATAATAATTATATAGGGTAAATTAAACTAATTCAAAACCTGTTCCAAATGGAAACTTTTCGATACTCCAAATGGAAACATCATTCTTTCCCATGATAAATGTAGTTATTAAATTTTTATTTATTATTTTGTATACTTCAGTTTCATTATTTAGTTAATTTTATTCCAAATAAAGTGAAAATCAATTCATATTCACGAATTTTACTTTATAAATTTGTCATAAAAATTAAAAGTACCTTTTCACCATCGAATTTTTCATCTATCAACCATGTTTTCTAATGAAAAACACAATTAGGCTGATTGTTCTTTACACTCAGTCCCGGCATTAAGTCCTTCGGGATTATGCACCTGACGGAATTATGCACACACAATTATGCAAATTTGCCTACCATCGGGAGTCAATTTATGAAATCATTTTTGAAATACGCCTGAATGCATACTATGGAGCGACGCGGGAAATTTGAAAACATTTTGCTACTTTTTCAGAACAAAATTTTAATTTCTTTTTTTTAAGGTATTTTTTTTTATTATTCTAACCATTTATTGAAGAACTCTGGCCATGTACTGTTTGTTAATGCATTTATATTGTTGAATTAGTTGAAACATTTGAATCTTTTTGTTTGAACTACTTTTATCGACTTTTACTTTGCGCGAAATTCGTTCAACGGTCAATTTATTCAAAAGAAAGCCCCTGTAGGTATGCAAATTTTCTCGATGCATAATGCCATTTCGCGCGTTTTTTTTCGGTCCCGAAAATGTGCATAATGCCGGGATCTAGTGTATTCGTTTTTTCTTACATTTGTGTAATATCTTTGCCAGTATTATGTGAAATTAAGTGTTAATCTATATTGTTAACGGTACGTGAAGTTTTCAAATGAAATAATTACTTATTTCGTGAACAAAAAGGGTTTTTCTGAAGTGACTGAAAGTGCTTCAAGAAAACACCAGAAATATGAGTTTTTTTTTTTTTTTTTGAGAGATTTTCTTATTGTCTCAGATGGAAAAGGAGAAAACACCAAGAATAAGAGCAAATCTTACATTCAAGCGCAACTCAACAAGGTTTTGGAAGCCTTTCGTTGCGGTTACACTGTTTGTCTCCAATTAGAAAATTTCACTTTTCTCTATTTGGATTAATTTGTTTCCAATAGAAGCATTTTACACTCGCGTATTTTTCTTGTATTTAAGAGGTTTTCAAATTATATCTAAAGAATTTTCATTAAACAATAACATTCTATAAGAGTCAAGGAGCAAATTTATGTAATTTTCTTCAGAAAAAATTAACTTAATGTGCTGAATCTTCTGTAAAAGTTAAAGGGTCTGGAAATGGTTTTAAATTAGGACATTTACCCTAAGCCCATGTAAAACCATTTCTAGACGATACGATTTGCCAAACTTTGCTCAAATTTTGTGAACGGGATAGGAAATCAATTTTAAATTGTTGTTTTTCTTTTAATATTTGGCAAAATATTTAAATCGTATTTTATCTAATTTTTTAATATGGAAAAATTGCATATTTATTATATAAAATCATTCTGAGCATTTCATAAATTTCTTAATAAGCCATCTCCAGGTAAATCGTGTCTGTCTAAGACATAACGAACGCATTATAAAGCAGGAAAATGCAAACAAATAGTTTTAGCTAAAAAGGTAAAATTTGGAAATCTGAACAATACAGAATCCCGGATAAACCAGTTTACAATTCAGATAACTGTGTTAAAATTTGATTTAAAAAAATCTAACAATTTAAAAAAAAGCTTTTACATTAGCCGTACTCACTATGACGCTGTTATCTTGTAATATCGTTATCTCGTTATCTCGTTATGTTCTCGTAATGCATTTAATAAATGAAAAATTATAACAAGATAACAGATTACGGAGATTACGAGATAACAACGCCATAGTGAGTACGGCTATTGCTTAAAATTTTAGTTAAAAATTACATAAATATTCT
Source organism: Phlebotomus papatasi (assembly GCF_024763615.1). Classification (NCBI taxonomy): domain Eukaryota; kingdom Metazoa; phylum Arthropoda; class Insecta; order Diptera; family Psychodidae; genus Phlebotomus; species Phlebotomus papatasi. The sequence goes on along the minus strand of NC_077224.1, from coordinate 78,006,292 downwards.
TAAAAATCTGTTTTCTTATTTGGGTTTTCAAATTAACTTTCAACACTTCCTAACGGCGTTATCACACTTGCACATTAAAATTTTAATGTGATTCACATTAATTGTCGCTTATGAGGGTCCAAATATATTATTTGTGTCTTTGAGTCACTTAATATTTGGGGTTTTTCTATTTATTGATAAAGAAGTGGACTTGGCCTGCAATAATGAGTTTAAATTTACCTAAAGCATAAATATTTTTCACACTAAAAAATTAAAGAGAAAATCGCATTAATTTTTCGCATTAATGCTATAAATCAATTTATATCAAATTTTGCGGGCCAAGTCTACCTTTTTATCAACAAATAGATCAAATTTTCAAATATAAAATGATTCAAATACACAAATTACACATTTGGACTCTCATCAGAGACAATTAATGTGAATCATATTAAAATTTTAATGTGCAAGTGTGATTACACAGTAAGAACGGTTTTCAAAGTTGAAGATGAAAAGATAATAGAAAGAGTATTTCTGAATTGAATTCTGCAAGTTTGGGTACCGGTAATGAATCGATAAGTAATTAATTTGGCTCCAAACAGTTGAAAAACCGAATCTAGAGGAAGAGAATAGGGGAAAGCGCGCAATCTTCGGACGATTTATGCTTCACAAATAAGTTTTTTCAATGTGTTATAAATGAATTTGGCCCATTATAATATTATACTTTAATAACTAGTCTAATGCCTTAAATTTTCAGAAAAGAGCTATGGCTGAAATCCATAAGGGACATAGAGAAAAAATTGAATTATCCGAAGCTTGAGTCGTCCGAAGGTAGCGCGCTTACCCCTAATCTGAATTAGGTCAAATTATCCTTTTACTGAGGATCTCGGTGGCGCAATAGGCAAGACCGTTGGCTCTTGGGCGGATCGATCCCCGGCTTGACTCACAGTGTTGTGGTGAGTTCGAGTCCCGCCCGGTGCAAAGATCTGAATGTCTAGAAAAAAGACATTTTCACTGTGATATAACGTAAGAAAAATGCACCGCCTCTGCCCAAAAACTACGGGAACATGGAATAAGCATCCACACATACTACGAGGAAGGTGTTCCTGGGCGATCTACGATCAGAAGATTCTTCCAACACGGGATATACGACAACTTGATTAACTTGTAACAGATATATCCCGATACGATTAATAATAATAATCCATTTACTCTGATGAGAATTTTCTGGGGAATTCTTCCACTGTTTCGCCTGATTTTCGGTTTTTTTTACGGTCTCTAGTTACGGCTCTTCCGAGTCACCGGGCTTAAGGCAGTCATGCCCCCTGGTGTAGACTTGCAATCCTTTTTCTCCAAAGGAGATTCTTAAAATTATGTCCTAGGTCTTAAGGCTTCTTGAAGTGAAATTGCTGTTTCCTGGCAGTCGGGAGCCACTTGGACGCTATGGTAATCCTGATTAGTTGTGAACCGGTAAACGGTAAATGATGCGAAAGTACTTTTCATTTATAATAACATCCAAGATCCAAATCATAAATTCGAGTATTTGACAAATCATGGGATACTTTGTCATTTTTTATCGACTTTTTAAAGAATTGTCCAAAAAACTCTTAAATTGGTTTGTATACGGTATTACACTATTACGCATTGCCGAGATTTCCAAATTCAAACCTATTTTTTACTTAAGCTTAAAGGAAAGTAATTATATTACTCAATTGAATTGTTTCTTATTGTAATTATTTTAACTAAGTTTATTTGTGAATCCTTTTAAAATTATAATTTTGAATATGATTTACGTGATTTACAAATATTGACAGAAAAATTATTTCGAAAAGTTACACTTGCATATTTCCAGATTACAAAATTATATTATTTTCTGCCATAAAACAAACATTTTCGTATTATCTTTATAAGGAAAATTTAATCTTTTCTCCAAAGAAAAAAGCTTTGAAACTGGAGCTTTAAAGGAAACTTCACTTTCAGCTTTGACCTGTATTTTCTTCGATAGTCAAGTATTTCAATAAAACTGAGTTTATTTCTACTTCTGAACTTTTTACTAAACGACTTAGAAAAAACATTATCTAAGTTGAAATGAACTAAGAAAAAGTTATATTAAATTTATTTATGAATTTTACTCTACGCAGACTTAAAAAAAAGTTTATTTAATTATATTTTCACATGGTAGTTTCAGTCCTTTTAAATCGAATTCCATATTTTATGCTAAGATAAACTATTGGATAAATAGTTTTTAAAAAAAACTAACCTGGAGAAATGTTTTGCATAAAGTTTCGAGTATGGCCGTTGGGCTGGGCGTAAGGGACATCATGCCGAAGTGAATGTTTGCCGGTAGGAAGGCATAGTCCTTGAGGAAAGTCAATTTCTGACCCCGTGTTTTTGAGAGTGCCAGAACGGCGGAATTCACAGCACGAAGGTATTCGCGCTTCCCGAAGTTCGTATGGGGCGCAATGAGCCCGATATTGAGCTCATTCTTTCCACTTGAGGACTTTGTTGATGTCCCTGAACGCCATCCTGAGGCATATTCCACAGCAAAAACACATAGCACCACAATTGAGATGCACAAGCAAGTTTCCACCCTCATTTTCACAAGACAACCACTCACTCCTCTTTTCACTCCCTCACTCTGTGACGCCCCTACAAGTGAATTACATAATAGGGCAGTTTCCTTATCTTAACTCTAAGTCTAACAATCTCAGAATTTCTCCTTATTTCTCAATCATCAGACCTTTCGGATGAAATTCCAGGAGATAATTTATGAAGTTTTCTTAGACCTCACCCAAAATCACAAGATACCATTTGTCCTTATGCACATAAACTTTTCAACAAAATTCAATAGGATTCCCACTCATGATCAATAAATAGACCTCCTAAAAATCCCCTAGATAAACTATAAGCCTTTAAGTTATCTTTGAGGATTTTTTCACAGTCCACGCCCGATTTTTTCCATAAACCCTCACACCCTTCTCAAAGAAAAGAATATTGCAGAGTACTAAAAAAGTGACAAAAGACCAAGGATGTTGGATCTGGAGGACTCGAATACACAACTCCGACTGAATTTGTGTTCTGCATTTGCGCCTCTCCAGCATCCGAACTCTGCATGGAGTCTCTCTGTCTCCCATCTCGTGCCACCAACATCCCCCCTCAGCTGTGCCTGATTTTAACAACAACGTCAGGGCGCATGATTAGGAGAAATTCAGGGGGTGGGAAAACATAAACAGAATTTGTGATAAGAGGAAAATATGGTTGGGGAGGTGGAAACATGTGGCATAGTGCAACGATATCAACAAGCTTCAGGCAAAAGTGATTAGAGTGTTTACAATTTATTGAAGTGTAGAATAAGGATTTCAAATTAGGTGTTTTGGAGCAGTATTTGACCTCGATAGAGCACATGTTGGTATCACAAAGTAATCTTTTAATTTTATACTTCAATATAATGAACAAAAAAATAATTTAATCGGCAAGTAAAAAGGATCAGTTAAAATAGGTTCAGTTCTGAAACCGATATTATATTTAAAAAAATCGACAGGATCAGGAATTAACAATCTCACCTAAATCCTACCAAAATTTCATGTCCTCCGATCGGGCCCAAACTTTGCCAAAATCTGTTTCGCCACTTCCTGATCACGGATATATGGGTAGCTAAGTAACGTTCCCCCCCCTATTATTAAAGATTTTTTTTTCAATTTTCTAAGTTAAATAACTCAAAAACCCCATTGTGCATCAGACGCAAATTTTAGTATGTTGTAACCGCTTATTATACCCATCAACCAAAAAATACTTAAGTCGTTTGATAACCCCTGATCCGAGTTATTAAGGGATTAAAGTTCGAAAACTGGCCGGCCTATATCTCCGGTTTTAATTAACATTTCAAAAATCAAACTCATTTTTCTCAAACATGCCATTGTACAAGTTGATCAAATTTTAGAGTGTTGTAGCCTAGGATATGAAGTTTACAAAAAGTGGCGTGGGTTCGTTGCGGTTAAAATAGAACCGGAGATATGACGGGTCAAAGTGCACAAAATTCAAAACACCACATTTCCGGTTTTATTTGCCCGATTTTGACGAGTAAGGGCGCAAATTGAAGGTCTCGCAAAGCACTACAACTTTGTAGACTATTTGAACTTCGTACGGCCAATGCTAGATGCGCCACGGTCAAAAAACAAATTTCAAATTACATAAACTTAATTATCTCGACTCTTGCTAAACCGATTTTGATAATTATTTCGGCATAATTGTAGTGGACATTTATATCTATATATCGTCCAAACATCGTTTTATTTACGTCCCGTACGGAGTACAAACGCTTCTGGAGAGGGAGAACGAAAAGAGATATCGACAAGCGGTTTTCGGCAAAGGTTAAATATCGATGAGTTAATTAAATATCGATTTGTTTTCTCAATAACTCAGTTCCTATGGCATCGATCGATCTCAAATTTTAGTATATTATAGCTGGGCCCAAGGCCTTTCAATTAGTATCAAACTTAAGGTATCCCGACCAGTCTGAGCCGAGCAAGAAGGGGTTAAAAATTCATTTTTCGAATGAAAATATCTCCGGTTCTAATTATCGGAAAACCGGAGTGTTTCTAAATGCATCTTTCTTTGCTGTGTCCCAGTTAGTCTTGAATAATCTTTTCTGATTTATTCAAGACTTTTTTGCTGTTGGAATCCATGCAGGTGTGTTTCGGCTAAAATATAAAATCTGGATTATTTTCGAAAGGGAGATTTCAATCGGTTAATAAACAAGCCCGGTCAATTCTGTTATACACACGGCTCTTCGTTATCCGGCTGACTGGGGGACAAAATGACATTTAGGTTTTTGAATGATCAACGGTTTTTATATTTTGTGCTGTGTGAATTTATTTTCTGTCTGACAAAGTACAAGAGAATTTTCTTCATGGTATGCTTATGTTCCATTTTTTATCACAATTATGTATTAAAAACTTCGATACAATGATATTAATGCTTTAATTCACACTGCAGAAACTTCATGTTTAGCAAAAATAATTTTGAATACATCAACCGCCAGTGTTTGGCAGCTGTCACCCGGATAACGAAGTGCCGGATAACGAAGAGCCGTGTGTAGTAAGGGTCAGGGTACATTGGGAGTGGAGTAGGGACGGATGAGATCTACCGTTCGAAAGGTCTCGATCTCAGATACAATAAACAAAAATTTCATCAAAGTCGCTTCATAAACACTGAAAATGCATTCCAGTCAAAATATTTACGATTTTATTTAGCTCAGGTAAGGGAACATCGGCGGAGGAGTGCGACGTGCGACCCACCGTTGGAAAGGTCTCGACATCAATTACAGCATTACTAAAATTTAAAGATAAAGCATTGTCTATTTTACGAAATTTTCGAAAATCGATTTTTTTTCATTAAATCGGATGAAAATGGAGTTCAAATAGTTGTAGCACTTAAGGAATTTTATCCAGGGGAACGCCTGAAATTGGTGTTTTTCTTTTGCTGAATTTTTTTGTGACTGCTGATCAATCGATCAATATAAAAATTTCAAGGGTTATTACATGTCTTGAGGAATACAAAAATATTTTTTATTTCAATTTTCAATACAAAATGGCGGCCTTAATAAGAGCGTTCGAAAACACCAACGTTTTTCAAATTCTGACAATTAGAACAGAATGTATGATCATCTGAAAATTAAATTTTTAACCCCTTCTAGTTTGGATCAGGAGAGTTGAGGGGACTTAAGTTTTTTTTTATCGAAAGGCCTTAGGCTCTGCTATAACATACTAAAATTTGAGACCGATTGTTAACATAGGGGCTAAGTTGAAAACAAAATTTGAGGCTGTTTCAAAATAAGGCAAGGTGCTGGATCTAACCGCCCATCGATACTTATGCCCAGCACACAATAACTTTTGTTTGTATTGTTTTCAAAATTTTCTGTAAAAGCGAGCGAGATGACTATATCGATGTTTCATTCACTCTCATAGAAAAGTCAAAAACATGTTTACAAAATAAAAGTTATTGTGCGTTGAACATTAGCCTTTGCCGAAAATCGCTAGATATCACTCTCCCTTACTGTGTTATTACACTTGCACATTAAAATTTTAATTTGATTCACATTAATTGTCGCTGGTGGCAGTCCAAATGTGTAATTTGTGTCTTTGAATCATTTTACAGTGCTGTCTCGCTATATGCACAGTTTGGGTACTTTTTTTGACAGTTCTCTCTCTGAATATGCACAACTTTTTTTGAAATTCCCAACCTTCCCAACGGGTTTTCTCCTTCTTTTAATAAATTATTATTTTTTTATTGTTCTAGAATTTCCCGTGTTATTTTAACTATAATATGAGACAGAAAAAATAAAATTAAGATAATTAAAAACGAGAAAAATTAGTTACCAAGAAAATAATTTTCTTTATTACTTTGTCAAAATGTAAACAAATTGATTTTGAATGCAATCGACACAAAAGCTGTGCATATAGAGAGACAGAACTGTATATTCAAAATTTGATCTATTTGTTGATAAAAAGGTAGACTTGGCCCGCAAAGTTTGATATAAATTGATTTATAGCATTAACTCTTTCGCGTCATAAGGGTCATATATGACCCGGGGAAAAACAATTTTTTTTACTATTTACATTAATTGAAATCTATCTGTTTGTGCACGACATAATAATAGAAGGATGTAAGATTCTTGGCTAATTTTCTCAAGACTCCAGATATTTAGGAAAAGAAAATATTTGAGATAAAAAATCACTAATTTCGAACTTTGTGAAATGACTTTTCTTTTTCAAAATTTCTTATATTAATTTATTTTTTCAGCAAAAAGTTCTTTAGAAACACAAAATAGAATATCCAAAGATTGTATATTGCATATTTTGATATAATAAATTACTCTCAATTTTCCAGAAAAGCGTGTAGAATTTTCCAGGTCATATATGACCCTATTGTCGACAAGGGTAAGTTACCCTTGTCGACAATAGGGTCATATATGACTCTATTGGGGGGGTAACAGTGTTTTCGTTGTTTTTCTTTGTGAAATGCAGGTGGGACATCTTGCTCCTGGACATTTCATCTTATATCTGATGAATTATAACATATTTTGCAATATTTTAGAGTATTCTGTAAGCGTCCCATATTGTGCAATTGTATTGTGAGTGAATAAATATGTAGATAAGTTTATTTTTGCCAAATACCACTCAAAATATTGTGACAGTGACTGTTCAAGGGATTACTCAGGAAGATTCCTTGAACACCAGGAGTACAGTGTTCATCAAGACAATCCAGTTTGCCATGGTTTTGGCCAAATTAATGACTTGAAGCAAAAAAAAAACTCTTAAAAAGCCCATGATATAGATTTTGAAAATGGTATGTACACTTCTCTTGAGGACAATAGGGTCATATATGACCCGGGGGTTTTCCGAGTTTTTACGCAATGGAACATTTTTTTCCTCTCTGAACTATTATATTTGATCATAAAGCATTAGGAAAAACTCAATTTTACATGAATTCACTTGCTGAATAAAAGTGTGACGCGAAAGAGTTATACGACGAACGAAATGGGACGTCCATGAAATATCGATTTTTAGTGCTTACCATATTTGCGATCTAGAAATCAAAAGATGTTTACGTCTTTATCCAACGTTTGAACGTGATCTAAGGAGGCTGCATTTCACCTCGTACCACAAAAGCTGAGATTGTAAAGAATCTTGGCTAAAAAGAAAATACTGCATACACTCAAAGTTAATCTCATTCACTAAAAGAAAAAAAACAAGACATTTTTTTTATTCAGACGACCCTAGATGGGCCGCGTTTATTTCAACCAACATCTTCCACTTGAGCTGTTGAGTTTTGGGAATCCTTTTTTTTAGAATCCACCGCCACCTCCCCATGAAGCATTGACTGTCTCTTCCTCATTCCAATCCTCCGTGACGGCTGTTGGAGGCACAACTGGCACCTCATCGGCCCAGTTGGTGGTCTCCTGATCAACAGGTTCAGTACCCTCGTGGATGGTCTCGGTCTTTGGAGGTGGCAGAAGTTCCTTAACAGCAGCCTCATCCTTCTCAGCCTCCTCGGGATCGCGGTAGAAGAACAAATCCACTACAACATCCCACTTCTTCTCGCGCGAGATCTTATCCCGCAGACGCAGCACCTCCCTAGCCAACATCCACCACATCAGACCAATGGAGTAGATGGACTTGGTGTTGCACGGAATGGCAATGTCCACGAAGCGCAGAGGGCTATCGGTATTGCAGAAAGCAATAACCGGGATGTTCACGTAGGAAGCCTCAATGATGGGCTGATGATCCGTGGAAGGATCAGTCACCACCAACAAACGAGGCTCACGGAAAGCCGGCTGGATCTGATTGGTGAAAGCTCCAGGAGTGAAGCGTCCGGCAATTGGAGTGGCTCCGGTGTAGTTGGCAAACTTAAGGACAGCACGCTGTCCAAAAGGACGCGATGAGATCACGTAGACCTTTTGAAACAAGTTTTTTTTTCATTAGAATTTCCGGAATTAAAAAAAAAAGATATATAAAGTATTTCTTGTGGGAATTATCAGTGGAGTAAAGGATCATCATTTAATTTCAGATCCGAAAGATGTAAGCATCATTTTAAGTAATTCCAGTATATAGAACCTATGAATAGCATTTTATTCAAGAAAGGCATTTTCGCTTAACAGTTTTATTAATTCAAAGATGAAAAGTTTAAAAAAATAAACGAAATACAGAGGCGAAAGCAAAGAACACATAGCAGATTTGGAAGCGTTCAGACCGAACATCAAAAACTTGGGGGCTCGTTTTGTCTATTTCTAATTTTTTCAACTTCTTCGAATTAGTGGAACACTTTATGAAAACAACTTAACTTCCGAATGAAAAGAATTCTTTTAATTCTCTTCAGAATTAAATTCTCTCCCAGTTAAACCTAAATGGTCTTTAACCCTTTTAGGACGATTGGAGCACCGGTGTCCCATAAAGAAAATAATTTTTCTTGACTACCTAAAGTTATTTTTTTTCTTATATTTGTACATAATTGTAAAGTAGAAAGTTGAAGGAATCTAGGATATTTTTTGCAAGTCTCCAGGTATTTGCTAAATAGTAAATTTTTAAGCTTAAAAATGACAAATTTTTAAATTGTCCTAATGAAAATTAATTTTAATTATTATTTATACTTCCAATTTTTTATGCAAAACAATTTTGGAAAAAGAAACTACAATACTCAAACATAATATTTTTCATTAAGAGATATCGACTTCCGGTCTTCGACGACTTACCCCCCCCCCCCTCATAGTTGGACCTTATCTCGGACGATCTGTTTTGTTTTATCTCCTAACCCCCCTCCCTCCAAAACCATATTTTTTCGGTTTTTGCTGAAATTGTCCCATGCTTTTCAAATAATTTTTGGATATATTGTAGAAAGTGCAGATGAACATTTCGATCAAACATACTTATGACTGGAAAATTCGCCATTTTGAATTATTGAAACTTAAAGGTGAACATCCTATAGCCAACGTCCGCAGCAATTCCACTGGATTTCCAGCAGCCTTTTCTGCCATATCCGCTGATTTTACCGCTAAAAATCTGCGTGGAATTCCCTGGATTTCACCGCTCAAAATCCGCGTAAGATTCCGAGATGGAATTTGACGCTAAATTACCTCCGACTGTTCCATGGACGTTTGTGGAACTCTGTATAGGACCGTCTAACAAGAAATGTCCGCGAGTTTCCATGGACTTTTCTCTGACGAATATTTCCACGGCTTTTCCTATGGATTATTTGCGTATAATCGGCAGTCAGCCCGTTAAAAATTTAGAAAAATCCTCTTTATTTCCACGAAATTCTCCGTGGAAATTTCCATGCAACGGCCTTAGAGGCTTCCGTGGTTTAATATTAGGGAATTCCACGACTTTTCCAGTGGATTTTTTAAATATATTTTTCTTCAAAATAATTCCAAAAATTGATTAAAAATTTCGTGGAACTTTCTTAGAGAATTTCCAGAAAAAAAACATCCACAAATATGGACGATCAGTGCCAATTGGCAGCTTAGAACTTGGAGATTGTTCATCTATCAGACGAACACTCAATTGTTCTACTTTGAATTGAAAATTGCTACCATATCGTTCATTTGAGTATGTCTAGCTCGCAAGAATTATAGCGTTAGGGCGAAAAATAATTGCAGATTTTTCGCGCTTACATCCATGGAGTCTTGGTCGGAAAGATATAAGAAAATATACTCAGAATATTCGAAGGAAATTTTGAATCAATTTCCAGGGAATGCTCTCAGATATGTTGTAAGAAAATTCCTGGGACTTTTTTTTTCAGGAAATCCACGCGAAAAAAAGCTGATAACTCCGCAGAATTCCAAGCGGAATATTAGCGTTTATTTCCACGGAAACTCTCGCGGAAAAATAGAAGACAAATTCCAGGGAATTTTCCGTTACTGTGAAACTTTGCGGCCGATCGGCTACAGGGTAACTTTGAAGAGCTCATTTTTTAACCGATTTGCTTAAATTTGGATTTTCTGGATAGTGAAATTTCGAACCCGACTATGTCAGTCCCAATCGATAAGGAGTTGGTCAAGTAATCGTAATTGATTTTTGTTTGATTATCCCTTTTATTTTGTGCATAGACATTGTTACTAATGTCAAAAACATTGTAACATGCACACTTCCTTACCAATTATCTACGGAATTGATTTATAATTCGTGAATCAATTTAATCGGTAATAGCTCCGGCACAGCTTTCCGAATAAGAAAAATTCATAAAATCGATATTCAGATCACTTTCATTCTCAAACTTTTTGCATAGTCCATCCCACTCTTTCGCACTCTTCTTCTTCTTTTAAACATCAAACCAAATTTAATTTACAGTGCCCGCTTTCTAATCCGGATCGCAGTAATCCGGACAAGTTCTCGACGGTTACATTTAAAATACTTTTGAGGTTATTTATGCATGTGTGTTCAGCAATAAGAATGAAATATCCTGTGATTTTTTTTGTTTAATAAATGAAGTATAATAGAATAGACTTCTCCAATTATGTCTTTTTAATCTTCTTTAAAAGTTTTATTCTAATTCTACAAAAAATCTTGTAGGGTGGAGTCTACACTTATGGATGTCGCACACACTTATGGACAACACAAAAATCTTAAGTTATTACATTAAACAGATTTCGAAAAATCAGAAAAAAATGTTATTTACATCATAAACTAATAATTTTATAACTTTTCGAAATCTGTTTTACGTAAGAACTTAAGATTCTTGCACGCTGTCCATAAGTGTATAACATCCATAAATGTAGACTCCACCCTACTATATTTTCGAGACGTTGAACAAATTCAAAAAATCCATCCGGATTACGAAATGGACATCTGTCATTTTGTCTCCCAATCATCCGGATTACAAAGCGGGCACTGTAGTTCAATCTAATTTTGAGAGCGAAAGGGTGAGACAAACAAAAACGTTTGAGAATGAAAGAGATAGTGAATTTTATTTTCATGAAATTGTCTTGGTCAAGGTGTGCCGGAGTCACAATAAACCGTTATTCACTCAAAAATCATGCGAAAATTTAATTCCCGGACAGCTTTAATTCGTGAGTTCGAGTATTTAACAAAGCTTGGACGCTTTAAAAATTTCTCAACTTCTGTTACGATTTTTGAATGAAGCAAATGTGCTCGAATTTACCATGGATTTTCTTAGGTATGTTCGGATTACAGTAGACTCTCTTAATTTCGGGCATTTGGGACCGAAATGTCACCCGAATTTGAGCATATATACTTCCTTCGATAATCACAATCGAACTTCAAAAATGTCAACAAACTCTTTTCAAATTTAACTGCTGCCCGATGTTCTGAATTAGCGAGTCTATTTAAAAAAATCATTGCATTTCAGTTTTACCGAATCTTTTTGTAATTCGGGTGACTTTGATTCCAATCCCAACCAGAGGGCACAGCATTCTAATACATTTTCCGTACAAAAATCTGGTATATTTTTTTTTTATGTGGTTTTTTAGTTTTAGTATAAAACCAAATGCAATCATTTTAAAACTTTTATCAAATGAAAGAGTATCTAATGTTATGTTATTAGCACAAAATTTATAATGATTGCATGAGGATAATAGTTCCTAAAACCTTTATGAAAAATACGTAAAATTCGCAATTTTTTGAATTTTTCTGAAAAATTTTTTATCTGTAACGGCGTTATCACACTTGCACATTAAAATTTTAACGTGATTCACATTAATTGTCGCTTGTGAGCGTCCAAATATGTTATTTCTGTCTTTAAGTCACTTAATATTTGGGGTTTTTCTATTTATTGATAAAGAAGTGGACTTGGCCTGCAAAAATAAGTTTAAATTTACCTAAAGCATAAATATTTTTCACATTAAAAAATTAAAGAAAATCGTATTTTTCGCATTAATGCTATAAATCAATTTATATCAAATTTTGCGGGCCAAGTCTACCTTTTTATCAACAAATAGATCAAATTTTGAATATAAAATGATTCAAACACACAAATTGCGCATTTGGACTCTCACCAGCGACAATTAATGTGAATCATATTAAAATTTTAATGTGCAAGTCTGATAACACTGTAACATTAGTAAAATTTTAAATTCAATAAAAATATATTCTCTGTGATGTGCCTACCATTTCGTGTTATATTTATTTTTGTGGATTCTAAAGCTTAAAAATTATAAAGAATTTAAGAAAATTTTACTATTTGTGAATTAAAATGTTCCATCCGTTAGGTAATCATCCTAGATCCCTACTGACTGTTTTTTTTGTTAATTTACTGTTTTTCCTGAATCCAAGAATATTTATTAGCACATAAAATTGGCGATAAAAGAAGTTCTAAATATCTCCAGGGTTTAGCTTGAGTTTGAGAGCTTTAACAAGGGTTTCAAGATTAATTCCTTTATACACTGAGAGAAATCCGAAAAAGTTAAAATAGCATTCCGGAAATGTTAATTTTACCCTGCAGTATTGATCCAAAATCGGTGTAAATATTACCCTTTTTTAGGTGTATTAGGGGTTAAAGTTACCCTTTTTATGTTAATTTTACCCTTAAAAAGGTGTAAAATTAACATTAAAAAATGTTGATATATTTTTACACCTAAAAAGTGTTAAAGTTATGAGGAAAAAGTTAATCGCACACTTTTTTTCTCAGAGTGTAAGAAAAATGCCTTAATTCCGTGAAAAATTTAAAATATTTTTTTTTTTGGGGTATCTTGGGTTAATTTTTTTTTGAGAATTCAAGAACTATTCAGTGATTCTATAATCTGGATTTTATTAGGGCATGGTAAGGTGATAAAATGGTATCTTACCTCGGAAAGATGTTCAATGGCAGCGATAGCACGTGCAGCCAGGAGGAGTTTCTCCCAAGTGCGCCCCAAATTGATGATGTGGACACCATCAGGACGCCTTTTGAACACGTACTGCTCCATCTGCAAGCAAAGAACATCCCATTAGCACAGAGCCTCCGGATGGTTTCCGGGAGGATTAACTAACCTGGAAATTGACCTTCTCGGAGCCCAAGTGGGTGGTAGCGGCCAACATCTTGGTCACATCGTCCTCTTTGAGGGACAAAATATCAAGTCCTCCAGACATTTCGACGTAAAAGTGAGCAACGGATACCTAAAATCGAGAGAAATTGTCAGCCCCTCGATGTGAAAGTACCAGACAATCCACGTGGTGATGGAAATTATTGAATAAACTGAGAAAATTGGGGAATGAGAAGAATTTTGTTGAGGATATTGGAGGAGTGATGGTATTTGGATGATTATAGGGCATTTTTCAGGGAGGATTATGCAAAAAATACAGAAAAAAATTGATAAAAACTGAGGAGATTGCACTCACGTCTTGCTGAAGCCGCTGGAACTACGAACAAAATGGACGAGTGATGCTATAAATTCCGAAGAATTCCGCTTGGGCTGTCAAAAATTATGGCAAATCAGTTTGTCATGCTATTTCGCTCTTTCGTGTTTGTTACTGATAAGAAATCCTCGTGGAATTGTATTTTTTGGGCAAAGTGCGGCATGAAATGTCTCTATTTGTATACTAGAGTGTCTACTGTGTATTTCTGAGTGTTAATTTTTGGTCAAAACCATCAAAACGAATGGTAAAATTGATGTGAGTGAGCATAGAAAAAAAATTGAATTTTTGGAACACTAAAATTCCGGAGAGTCACCTGCATGCAAGTAAGTTCCATTTTGACATTTAATACTTGGCTTTTCCACCATAAAAATTTTTGTTTGGGGAGGAAAGCCGCATCAAACAGTAAAAAGGGAGAAGTTTTGCCCTGGTTGTGTTGTGAAATTTTTGGTGAAAAAAGGGGGCTTTTTGTGTTGAAATTGTAGTGCGGATTATGCACCAAGCTTCCCTGAGAAAATCAGATCAAGAAAACAACAGTAATATGGGCAGTGAGATGGAATATGAAAATGCGGAGAATGCACTCGATTCGAGCGGCAGCAACCACGAAGAAAATCAAAATGGCGAGGACGCCACAGACGTTCAGGAGGCTGCCATTGATGTTCCGGACGATGATGATGAGGAAGTGAATGATGATGAGGAGGAGGTCAATGGTGATGATGATGAGGCATCTGAGAAAGCTGTGTCCGAGGGGAGCCCCAAGGAGAAAGCCAAGAAGGCCGGGCGGCCCAAGGGAGGCAAAGACAAGGAGAAAAAGAAGCGCGGCCGCAAGCCTAAGGCCAACGGCGTCAAGAAGACGCCCAAGAAATCCGCCAAGGAAAATAAGGCCCAAAATGATCAGGATGATGACGAAGAGGAAGAGTATGAGGTAAGAAAGCCCCCCTGTGAATTTATTATTTTGTTTTTAGGGACGCTTCTGACCTTAGCGTCCTTTTTTGCGCTATTTTTTTTATTCTCCCAGGTCGAAGACATCGTCGATCACAAAGTTGTTCGCGGTAAAACTCAATACCGCATCAGATGGAAAGGCTGGGGTGAGGATGATGATACTTGGGAGGCTGAGGATACCCTCTCTTGCCCGGATATCGTTGCGCGATACAAGAAAAAGGTAAGTTGAATTTTATTAATTAGTCAAACAAAATTGTCAAGGGTTGCTAAAACAATTTTATTTCAAATCCGGAAAAAATCAATAAATGCAGGGCAAGCTTGGTTTTTTCATTAGAAAAAAATATTTGAGGTTAAAATCCAAACCCAAGCCAAGCAATCAAGCCCCCATTTTAATTCCATATGCTTTGAATGATTGAAACTTTTCGGGATGCAATACAATGCTAAGGCCCTATCTTATACCTTCCCTAAGCCCTACAATCCCAAAACCGCTTCTGCACATTATCGTGATGACGTTGAAAAATCGATTCCGAGAAGGGGAAGAGCTTAGAAACTTTTTAGCGAAAAATACATAACAATTTTTGTCAAATTTCCAAATATAGGAAAATTCCTCAAAAATAATGCCCAAGCCCCGGCAAATCCATCTTCAGCAAATTTTGATGGTTTTATTGCCCATAATGTAAATTGCATTTGAATATTTTTCTTGCCCTTTTTTTGACCGCACTGAGAGAAAAAATTTCTCATGTGGCAAAGTGCGCCGCTACCATCCCAGGGGTTCTTTACTGTTTCTTGCAAAAAGACGCGGTGCGAAGAGCAAAAGTTAAACCCCAACCCAAAGGCAAACGAGTTTACAGCAAGTATAGATTTTTCCCTGTGATGTCGTCGCGCTATACATATTTTCATAAAGAGAGGTTAACGAACGACATGGCGTAATTGACACAAGAGCCGCAAGTGGCGCTGTGATACGGCATTTGTGATTGGACGAGCCAAGAGCGCTTTGCCACGTTTGCGTCGTTTCTTTTCGACCGTATTTGATGAGCCCGACGCAAAGTAATATATATGACGCATATTTGGAGTGGATTGGAAAAGAAGAGTTGGCGTTGAAATTGGTGCTATTGAAATGCCTACTTAACAACCCCCTATGCATTGCACTCTGCAATACAGTTAGCATTCTAAATTCGAAATATAAAAATTCTGGCATTAATTTCTCTATATTTATTGCAAATGGCTTTGATCTTTCTACTGTGCTCTCCCCTTTAAGTTACTGGAAAAACGTTAAGAAAATAGGGGGAAGGTAGGGAAGCATATTAAAGGGGATAGAAGATATGCCCTACTGAAGATTTCTGTTCCATGAATTTGGCTTCATACCTTTGATAGATTAAAAATAAAGACTTATGGTGTCTACATACTGGAAGCAATTTTCGTCAAAAACTGCCTTTTTTTTAAATCTGCCGTTTCTGCCTACAAGGATAGGTGAAATTTTCTTTAAAAATGCATTTTTTTAACGAAATTTCTGCTAGTGTGTAGATGCCTTTAGAAATTAAATCCAATTGCACTATTTTTAACTACAATGTTTCCAAATACTTCTTTAAATCCAATTGGTGCATTGACCATTAAATCCCTAAATTGAGAGAATGAGGGAAACATCGTCGTTTCAATCAGCAAATTTGTTATAATAATAGAGAAATACAATAGATTTTACGAGACTTGCTGATGAAAGTGACGAAATGACGAGAATATGCTCGAACTGAGAGTGAAACATTGCATTCATTCAAGCAAAGCGTTGCTTTTTTGGGTGACGTGCTCTCAAAGTCCTAATGCAACTATTTTTATGACAAAAGGATAAGGTAATTTATCTGGATTTTAAATTTTGGTAAGCGACAAGAACATAACAAAGTCCACCCGAAAGATTCTTAAATGTTATATAAACTAAAAGATCAATGAACGTTCTTTTCACTTTCGTGCTTACTTGAATGCCACAAATTAAAAAAAAAAAACTTGATTAATTTTCCCTATTAAAATCCTTTAGTTCTTTACCTATTTCTTTTTTTGTGTTTCTAATAATCGTTATGTTAATCACTGTCTAAGACTACAGCAAGTGTCTATATCAACCTCTCAGTAATCTTCTTTTGGAAATGCTTTACTTTGATGCCATGAGTTTTCCCACTCAAATTACTTCAGTGCGACCATTTAAAAAAAAAAAACAAACAAATGTAGGGCACACCGGGGCAGATTAGCAAATGAAATTTTTCATTGCGTATTATTTGTACAAAAAATGTTTGTACCAGGCTGAAAAATATTTCAATGAATAGGCAGGGATTTGTTTACTTCGAATAAGTAGGGGAAATTAATCTCCCTTCGAACGTTCATGCCTTCGAATAATCTAAATTTATTTTATATTTCCCAAGAGACTAAGATAATTCTGACATAATTATCAATAACTGATAATAAGCTAACTAATATTTAGTAGAAATGTGTAAGTCTCTTAGGAAAAATTAAATAAAATTCACATTATTCGAAGGCATGAACGTTCGAAGGGAAAGTACTTTCCCCTACTAGTAGTTTCCTCAATATTCCTTCTAAAGCAGGCTATACCATCCCACTGTCTAATACCATGCGTGACTAATCTACCCCGGTCTTCCCTAGTCAAGAATTTTCAATACAAAGTTATTTATATTTGGCTTTTTCAATAACTTTTTGATTAAAGACTTTAAATATATTGAATCTATTGATTTTAATAAATTTCTGGATAAAAAACAAGGTTTTAGTCCACTAAAATAAGAATTACGCTTAAGAAAATGCTAAAATAACGTAAAATTTATTTATTCACGTAGAGAAAAACGCGCGCTACCTTCGCACGATTCAAGCATTGGACAACTCAATTTTTTTCTATGTTCCTAATTGATTTCACTCAAAGCTCTTTTTTTAGAAATTTGAAGCATCAGACCAGTTATTAAAAAAATGGGTGGCAAAAAGTCCCAGGCTTTGCGATATGCTCGAACTCATGACTTAGATGCTATACCTCAAAAGTAAGGGAAAGTGCTCATGCTTGATACCATTGGAAGCTTCGTAATGATTAAATTTTCTATGTTTCACAATATTTATGTGACTCTTCGCAATCATATTTTACAAACTTTGGGAAAGTGGTCAGTTTTTAAAATATATTGCGGAGTCACGTTTATTGAGAAACATAGGAAAAATTTAATCATTACGAAGCTGCCAATGGTATCAAGCATAGGCACTTTCCCCTACTTTCGCATCATTTACCGTTTACCGGTTCTCAATCGATTTGAATCGATTCATAAAACACTCAATAGATTCCACAAAATAGTTTGAAGAATAATAAAAATTATATTTGAACAAAAATTACTTTATTGGTAAATAACCTGTTCAGAATCGATTTGAACCGATTTATAAATTACTCAAAATATTTCCCCAAAATACACCTCAGGAGTAATTTAATTGAATTTCGTATAAAAATTATTTATCGGTTATGAACCGGGTCAGTTTTGTGGGAAATTCCAAGACCTTTCCAACGAGCCCAAACATGACGCGATTTGCTTGATAAATGCGCTCCCTAGTGTCTTTTTAACCTTTAAACTTAAAAAACCGTTATTGGGAATGATTCAACGGAATTTTCGTATAAGTACGAAATCCGCCTGGGTAATCTCTAAAATATATCCAAAAATGAAAATAAAAAAAAGCACAACGCGTTCTCGAGCAATCCCAATACAGTAGACTCTCGCTAATCCGTGAACTCTTTTTCCGGGTGACATAAAAATATCCGTGAGACAGGTGACAATGTCGATTCAGTCAGGTCAGGATTCACTCCACAAATTATCAATGTAAACAAAAAATCATTGTATTTTAAACAATTTAATGTGTATCAATTCCAAAATCCGTGTGACATTTTGGTCCCGCTCTCACTGATAAGCGAGAGTCTACTGTAAAACATGGTTTTGGTTGGGAAGGGGAGGGGTGGGGGGGGGATGAGGGGCATGTGAACGATCCTTGGGTCGACTTATGAGGGGGTCTCCCGAAGGTCCCAAGTCGCTATCTCTTACCGTTTGCCCGGTTTGGCCTCTAGAGCTGGCGACAGCCGGACGGACAGACGGACAAACAACGTGACATTTCTCGGAAATCGTCTGAAACGTGAAAATTTGTTGAAAAAAGTGGTCTCCGGGAGATGGAAGGTGGAAATTTGGAGGGGGGGGGGGCGGGGGGTAAAAAAATCACTCCGTGGAGTTCGGGCAGTAATAATATAATAATAATAATAATGGTGGCACAACATTCCATGAAGGAACTAGGCCTTCCCGCAAGGGGATTTCTAGACATGCATTGTTATTTTTTCTTATACGGGATGAGATTGTCAGTCCCATGCCCCGTGGAATCAAGTACAGTGAAGCTCACTGGATGCAATTCGAACACCTATTAACGCCAGAAAAATTCCTGGTGACCTAAAAGGGATTCGAACCCGGGACACTTGCATCATAGAGCGAGTGCTCTACTACTTGACCCATTGAGTGCCCAATAATATTATAATGGGTTAAATTTATTAAAAATATATCGAAAAGAATGAATTGCTCGAAGCTTGAGTCGTTCGAGGGTGCTTTCCCCTATAAATTCCTCCAAAGTCATGCGAATGAAATTGTTGTGTCAGAAAATCTCCAGTTAAAGATGACTTCATACAAATTATTATCAGAACCGCGAGAAAGCAGCCATTTACTTGCCTACAGCTCGTGGCCTAGTCTAGATGAATGTTTTTCCATAGAAGCTTTTATGACATCTACACACTAGAGACATTTATGTCCATATTTGACAGTTTTTCCTACACAAAAATAAGCAATTTGCTTTAATACGATTATAAATTTCTATAGTGCGAAGAGGTCATTACGCTAGTGAAGAAAAACTGTCAGCATTTCTTCAATAATATGCTAAATGTAGAACTAAATTTCTGTAACGTGAAGAGGCCATAATCGAATAATTTCGAATAGTTCTTTTATTTTTATTGAACAATTCGACTCAGTTAACTTTACCTTGTGAAATTTCATGTGATAACACGATAAAGATTGTTCTGCAAGCAGGGCTTCTCTATCAGCTTCCAGGACTTACCAATTATATCCGGTTTTAGTGGCTCCGGCACACCTTTTAGATCAGGAAAATTTCATAAAATCGAAATTCACATACCTTTCTTTCTTAAAAGTTTAGCATATATCTGTTCTGCTCTTTTGCACTCTTCTTCTTCTATTGAACATCATACCAAATTAAATTAAGTTCAGTCCATTTTCGGGTCAAAATAGTAGAATAGACTAATGCAAATCTTTTGAGAAAGGAAGGGAAGTGAATTTTGATTTCATGAAATTTTTCCGATCTAAAAGGTGTGCCGGAGGCATAATTACCGATTTTGATGTTTTCTCTTTGCATGTGAGCATCTGTGGTCCTTAAGTTCCTGATAGATCATAATTTAATTTATATTTCAATCCTACTTGCACTAATTTCTCTGATCCTAAAGAGGCTTTACAGCTTAAGCTGTTTAACTCCATTTCCCGATATATAGTTAGAGACGCCACCGATAATGGCGCCACAGTCACAAAACTTTAATTCGCCCGAAGTTGATGCTTGATCTCATTCAAACTTTAACGGCGTTATCACACTTGCACAATTTGTGTCTTTGAGTCACTTAATATTTGGGGTTTTTCTATTTATTGATAAAGAAGTGGACTTGGCCTGCAAAAAATAAGTTTAAATTTACCTAAAGCATAAATATTTTTTCACATTAAGAAATTAAAGAGAAAATCGCATTAATTTTTCGCATTAATGCTATAAATCAATTTATATCAAATTTTGCGGGCCAAGTCTACCTCTTTATCAACAAATAAATCAAATTATAAATATAAAATGATTCAAACACACAAATTACACATTTGGACTCTCACCAGCGACAATTAATGTGAATCATATTAAAATTTTAATGTGCAAGTGTGATAACACAGTAAGATATTTCAGTTCTAATTAAAGTGAAAGAGAAGTTAAAAGACCAGAATTATATTAAACCTAATGCGTTTGAAATTCACTTACAAAATTTTTCTTGTGCTAATTCTATGTATGTCGATTAACTTTGATGCTTTTGCTGTCTTTAAAAAAAAAGCAATCTGAAGCTTGGCAACAACTAAAACCGTTTTTAAAATTGAATTTTATTTTGAAGACATCTTTCCAATTTTTGTTTTTTGTTTTTTTTTAACTAAAGGTGGAGAAAGAGGATGGCAAGAAGTCAAGCCCAGGTAAAAAGGGCCCCAAGCGTAAGGGTATTCCGATCAAGATCCAACCTAAGGCCAAACAGCAAAAGGTTGATGAAGAAAATCCCGATAAAGAATGGGAAGTTGATCGAGTAATGGACATTCGCTACAAGAAGAATAAGTCCCGTGAGTTCTTGATCAGATGGAAGGGCTGGGGCTCGGCTCATGATAGTTGGGAGCCAGAGAAACATGTGAATTGTCCGGAATTGGTGAAGAAGTTATTGGACAAGTTGGACAATGTCAAGAGCAAAGCACCCAAGCAGTTGCGTGAGCAGCCGAAGAAGGCCGAACGCTACTCTACAAATGTTAAATCTAGGGGTGTCCGCACATCACGCAGGCACAACAACAAACAGAGGTAAATTTCTCCCCCAGTTTTTTCTAAAAAAAAAATATCCCAAGCAAAAAAAAAACTGGCTTTTCTGGAAGAAATTTTGACGTTTCTCACTGGTTCCATTCTCTTTCTTATGATGCCTTCGGACATCCAGGAAGACCTACTACGATGCCGAATAATTAAAATTTAAAAAGAGAAAAAATAATAAAAAAAAGAAGTAAATAAAACGAGAAAAGAAAAAAATAAACAAAAAAATGAAGTGGGATTTAATTTTAGTTCAACCCTGATTGAAAACAAGAAATAAAAAACAAAATAACATAATCTTTCAATCAACAAATTTATTATAATAAGATTTTTTTGTTTCTAAAAAGAAAAATGATGAAGAATATTAAATGATTTAATATTAGGTTTGTTTTAAGACATTTTCTTATATTCACGTAAAACAATTATTTCTTTCCATTGTAGAAGTGGTATAAATTCAATAAAAAAAAGATGAAAAGAAACAACTGAAATTCAACGTGCAATTCAGTACTAAAACTTTTTTTTGTCAAATATTTGCAAATTCCGTTTGAATTACTTTGAATTGAAGAAAAAAAATGCAACAAACATATTTAATCATTCACCACAAAATTGGCGACCTACATTTTACAAAAAAAGGAAAAGGTATATATGAAAAAAAAATATGAGAAATATTTTTTAGCCGCATATTTGTAGAATTAATTGATAATTTTTTTTTTGGCTTAAGTTTTCATTTCTTTATGATTTTCTTTGTTTCTAGTAGAACACACGGAATTCTTGAAACTGATACAATTAGCCATAGTATAAATTTTTGATGAGAATTAAATGTGTGCTTCTTTGAGAAAAAAAATTACAAAAAAAAATACTGGAGTTCTTTTTACTTTGTTTCTTTAATTCGCTTTTTTATTTTATTTACTTTTTATAATTGAATTTTAAGACTTTTTTTTCCTTTCAATCTTCAATGGAAGTTGCAGCACTGTAGAATGGATTTTCAGCAAAGCATTTGCGTGAACAACATTCTGTATTTTTTCAATTATATTATTTTCTGTTTTGCGATTAAAGTAAATTGAATATCAAATACAAAATTTGCATTTTTGCTTCAATTGATTTGTTCATATTCGCTGTGTTGATGTTTTGTTGTTGATTTCTTTAGCGAGGTGATTCGTTGAAGATACTTCTTCAGTAGCAGACATTTGTTGTGGAAAATTGTAAATGCAAAATTACTTTTATAATTCCAGGTGATATCCATGCTTCGTACGATCGCAAGCTTCGTAATGATTATAATTTGTGGAGCTCAGAGGCAAAATGGCACATATCCTATGACCAAAGCATAGGATATGTTTAATTTTGCCTCTGTGCTCCATATTTTTCTTATGATTCTCTATTATTGTGATTCATCGCAACACTAAATTCAAAAACATAGGAAAAATTTAGTCATTACGAAGCATGGGCACTCTTCCCTAAAAACAAAAGCAATTGTGCGTAAACAGTTAATGACGTGCACACGATAGCTTTTGTTTCGCAGACATGTTTTCGAAAATGACTATTTGAATGAGCGAGATGACTAGATTTCATTCATTCTCATGTTCAACGCACAGTAACTTTTGTTTGTAAACATGTTTTCAAAATTGTCTATGAGAGTGAGCGAGATGACTAGATACAGATCTCTTTCACTCTTACTGAATTGTCAAAAACATGCTTACAAAACAAAACTTGGAGTGTCAACGATTTCTGCCCGAAAAATACCGACATTGACCGGAATAACTTTATAATTTCACTTTCAATTTATTTCTAATATCCACAACAAAATAGGGTTCAACCCTCTTACAAGTTTGTGGCTACAAGAAAAACGTCTAACGAATCTGTGGTCATGTTCAACAACTCTTGAATCCCTGGTGGACAGATTCAACTTAATTACCATACATAAGAAATTTCTCCTATAACTTCCTGGACAGCAGTGCCTCAAACATGACACCGAGCATGGTAAACGTATTCTCTGAAGAGCCTTTCTCGGTCGGTGCAAGGATAATTTTGTGATGGATTGAACATTATCAACATAATATACAGTATGGTCTCGCTATAGGTCATCGCTCTATAGTCCACAATTTATCGACCGTTGATTTCAAAACACTGATTTTAAGTTAGATTATGTTTTTTAGTATGCGACATGCATAATTATTTAAATATTTTTGGGAAACTTTATTAAGTAGTTGTGATAATTGTGATACACAATGAAGAGAGCAAGGACAAGTACCACAATCGCAAAGAAAGTGGAAGCCGTCGAGCAATTTCAATACTAAAAATCGTTGATAATTTTAAAAAATTACATGGACTATAGTGCGACCCAAGTGTCAAATTTCAAACCAAATATGGACTATAGCGAGACTCTACTGTAACTCCGCATTTTTATTTGGCCTAGAATATTTCAAACAATTCCATACTTCATGGTGAGCCTAGAATGAATGAAATTTCACAAGAACTATTATTTACTACTAAAAAAATTAATAAAGAGGATTTAAGGGAATAAAAAAGGTATTTACTTACTAAAAAATGTAAAATTTTCACTAAATTTCACTTCGAAAGTACAAATCGACAGCTCCAGAGGTGTCGATAAATTACTGGCGAGAATTATCGACACTAGCGACAAAAAATGTAAGTTATCATTTCGATTGTCCATAATCAAAACTCGACAATAGCGGATGGGACAATTATACAGAGTTATCATTTCACTCCATGATCTTCATATTTGACAAATTGAGAACGTTATGAGCGCATAACTGAGATGGAAGATGAAGAGAAATTAAAGAATTCATGGGGTTTAAAATAAATCAGATCACGGGGTAAACGTAAACTATCGAAGTTCTTGCTAAAGTCTAGCAGTAGGGTAGAGTTAGCCCTTTTGGCCATGTAAGCACTTGGCCACCTAAAGTAAAATCACATTGTAATGCAATTATGAGTTTATTTAGAACAGGAAAATCGGTCTTATTTCGTGATCTCTAATCTAAGGAATCAGAAAACCATATTTGATTTTGTATCGACTTGATTAATTCTAAGTTATTGAAAGAAATTCTCGACAAGGTAAACAATCACTAAAAAAAAACATGGGATTCTTAAGAAACTTGTTAATGTTAAAAGAAATTGTTTTGCATTATTTCATATTTTTGATGAAAATATTTGATGTTATTCAATGAAAGTCCATTTCTTAATTAATTAAATTTAATTATGATATCATCATTAATAAGATTTTCTAACAAATTAAATGAAAATCGGATGTGGCTAAAAGAGCTTACTTTTTTCGGCTGTGTAAGTACTTTTGGCCATTCATTTTCCCATACATTTTACACGTGGCGCACCTCGTGGATTTCAGTAAAAACAATCGAGACTTGACTGTTTTTTACATCAAATAGAAAATGTGCAAAAAAATCGTTTAAAATACTTTAATATTCACATAAAATTGGTGTTAGATAAAAATAGGACTTGTGCTGTGTATATGTGAAAGTTTTTGAAAGCTATTTCTTCTGTTATTTTATTAAAATTCTATTGGAAACAAGTGACCAAAAGTGCTTACACACAATGGGCAAAAGTGCTTAAAAAAGTGGCCAAAAGTACTGAAACGTGCATAGTTGCATAAAACGCATTTTTCACTAAAATATCCAAAAAAAAAATTGGGAATTCTTTTTAAGGTATCTTTGTACAAAATTTTATTTTATTTAAATAAAAATTATATAAATTACAAGCACATGAAACCTTAAAGTGACCAAAAGTACTTACTCCACCCTATTTCATAATGCTCGCCGTAATAATACAAGAACTACGAGGAAATTTGTTTGTCGCGGTGCAATATCTGCCAAATTTTTACAAGAAAAACTGAAAAATAGCTTCACTTTAAATCTGCGCACTTTAATTTTCAAAATAGCTTCATTTAATGCACTTTAATTTTCAAAAATTACCGATTTTTTAAATTTATTTGTTTTGGTTGTTCTGGTAAAATATATTATTATTTTGCAAGATATTAATCATGGAAAACAATTGAGATTACACGAAGACTATCCAGAATGAGTAAAATGGTCGATTTCTGCGAATTAAGCGAAATTGATAAAGAAGCAGACTTCAACAGTGTAGATGAATTCCCTAATTCGTCCTTTAACTCTTTCGTCTCCTTTGGGACTCTGGGTACCCATGGAAAAAATAATTTTTTTAGACTATTTAGAATCGATAAAATTCCGATTCTTGTGGATGATTACAAACTATAAGGATGTCCAAATCTAGGATATTTTTTGCAGGATCCCAATTAACTCCTGAGCTAAGATATTTTTGGTCAAAAAACGTGAATTTTCGATTTTCTGCTTCCTTGCACATATTGTGACTTTTTTCATATTTCTAGACCAGAATAAGGAAAAACCTCTCGGGGCCAATAAGTATGATAACTAACAATTACAGATTACATAAATTCGAAAAACAATTTTTTCATAAATTTTCAAAAAACTTGTTCAAAGTTGATGGGTACTCTCGTCCCCAAAAATCTAGAGGTCAAATGTAAGGTTATCCCGCCAATGTCCGCCATTTGCTTTTTGACACCGACCTTGTAAGAAAATTCAAGCGGGAGCGAAATTTTTGCCAATATGGCCGATAATTTTGACATTTGGCAGCGAAGGAGATTGCTTTCGGGGAAGTTTTTCCTATTCTTCCAGATTTTGGTGAATTCTAATTGTCCAGGAAGTGTCCTTTTATGCTTTTGAGAAAGCTTAATGTGTCTGAAATAACATCGTGTTGAGAGAAATGTGTTTTAAAGTGTTATTGTGTGAAATATTTTGAGAAATCTGTGGGCAAGCAGGAGCTGGGTGTTCTTTTTAGCACTTCCTGGACATCCCACAAGATACTGGTCAATAATTCTTCTTGTTTTAGTGATCAACATTGTAAAGGAGTCATTTGACATGCAAAAA